>NW_028270143.1:59438564-59747254 GCF_037043375.1 Chiloscyllium plagiosum
AAAAAAGGGTGACAATAGAGTATTGAAAGGAGCGGAATAATGCACGATTTTGTTTGGGATTGAAGTTGGTAAAGTGGGGAGATGAAAACTTAGACAAATTAGGTGAGAAAGTAGGGAAGTTCAAAACTGATGGGGTTGGTGAGATGGATTACCAAATGTGGATGAGCATATTTGAGGGTTCGCCAAAGGACATTAGACAATATACAGTAGGTTCAGGAGTAGGCCATTCGGCCCTTCGAGCCTGCACCACCATTCTAAGAAGGAAATATGCAGAGAAAAAATGAGGTACGAAGGTAAACTGACCAAAAATATAAAGGAGGATAGTAAAAGCTTTTTTAGGTATGTGAAAGGGAAAAAAAATGGTTAAGACTAAACTTGGGCCCTTGAAGACAGAAACAGGGGAATATATTACGGGGAACAAAGAAATGGTAGAAGAGTTGAATTGCTCCTTCAGATCTGTGTTCACTGGGGAAGACACAAGCAATCTCCCAGAGGTAACAGTGGCTGAAGGACCTGAACTTAAGGAATTTATATTTGCCAGGAATTGGTGTTGGAGAGACTGTTAGGTCTGAAGGTTGATAAGTCTCCGGGCCTGATGGTCTACATCCCAGGGTACTGAAGGAGGTGGCTTGAGAAATCGTGGATGCGTTGGTGATTATTTTCCAGAGTTCGATAGATTCAGGATCAGTTCCTGCGGATTGGAGGGGGGCTAATGTTGTACCACATTTTAAGCAAGGAGCGAGAGAGAAAGCAGGAAATTATAGACCAGTTAGTCTGACCTCAGTGGTGGGAAAGATACTGGAGTCAATTATAAAGGATGAAATTACGACACATCTGGACAGTAGTAACAGGATAGGTCAGAGTCAGCATGGATTTATAAAGGGGAAATCATGCTTTACTAATCTTCTGGAATCTTTTGAGGATGTAACTCTGAAGATGGACAAGGGAGATCCAGTGGATTTTCAGAAAGCCTTTGATAAAGTCCCACATAGGAGGATAGTGAGCAAAATTAGGGCGCATGGTATTGGGGGCAAAGTACTGACTTGGATTGAAAATTGGTTGGCTGACAGGAAACAAAGAGTAGTGATAAACGGCTCCATTTCAGAATGGCAGGTGGTGACCAGTGGGGTACCGCAGGGATCAGTGCTGGGACCGCAGCTTTTTACAATATATATTAATGATATAGAAGATGATATTAATAGTAATATTAGCAAATTTGCTGATGATACAAAGCTGGGTGGCAGGGTGAAATGTGATGAGGATGTTAGGAGATTACAGGGTGACCTGGACAGGTTAGGTAAGCGGACAGATGCATGGCAGATGCAGTTTAATGTGGATAAATGTGTGGTTATCCACTTTGGTGGCAAGAACAGGAAGGCAGATTGCTACCTAAATGGAGTCAAGTTAGATAAAGGGGCAGTACAAAGAGATCTGGGTGTTCTTGTATACCAGTCAATGAAGGCAAGTATGCAGGCACAGCAGGTAGTGAAGAAAGCTAATAGCATGCTGGCCTTCATAACAAGAGGGATTGAGTATAGAAGCAAAGAGGTTCTTTTGCAGCTGTACAGGGCCCTGGTGAGCAAAGACATTCTGGCTGTTGAGGGAGTGCAGCGTAGGTTCACGAGGTCAATTCCCGGAATGGCGGAACTATCTTATGTTGAAAGATTGGAGCGACCGGGCTTGTATACCCTTGAGCTTAGAAGACAGAAGGGATCTGATTGAGACGTATAAAATTATTAAAGGATTGGACACTCTGGAGGCAGGAAACATGTTTCCGCTGATGGGTGAGTCCCGAACCAGAGGACACAGCTTAAAAATAAGGGGTAGGCCATTTAGGACAGAGATGAGGAGAAACTTCTTCACCCAGAGAGTGGTGGCTGTGTGGAATGCTCTGCCTCAGAAGGCAGTGGAGGCCAAGTCTCTGGATTCGTTTAAGAAAGAGTTGGATAGAGCTCTCAAGGTTGAGGTTGAGACTCCGAGTAGACCTATGTTAATGGAAACGTTAGAGGTGATTTTATTGAAACAAGTAAGATCTTAAGAGAACTGGATAGGGTGAATAGCAAGAGGCTCTCACTTGTCAGAGGAAACTAAGGGGATGCAGTTTATCGATGATAGGTGTTCCTTTTAAGATTGTTTTCCCTCTCAATAATTAGTGCTTGGAATAATCTTCTGCAGAGAGCAGTAGAGGCCATGTCTTTAAATTTTATTTGAGGCTGAGTTAGATAATTTTTCAATTTTACAAGGTAGTCAGGGGTTTTTGTGATGCAGACAGGAAAGTGGAGTTGAGACTGCAATGAGATTGGCCATGACCTTCTTGAATAATGGAGCAGGTTTGAAGAGTCTTTTTTTAAGTTCCTCCTCGTAAGTCCTGTGTTCTTGTGTTCCTATAACAGTTCTTGTTTCACAGGCAACAAAATATTTCTGAAACACAGTGTTGTAATGTCAGCATGTACAGCAATAACTTCCAAACAGCAATGATAATTATTTATCCTTTAGCTAACAAATATTGGTCAGGACACCAGGAAAACTCTCTTGTCTGTCTTTGATTCATGCCAGGACATCTGCCAGAACAGTCTGTACACTGTGTTATGAGGGAGCTTGTCTTAACATCTACTTCAGAAGACATACCTGAAATGCAGCCCTCCCTCGTTACTGAACTGGGGTGTTAAAGCATGAATCAACAATCTTCGAATTTAACATGAAACCAAACGAGCATTTAATTGATTAGCTGTGCTGTGAGCTTACGGACTAGGGTGTGTGGCTATATTGTCCACTGCTGAAAATGTGTTGCTGGAAAAGCGCAGCAGGTCAGGCAGCATCCAGGGAACAGGAGAATCGACGTTTCGGGCATAAGCCCTTCTTCAGGAATGAGGAAAGTTTGTCCAGCAGGCTAAGATAAAAGGTAGGGAGGAGGGACTTGGGGGAGGGGTGTCGGAAATGTGATAGGTGGAAAGAGGTCAAGGTGAGGGTGATAGGTCAGACTGGGGTGGGGGCGGAGAGGTCAGGAAGAAGATTGCAGGTTAGGAAGGCAGTGCTGAATTCGATGGATTTGACTGAGACAAGGTGGGGGGAGGGGGAATGAGGAAACTGGTGAAATCCGAGTTCATCCCTTGTGGTTGGAGGGTTCCTAGGCGGAAGATGAGGCGTTCTTCCTCCAGCCGTTTTTTTGTTGTGGTCTGGCGATGGAGGATTCCAAAGACCTGCATATCCTTGGTGGAGTGGGAGGGGGAATTGAAATGTTGAGCCACAGGATGGTTGGGTTGGTTGGTCCGGGTGTCCCAGAGGTGTTCTCTGAAACGCTCCGCAAGTAGCCGGCCTGTCTCCCCAATATAGAGGAGGCCACATCGGGTGCAGAGGATGCAATAGATGATGTGTGTGGAGGTGCAGGTGAATCTGTGGCGGATATGGAAGTTTCCTTTGGGCCTTGGAGGGAGGTGAGGGGGGAGGTGTGGACACAAGTCTTGCACCTCCTGCGGTTGCAGGGGAAGGTGCCGGGAGTGGAGGTTGGGTTGGTGGGGGGTGTGGATCTGACAAGGGAGTCACGGAGGGAGTGGTCTTTACGGAATGCTGATAGGGGAGGGGAGGGAAATATATCCTTGGAGGTGGCAGAAATGACGGCGGATGATGCGCTGTACATGGAGATTGGTGGGGTGGTAGGTGAGGACCAGTGGGGTTCTGTCCTGGTGGCGGTTGGAGGGGCAGGGCTCAAGGGCGGAGGAGCGAGAAGTGGAAGAGATGCGGTGGAGGGCATCGTCGACCACGTCGGGGGGGAAATTGCGGTCCTTGAAGAAGGAGGCCATCTGGGTTGTACGCTTTTGGAACTGGTCCTCCAGTTCCAAAACTGGAGTCTCATCCCGAAGAAATTGGGAGAATGGGATGGCGTTTTTACAGGGGGCAGGGTGGGAGGAGGTGTAGTCCAGGTAGCTGTGGGAGTCGGTCGGTTTGTAGTAGATGTCCGTGTTGATTCGGTCGCCTGAGATAGAAATAGAAAGGTCGAGGAAGGGGAGGGAGGAATGTGAGACTGACAAGGTGAATTTGAGGTCGGGGTGGAAGGTGTTGGTGAAGTCGATGAACTGTTCAACCTCCTCGTGGGAGCACGAGGCGGCGCCGATACAGTCATCGATGTAGCGGAGGAAAAGGTGGGGGGGTGGGGCCAGTGTAGTTGCGGAAGATGGACTGTTCCACATATTGTCCACTGACCTATTTAAAGAATTGTCACTGTTGAAACCCTGTGTTTACACTTTGCTGTTTGACATTCATGAATTTGTAATTGTTTTCTTACTGCAAGTGATTCGTTGCCTACCATCTGTTATGGAAAATGAGTCCACTCAATCTTTTCTGGACTCTTTCACAATTGATGGAGTATCTTTGTCACACAGGGTGGTCTTTTTCAACCCCACCGTTTTGAATCCTGTGGGTGGCCTACCAGTAAATTGACACCGTTCCAGGCAACAGCCAGACTCCCAGCACCACAATAACCCCCCCTCCCTAAACCAGGTGTGTGTTAAATAAGGAAAAAATATTCACTTTTTTTTTTGTGTGTATTTTATAGAAAGCAATATTTCAAAAATGCACTTTTACAGTTGATGTGATGGTTCCCTCAGTTATAATCATTTTAACAAAATGGATCATCATTACTTTTCACTTTTGTAGTATCTATCTGCACTATAGTAGCCTCTGAAGCCAGACAGAGATGAGTCCATGGTTGATAAATGATGACTTTGCTGATTTTTATTTTGTTTTCTACTTTTCCCCTGCCTCAATGCTTCCTCCTAAAATTACAAAGATAATCTGATTACTAATGCGATCGGTTTAAGATATTGCTGCTGGAAGTTGAGATAATCATAATTTATTTGAAGTATTTTTCCCCCATGAATTAAAATGGTTATCATAGTGCTGACTCCTTGCCAGTCATAACAGCGATTAATGCATAAGCACCAACACAACAGCAATATTTACATAAACATTAAATTTGCTTCCAAAACTTCGTATCAAATATCAGTACTCTTACAACTTAAAATCATTAAATAGTCATGTGATAGTGCAGACCTTGACCTTTGCTGAAGAGGGACACATTTGTCTAAGCTTTTCATCTTGCGTCCATTGTGACATTTTGCAAGAACACAAATTCAAGGCGATATTCGACATTTATAGTGCAAGAGAGGTTGGAAGTTTCCTCTGATAGGCAAAGGCATTGTCATGGAGTATGTACCCATCAATGCTGATTCACATTATATTTTTAATCAGGCAGATTGATGCAGATTAGTTGGGCATTGCCCTGAGAAATGAGCCATGAGAAGGGCTATCGCCTATTTTGTTAACTTGAAGCGGGTGCAGTGCACGCATAAATTCTGTGTCTCTGCAAAATGTGTTTAACTATGTAGGTCCCAGTCCTCACAAGTGCATCACTCCTCAAGCCCGACTGACAATCCTAAAATGGTTGTTTGCCTAATTCCTTACACATTCAGGGTTATCCAGCCAATGTTGTCCAGTTGCAGAAGTGTTGCAAGTTTTATAAGCAAACTGGTCGGGTATGGATATTACCTTGCTTGTTGTGAGCAGCTGAAGGGACATGCTAATTGATACAATCCCCTAGTCGTTAGAACATACTGCCACATAACTGAAATTATACAGGTATTGAAATTCACATTATGCAATGTGTGACAGGCAGAATGTGTTTTTGGCTTGACAGCAGCATGCTGTTAGTTAGCCACTCATGTTGCTGCTGCACAGTAGCGACATGGGATAGCTATCTTCACCTGTTGCTCATATATTTCAGATTCAGGTAATCTTAGTTATACTCAGCAATAGTAGGGGCAGTACAAGGATAGATGGGAAAGCAAATCTGCGGGAGATTCAGAAAGGTTATTCCAGGAAATTGGAAAGATTGGTGTAATGTGGGAAGTATGGCATTGTCCAGTTTGGTGGGAAGAATAATAGAGCAGAAGATTGTTTAGATGGAGAAAGGCTACGAATTGCTGTGGTACAGATGTATATGGGTATCATTGTACTTAAATCAGAAAAAGTTAGGATGCAGGTACATTGAGTCATCAGGGAGGTTAGCTTTCCTGAAAGGTGAATGGAATTTCACAGCAAAAGTGTTTTAACCACTGCACAGTGCATTGTTGAGAACAGATCTGGAGAGATACATTTTCTGAACTGCATTGGATGCAGTTCAGAAAATGTTTGCCAACAATTAAGGAATTTGTGTTACAAGGAAAGGTTGGGCATTCAGGAAGATGAGAAACGTGTAAGTTTCTGAGCAAGCTTTGACAGAGTAGATGCTGCACATGGGGAAATCTAGAAATAAGTGGTCTCCCATGTAGGATGTCGATGAGGAAGTTCTTTTCTCAGAGGGTCATTAGTCTTTGGAATTCAGTAATCCAGAGAGCCATCGAGACAAATTCATTAAGTTTTGATTGGCAAGAGAGTGAAGGGTTATTTGGGGGCTTGTCAGGAAAATGGAGTTGAGGCTACAATTAGATAAGGCATGATCTTATTGAATGGCAGAGCTTGAGGAATCAAATGGCCTATTCCTAATATTTCCTGCAATCATAATCTGATCAGTTATCCTATGGAGACATTGTGATGCACAATTTGTTTTCTTCATTTCTGACCTTAGAGAAAACCATAATTGACAGGAATTTTTTTTTGTAGTAAAGCATATTGGGACATTCTCAAGTTTTTACATAAATGCAAGTAGTCGGGTTTTTTTTCCTTTCTTGTGAAACGAACTTCATGATATATTTAAGAAAAAATTCTGATTACTTTATTATTATCAAGGGTTCTGCCATATACCATAGAATCACCACAAAGTGCTAGTGTATATTGACAAATATGTAGAACAGTAAATACTAGCTGTTCTGTGCATTTGCTGTAATTTCCTTTCAGAAATGTAATTACGCTATGGCACATTTTACACTGCCAGTGACAGGAATTGGTCTAAGATATAAGTTGTAATCTATACCTCAAGGATATTGGCGTAGCCTTTTCTGGTTTTCTGGGTGATTTTTCTTCCTTCAATATCAACTTAGATTGGTTGGGAGCACCACTGTCTTTACATCAGAAAGGTTTGTGCTTGAGCCTACAACTAGACTTAAGAGGCCCTATTTAGAATGAGGGAATGCTGGCTTCTCAAACATCTCACAATATCATGACATGTGGATTTATTTTGAAATAAGCAACTTTAGACAGCAAATTTAGGAGAATGCACGTACATAGCTGAATGCAGAAATTCAAAAGTTGCCATCAGAGTCACCTTGCTGCTGACTGGCTGTCCTACACATGTACCTCGCCAATTGACTCGGCATTAAAATCAATGCTGGTACATGCTGACGCGATGCCTGTCTACTAGTTACACACTAAATATGGCAAAAATGTTTTAGGGATGGTGCTTTTGAGAGAGTATGAATTTTTAACTTTGTAAGAAGTCATAATTATTGTTAACATCTTTCGACCTGAAAATTTAATTTGAGCAATGATGACTCATTCATCTCGTAATTCATGTTGGAGATTTTTAAACAATTAAATACATGCATTTCAATTATTCTGTCTATCTCCATTATCTATATCTCAGTTGCATCTTTTATTCCATTCTTTTCATTTTATGCTTTATAGCTCATGATTTCGACACAAAATGTCTGTTATTCGTCCATTTGGTTTCTTGATGATGCCAGTGTTTACCCTACTCTCACATGCTGTAGAGTGCCTCTAACTGGTTAATATTCGTGGTGTTGGTGAGGTAAGGCAACGATGGCAAAAGCGATACCACTGAACTACCACAGGTAGTAACATGCTACCCATTCTAGCTGATGTCATTGGTGTAGTTTCCCTTTAAACCTCATCTAATTTCTCAAGCCAACCTGATTAAGGTTAATAACACATACCTTATTCACTGAACAGTAATGCATCACCACTGGAACTTGATGCAGACTCATACTCAACAAACCAAACAAAAAGTTGTCATGATTTGGAGGTATTGGTGTTGGACTGGGGTGTACAAAGTTAAAAATCACACAACACCAGGTTATAGTCCAACAGGTTTAATTGGAAGCACTAGCTTTCGGAGCGACGCTCCTTCATCAGGTGGTTGGATTGAGCTGGGTAGCAGTGACATTGATGTAATATGCCAGGCAAGACTTAGCTTGTGCCTAACTCCTTGCCTATTGATTGAACACAAAACTTAGATACAAATTATTGTATTGTCTTGAATGATCAGCAAATATAATGCAATACACAAATGTAAATGCCTAATAGATTCTAGTTTTTCCACACTTTTGTTTGCATATCAATTGCCATGGAACAGAATCAGAATCCATCAGATTATCGCCCATTATGTGCGGCCACACAATGAAAACTAATTATTCACCCTGTTAACAAGCTCGCCACCTTCTAAAATTGCTTTTCTTACACCTGCTATTTCAAGGCTTCTTTTTAACATTGTTCATGTCGAGTACAACTTACAATTGAAGACTCTTTCTCGAGGCATTTGTATGTTACGGGTCAGAAATCTTAGACATATTGCAATGTGTTTGAAACTATGTCGACCACTGAAAATGTCAACCATTCATCACTCCCAAAAAACTGATCCACTATTGTTCACCTTTAATTTTAGCTTGAGGCATCCTTTTACATTATTCTAACAATAGACTTCAGAAATATGCCAGACAAAATTGTTTGTCATTCAGTTTGCATCACCGAAGTCTCATTTATATTTGTGGCATTTGCACAAAAAACTCCCCATCTACTCTCCAAGGGTATTATTTATGTCCTTCAAGTATCTTTCATAAGGAACCTATTTTTGAAATAGAGTCATAGAGATGTACAGCATGGAAACAGACCCTTCTGTCCAACCCGTCCATGCTAACCAGATAGCCCAACCCAATCTAGTCCCACCTGCCAGCATCCGTCCCATGTCCCTCCAAACGCTTCCTATTCATATACCCATCCAAATGCCTCTTAAATGTTACAATTGTACCAGCCTCCACCAGATCCTCTGGCAGCTCATTCCATACACGTACCACCGTCTGCGTGAAAAAGGTTGCCCCTTAGGTCTCTTTTATAATCTCTCCCCTCTCACCCTAAACCTATGCCCTCTAGTTCTGGACTCCCCGATCCCAGGGAAAAGATTTTGTCCATTTATCCTATCCATGCCCCTCATAATTTTGTAAACCTCTATAATGTCACCCCTTAGCCTCCGACGCTCCAGGGAAAACAGCCCCAGCCTGTTCAGCCTCTCCCTGTTGCTCAGACCCTCCAACCCTGGCAAAATCCTTGTAAATCTTTTCTGAATCCTTTCAAGTTTCACAACATCTTTCCAATAGGAAGGAGACCAGAATTGCACGCAATATTCCAACAGTAGCCTGACCAATGTCCTGTAGAGCCACAACATGACCTCCCAACTGCTATACTCAATACTCTGACAAATAAAGGAAAGCATACCAAACGCCACCTTCACTATAAGAATTGGCTATTCGAAGTGAGAATCCTGACTGATTTTTCATCCCACCCACCCTCCTGCCTTATCTTATGACCATCAGTATGCTTAACACTCGATACTTTTTCCGGTTCAAGATCAGTAGTCCCAATGGGTACCAAGCACTATGTATCTCACAACACCCACTTGTCCTTCCTTTTTTCCCAAATATTCAGTGATGCAATTGCAAGATACAAGGATTGTAACAGACAACTCTTATCCCAGTAGTCAATGTATAAAATATACATTGAGTACAATTCCATGGTGTTATTTCCTTGAACCAGAATGTTCTTCAGATCCACAGTTCAAGTTTTGAACAACAGTGGTTTATTTTGCTTGCAATAGATGAATGAGGGATAAAAAGTATTACTGTGAATCATGCATGATTCTACCCTTCATATTGTAAATAGTAGAGAAATATTGTGTTCCTTTTAAAAACAAAAACAGAAATTGCTGGTAAAACAAAGCAGGTCTGGCAGCACCTGTGGAGAGACATCAGAGTTAACATTTCACATTGAGTGACCCTTCCCCAGAACAGCCAGTTCTAAGGAAGGGTCACTCAACCCGAAACATTGACTCTGCTTTCTCTCCACAGATGCTGCCAGGCCTGCTGAGCTTTTCCAGCAATTTCTGTTTTTGTTTCTGATTTACAGCATCCACAGTTCTTTCAATATTCCTTTTTAGATATTGTTGTGACCAGATGAAGAGGGTTCGCAGTGTTCCACCTCTTTGAACATTCTAGCAGTTGCTTACAACCATGTTTTGTTTTCTTCATTAGTACATTGCTATCATACTTCAATTAAACTTAGTAAACTGGATCAGAAATAAAGGAGAATCAGTCCAGAGGCTTTCTAAACTGAAATGTAGAGTATTATTACCCAAACAAAAACTAGTATTATTACCCAAACAAAAAAAAAGATAGTGATCTTCCAAAGAAGGTAGGGATAGGATTAATATCTGGTACAAACATGAAAGTAAAGGCAGGTGAAGTTGACAGTTTTTCGATTCTTTGAGTTGCAAGAGTGAAACCTGTGTCAAGATGCTTGGCTTCTGGGCAAGCTGCTGGGATCCCTATTGCCTGGATTCCATTCCAGTCCAAAGTTTCTGTGTAACTGGTGACTTATAGAGGTTTATAAATCATGATGGGCATGGATAAGGTGAATAGCAAAAGTCTTTTCCATAGGATGGGGCAGTTCACATCTATAGAGCATGATTTTATGGTCAGAGGGGAAAGATTTAAAAGGGACCTGAGGGCCATTGTTTTCACACCGGGTGTTTCAAGTATGGAAAGAACTGCCAGAGGAAGTGGCAGGTACAGTTACAGCATTTCAAGGACTTTATTAAGAGAGGTTTAGAGGGATGTGGGCCTAAATGCAGGCAAATGGACTAGGTTAGTTGAGGAAACTTAGTTGAGATTAGATTCCCTACAGTGTGAAAACAAGCCCTTTGGAGCAACAAGTCCACACCAACCCTCCGAAGAGTAACCCACCCAGACCCATTCCCTCTGACTAATGCACCTAACACTATGGGCAGTTTAGATGGCCAATTTACCAGACCTGCACATCTTTGGACTGTGGGAGGAAACCGGAGCACCCGAAGGGAACCCACGCAGACACGGAGAGAATGTGCAAACTCCACACAGTCACCTGAGGCTGGAATCGAATCTGGTGCTGTGAGGCAGCAGTGCTAACCACTGAGCCACCGTGCCACCCAAGTTGGCATGGACAAGTTGGACTGAAGGGTCTGTGTTGTATGGATGGGACAATTGAAAAACACTAAACTCCCTGTCCAAACACAATTGTAGGTTGTTAGTCAGATCTCAGACTCGATATTAAGCATCAATAGAAAAACTGTGACTGAGCCATCCATCAATTAAGTCAATAGCCTATCAGTAACCTGTAACATTCTCTAATGTTTCAAGGTTAAAAATCACACAACATCAAGTTTTAGTCCAACAGGCTTAATTGGAAGCACTAGCTTTCTGTGCGCTGCTCCTTCATCAGGTGGTTGTGATGGACACAATTGTAAGATACAGATTTTTTGCAAAAGTTTATTGTGATATAACTGAAATTATACATTGAAATTATACAGTTAACTTGAGAATGCAACTTTTTAAAAAAAAGTTTTGTGACTTACACATGAAAGGATGAAAGAAGTGAAACTATCATGGTTTTCGAACAGATGAAAGACTCCACAAACAATCAAGGTATTTTTCAATGTATAATTTCAGTTAGATCACACTGTAAACTTTTGCTATAACCTGGTGTTGTGTGATTTTTAACTTTGTACACCCCAGTCCAACACTGACATCTCCAACTCATGACTAATGTTTCAAAGCTCTGACTCGGTTTAGATCAACTTGATCTGAATCTTGTAGATTTGTCGTTCATGACCCCATTCCACTAAATATCCTGAAATTTATGGTAATTGTACTTCATTAATTTTTTGATCTTTGACAAAGCCATGGATAATTCGGATTCAGTATGGTGTTATGGAACTGAGGCCAGTTTATCTAGAATTGAACCTAATATTAGAACTTGTGGGACCATGCTGTGTCCAAATTGGCAATAAGAGTGACTGATCTTTAAATCCTTAATTGGCAATGGAATACTTTGGACCATCCTGAAAATGTTGCATAGTGGTATATAAATACAAGTTGCTTCTTTATTTCTGTCATTTTTTAAAAAAATACCCAATGTGATCCAGTTTCTAAAAATGAACAATGCAAATTGAAATTAAATGTGGACAAAAATCCATTTCACCCTGACTACCTGCTCATTCCCAGAGAATTGCTGTCTGAAATACATGAACCTGGGACTTGCTCATCAATAGTACAAAGAATTATATTAGACAATAGAGTGGAAGTTATTTGACCTTTTCTGTAGCCACCTGGTGTAATTTCAGTGGAAGAAGCACATGTGTTTTGGATTTGCTGAGTCCAGGGCTGAGACAATTGTAGTCTTGTAGCCTTCTTTGCAGAATAAGTCTCTGCTTACTCCTGATCAGGCTCAGAATAGGTCCTCCCTGCATTGGAAAATCGCAAATCTTCAAACTTAAAAGATTCCATTGTCAGTTTTGTAATTGGCCTCCTGACGAAAGCAAGATGGAGCATACTCCTGGAAGATGGGCGCAGCAGAGATCCACAATTGAGATTGTAGACTGATCTACTGATGAGAAGATGAGGATAGGATTTCAGTAAGGTGTCAGAATGGTCACCTTGACATGAGCACCAAAAGCAGATGATGCTGATATACCTGGTGCAGGAGGGGATTGCACCACTTCACAACTCTACCAGCTGCCATCCCTGCCCAACAACCACTCCCCCCCCCCCCCCCCCCCCCCCCCCGTCCCAAACAACGCCTTAACCCTGCTGTAATCTTTAGTTTGTGGCTCTGGGACAAGTAGATGCCCAATGTGCACAGCTAATGTCGTGCCCAGTATGCACAACTAACGTAGTGCCCAATAGTACTGTGTCAGTGGTTACTCTCCAGCTCCACGGGCAAGATCTTTCAGGCATCATTGACCTCTTGAGGCCTGTTGCCTTTATCCTGTAGATCATTGAAGGAACTTTTCATTTTCAAAATCTGTCTGATCCATTTGCCTTCGACTGCAGTACACTGTTCATACCTGCTTTACATTTAAATACCACACCATCTGTTTCAGGTTTGTTTTTATGTCTCACTAGAGTTTTTATTGCTATTTTCGCTCCAGAAATGTTTTCCCATGATGCAAATTGCACCATATAGCTGCACTATAAAATATTTTGTTTTATGCACGTAGGCCTTCAAGGTCGTAACATTTTAAGAGTTCTCCATGACCCTACTGATCAACATCTTTAACACACTGTTCTTATAATAATAATCTGATTTATATTTCTTATAGCTGACTTGCATTCCATTATTTTAAAAACAAAAGGCTACTTGAAAAATTTTTTCCCAAGTAAAGCCTGCTCAAAAAATTATCAACAAGAAAATTTGCTGTGCAGCAGAAACCCAACATACAATATTGAAGAACTAAATACCTATTGTATTGGTAGTTACACCATCTTAATTTATCCAGGCTAAGCCAGTATTCCTGCAGTGCCAGTGAAAAAAGAAATTCACCAATGACAGTTATAGATCGTATAGTATAGAAAGGACCCTTTGGCCCATTGAATCCATACATGCAACATTAGTTATCTTTGTACTTAGTTTCTGCTTCGTGATAAACATGTATATTGTGAGAAAACAGTTTTCTGAACATTTATAGCACACATTGCAAAAAAAACTTTGTTTAGACTAAATGTGATCTTGTGCTGCATAGTTCCTGCACCCTTCAGCACCAAGACATAACTTAAGAACATAAAAACTAGGAGCAGGAGCAGGTAATTCAGCCCCTCCAGCCCAACAACACATCTGAATTCTCATTTTTGATGAAGGGCTTATGCCCAAAACATTGATTCTCCTGCTCCTTGGATGCTGCCTGACCTGCTGTGCTTTTCCAGCACCACACTCTCGACTCTGATCTCCAACATCTGCAGTCCTCACTTTCTCCTGATGATTGAGAGTAGCTTAATAGGGCAATATTGGCTATAACGTATTTGTTCTACATTTTGTGTATAGGATATACCTGGCTAATTGTTTGCATTCTTTGGTGACAATGATGCCCTGGATTAAAGCTGGATTGATGATGCGACTAATTCTGAAGCATAAGTCTTCTGTACTATTGACACAACATTGCCAGGGCCTGTAGACTTTGCAGTATCCAGTGCATTCAGCCATTTTTTGAAGTAACATGAAGTTAATTGAATTGTTCAAATGCTGGGGATTTCTGTGGGAGGCTGGGTTGGATCATCTACTTGGCACTGCTGGGTTGAAGATGGATGAAAATGCTTCAGTCTTGTCTTTCACACTGAGGTACTGGGTTTCCTCATCATTCAGGATAGGAATACATCAGCAGCCTCCTGCCTCAGTGAATTATTAAAGTGGCACCATCATTCATGGCTGGGAGTGGCAGAACTGCAGAATATAGATCTGATGTGTTATTTGAGGAATCACTTAGCTCTGTCTGTTGCTTGCTGCTTCCAATGTTTGGTCTACAGTGGCTTTATTATATCTTCACCAACTTGACACCTCATTTTTAGATGCATTTGATACTGTTCCTGGCTTTCCTTCCTGCACTTTTCATTGAACCTGAATTGATCTCTTGTCTTAATGTTGGTGGTAGAGGGAAAGGAGGATATGTTAAACCATGGTGTTATTAGCTGGCTTAGAGCTGTTTTGAAATTAAGTAAACACCAATCAGCCAGTCTTCACATTTTCTCAACCTCTAATGTAATATTCAAGTTAATTATGCACATATACTTGAAGTTATAGAAGTAATGATTATGATTTTCAATTAGTTCAAGACTTTTTATAGAGAATCATTACAAATGTTAACACCTTACATTTTCATTAGGTGTGCAGGAAGATGAAGGTCATTTAACATTTGGAAGGACAAGGAAATGGGGTATTGGACAGTATGATCAAGATGATGCTCGACCACTGTATGATCAAAGTGGATGGATGAAATCCTCTGGCCCCTGTCACTCTGAACCCACTGGAGTATTCACTACAACTGGCCAGGCAGGGGAGGTAGGTAACATATAATGGGAATGAAATGTATTTCATATGAAGACTTCTTGGATCTATTCTTTCTCCCGAGCAAATTGAAATACCTCGTAGAAAGTGAAATTCATACTAACAAAGTTTTATTGTTTATAATGGCCCAAGCGGCTTGTTTATTCCTCCCATGGAGACTATGTTTTAGTGGTCAATTTTAATCGTCCAGATTTTGAAATTGTGAGGTATGTGGATAGAGTAAGTGGGAAGAAACTATTCCTGCTTGTGAAAGAATTATGAGTGAAAAAGCACAGGCTTAGAGTGAGTTGCAAATGTAGCAAATATGATGTGAGAGAATGAGTGGTTCTGGTCTGAACTGCACTGCCTGGAAGTGTGATTGAGGCAGAGTCAATCGAGGAATTCACCTGGGCAATGAATGATTATTACAATAGAAACATCATGCAATGGTATGGGGGAAGTATACCAGATTGCAATGCTCATTGGAGAGCTGCTGAAACACGATGGACCTGTGCCGTAACCGTTCTGAGATTCGGTGATTCAGAATATATGTTTCATCAAGGGAGAATTCTGTTTCACTAAAAATATTTGTCTCTTGCCTGAACCCAACATTCTTGTTGATCTTAACACTGAACTAACCACTTGTTCACATCTTGGCAAGGATGTGGCTGTCCTTCAGACTTCTGAGGTTCCCCACACTGGCTGAAATCGACTAACCTCCGGTCTTTATTTAGTGTCTTAGCTGCGAAGGTTTTATTTTTGTTTCCTAAAGCGGAGTGTCCAGCTAAATTTTCAAAACTAATAAATCACCGAACAGTCCATACCCACGAAAAATGTTACAAAGTGAAGAGTTGACACAAAAAGTTATTAATAATAGTTTATCCAGTTTATCAATGATTTCCCTCTTGCCTCTGATTGGGTGGCTGAATTCTGTTCACTTCAAACCTTTGTGCAATTTAAAAAGTGTCAACAGTTATTTGGATTCCCCAGCGAAGTGTTCAGTGCCTTGAATGTTTCGATCAGATCACCTCTCAATCATTTAAACTCCCAAGAGTAGAAGCCCAATTAACTTAGTCTGCATTACAGGACAACCAATCCATACCAGGAACTAAGCCATTGAACCTTCACTTTGTTTCTTCCAATACAAGTGTATCCTTCATTAAATATGGAGAACAGAAGTGTGCTCAGTAGTCCAGGTGGGGTTTCACCAAAACCCAGGGAGGCAGTTGTCTTGTGGTATTATCACTGCACTGTTAATCCAGAGATGCAAGTAATGTTCAAATCCTGCTCCAGCAGACAGTGGAATTAGAATTCTATAAAAATCTGGAATTAAGAGACTAATGATGACGATGTCAATTGTTGGAAAAATCTGCTGTAGGTTGATCCACAATGCCTTTAGGGAGGGAATCCCAAGATTTTGGCCCAGCAACAGTGAAGGATCAGCAAATACATTTCCAAGTCAGGATGGTGAGTAGCTTGGAGGAGAAATGAATGTCCCCATGTATCTGCTGCTCTTGTCCTTCTAGATGGAAGTGATTGTGGGTTTGGAAGGTGCTGTCTGAGGATCTTTGGTAAATTTCTGCAGAGCATCTTGTAGATAGTACACTCTGCTACTAATGAGCTTCAGAGATGGAGAGAATGGATGGTTGTAGAAGTAGTGCCAATCAAGTGGGCTGCTTTATCCTGGATGGTGTCAAACTTCTTGAATGTTGTTGGAGCTGCACCCATCTAGGCAAATAGGAGAATTCCATCACATTCCTGACTTGTGCCTCATAGATGGTGGGCAGGCTTTGTGGAGTTAGGAGGTGAGTTACTCGCTACAATATTTCTAGCCTCTGACATACTCTTGTCGCCACTGTGTGTTTCTGTGTTGAGTCCAGTTGAGTTCCTCATCAATGATAATCCTCAGGATGTTGATAGTGGGGGATTCAGTGATACTAACACTATTGAATGTCAAGGGGCAGTGGTTGAATTGTCTTTTATTGATGATGGTCATAGACTGGCATTTGTGTGGCATGAATATTACTTGCCACTTGTCAGTCAAAGGTATGAACTTGTGTTGCACTGGGGGCAGAGGTGACCTGTTGGATGGTGTCTGCAGAATGATATGGATAGGCGGTGACTCCAGTGGGCAGTCTGAGGCCTGGTGAGTGAGGGGTCCCGGTTGCAGACCTCAGGCAATGATGCCACACAGGGAAAGGCCACATTCAGAGCCTCCAGTCTGAGAGAGTCAGAGGTTATACCAAATTGGATTCTGTTGAATCAGTTTCTGTGCCACAGAAGTAATGATGAAACTAATTTCACAGCAGTCAGCAAAATTTCAGGCCCCAATGACTTCACTATGTTAAACTAAAATATTGAAAAACGTTAGATACGGATTTCCTTATTTCTGTGAGGAAGGCAGGGGAGAGAAATAGGTAAAATAAACTTGGGTTTACAAAAATTCAAAAGATCCTTTAGCTGAGAGAAGGGAATTGGGAAGAAATGTGACAAAATATAACTGACCTAAAGAGGATGGTCATGCTGTAGTTGCCAGGAGTAATGTTTTTTGACAATACACAATGTCAGTAATAAATTTGAATATGTTTGTATTTCATGAAGGTTTCGTTGCACATTCATCATCAATGAACTCAAGCACAACTCCAATAGGTCTGTGTGTTTAATCAAAACCAGCATTTAATAAGGAGCTTTCTGTTATATTCTGTTGCAGCTGAATATATCGGGGCGTAGCGCTGGCCAGGATGAGGTGGATGGCAGATTAAATTCTTCCTCTGGAAATGAAGTTATTTCTTCCACACCATCGTTTCCTGTCTCACCACCAACTCCATATGGTATACCCCTTTGAATTAATGCATTAAGCCCAGAATTGTAACTGTGTCAATTTGAAATTTGAAGATTAGAAAAGTAGCAATTAATTGAAATGTTGGTATGCACCAACATGTGTGTTCCTCATAATTAGTGGAGAATACTACAGCAGGCCTCCCTAAGTGCAATAGAATTAATTCATTGGCAACCTGTTTAAATCAAGCAGTATCATTTATCTGTCTAGTGTTAGCAAACAAAACTACTTTGAATGTCTTCTCTTACAGTGAAAGCTTTGAAGAATTATACAGAAATTTCTGTGCATGATGTTGGGGATCAGAGCATCAATACTTCGGATAGCTACAGAGCATCTCCAGGTAAGAAATGCAATTTATGTGGAGCTAGGCTTATTAACCTCAGTAAAGGACTCCCAGAGTGCTAATGTGATTGAACATGAGTTCTCCACTTTACAAAACGTTGCAGTCTGAGACCTGCATGTTATAATGCACAACAGAGGCACCTGTAGGGTTGAGTTTAGATGAATAAACCTGTTTGTAATGTGGTTGAAACACCAGAGCTGCATCCTGGAAGTTTTTGGGCAGAATGGCAGGTTAAGTTTGACTCTTTGACAAGATAAATGTGATACATTGATTTCCATTGGTTTGCACAAAGAGTAGAATGTGTGTTTTCCTTCTGTTGTGCAAATCTATGTTCAGCTTCATTCAAATTGTTCTCATCTTGATTCCACAGATCTTGCAATGATAATCATAACCAATTAGAAATGGCATTTCATGTTTAGTTGCAACAAAATGTTTGAGCGATGTATATATTGAAGTCTTGTTCTCTGTCAAGCTTTTCCAAGATCTTATACTTTCAGGGAATGAATTTCGGGAAGTTACAGGAATGTGGCTAAAGATTTTCCATTTTGTTACAAGGTTTTAGATCCTTTGGTTACACAGGTACTGGTGACTCCCAAGCGTGGTCCAAGTATCATGCTCTGGATTGCTCCTACTTAACATTTAACCTGCTAATAATAGAATCCAAGGAGGTCTCAGTAAGATATGGTTTTGCTCTAAACTGGAGCAAAATCATGTATGTTATGATTTTGAGGAGACTTTTGAACTTGAAAATATGTGAGGGGATACAAAGGAGGGCAGTAGTGAGACAAGTTAGCATGAATGGCTGGAGGATATAAATTACAGATTAATCAGGCAGAGATTTTGAAATTGATAACTGGCAACCCACAGGTGTTGCTGAGCATTGAAAGAATAAAATAGTACAGAATCTGAGAATTTGAATTAGACAGGAGTTCCAGAAGACCTGAATTGAATTGTGAAGATCGTTAAACAGAAATTACTCTTTTAAGTCATGGAATGATTACAAAAATAAAAGAATTGCAGTTCTGTTTTCACAAACTCATACTGTCCCCAAGTGCTTTACGAGAATGATAAATTTTTGAAGTGTAGTCACTCTCAGGCAGCAAAATGGTAATGACTATCAAATCTGTTTTGTCTTTGTTGATTGGATGGTTAACTTTAGCCAGGACACCAAGGAAACTGTTTTGCATTTTTTGAAAGTTGTCCGATGGGATTCTTTATGTCCATTTTACAGAGTAGACAGAGCTTCAGTTGAATGTCCTACTTTGAAAGTGGATCTTTAACAGAACCTCACTCCCTCAGTTCCACAGCATTATTGGAGAACACCCTCGATCTTTCTGTTGAAGTTCCTGGAGTGGACTGTAACTCTACAGCCATCAAAGGGCATAACCCCGTTCAACTGAAGGAGTTGGTAAATGGCTTTTCAACCTTGCTCCCACCAGATTTTGTAGTTGCTTATACTTTTTTTTCCTTTGTTCATAAGAAGTGCCACCCAGCATTTATTGCTCATCCAATTAGAATATAGTAGAAAGCTACTTTCTCGAACTGCTGTAGTTGTTGGGCTGTGGGTACATCCATAGTGCTGCAAGGGAGGAAATTCCAGGGCTGTGTTGCAGTATCAGTGAAGGAGCAGCAGTGTAATCTCAAATCAGGACGGTGAATGGCTTGGAGGGAGACTTGCAAATGGATATGTGCCCATGTATCTGCTGCCCTGGTTCTCCTGGGTGATGAGTTCACAGGTTTGGAAGATGCTGTTGAAGGACCCTGGGTGTGTCATTCCAGGACATTTTCTAGATGGTGTTCACTGCTCCTACTTGTGCATTGGTGGTTTGGGATGAGTGTTGAAGGTGATGGAAGGCATACCAATTGAGTGGGCTGCTTTATCGTGGATTGTATCAAGCTACTGAAGTTTTGTTTGGTCTGCACACACTCAGGCAAGAGAGTGTATTCCATCAGACTCCTGACTTGTGCCTTCTAGTTGTTAGGCAGAATTCCTAGCCTCTGACCTATAGTCATGAAGCCACAGTATTTACTTTGGTGCACTTCAGTTTCTTGTCAATGATAACCCCAGGATGTTAATACAGGTGGTTCTCCTATAACACTGTAGTTGCATTGTAGTGAAACCTCACTTAATAGAAAATTGTTTAATGTAAATAATGGGGCCCATGTGAAAAATATCACTCACGATCACTCTAAGAGTACAACAGGATCTTGATCAGCTGGACCAAGAGCAGAGGAGTGCCAGATGGAGTTCAATTGTACACAGTACTCCAAAGGTGATTAGATTAGATTACTTACAGTGTGGAAATAGGCCCTTCGGCCCAACAAGTCCACACCGACCCGCCGAAGCGCAACCCACCCATACCCCTACATTTACCCCTTTAACCTAACACTACGGGCAATTTAGCACGGGCAATTTAGCATGGCCAATTCACCTGACCTGCACATCTTTGGACTGTGGGAGGAAACCGGAGCACCCGGAGGAAACCCACGCAGACACGGGGAGAATGTGCAAACTCCACACAGTCAGTCGCCTGAGTCGGGAATTGAACCCGGGTCTCTGGCGCTGTGAGGCAGCAGTGCTAACCACTGTGCCACCGTGCCACCCACAAATCACAAAAGCTCACATTTGTGAGATCACCTTTGGAGTACTGTGTACAATTCTGGTCTCCCTGCTGTAGGAAGAATAGTTTTAAATTGGAAAGGATGCAGAAAAGGTTTACAATTATGTTACTGGGACTGGAGGGTTTGAGTGAGAGGGAGAGGCTGAATAGGCTGGGACTTCGTTCTCTGGAGCATAAAAGGCTGAGAGGGTTATAAAATATGAGGGGCAAAGATAAAAGGAAGGGCAAATGTCTTTTCCCTCAGGTAAGGGAGTTCAGAACTAGAGGGCATGGTCTAAGATGAGAGAAGGAAGATTTAAAACAGATCCGAGGGGCAACTCAGGTATAATTACAACATTTTTAAAATACTTGGACAAGTGCATGGATATAAAAGGTTTAGAGGGATTATAAGCCAAGTGCCAGGAAAATTGATCTAGTTTAGTTTAGGAAACTGTTTGGCATAGACAGGTTGGATTGAAGGGTCTGTTTCCATGCTGTAAGACTCCATGACTGAGATGACTAAACTCCAAAAACCCTAGCCATTTTAGTGTTTGGTGTGACTTCAACCAGTAGAGTGTTTTCCTCCTGATTCCAATTGAAACCAGTTTTCCAAGGAATCCTTGACACCATACTCTGTCAAATTCTGCCTGGATGATAAAAGCAGTCATTCTCAACACAATCCTAGAGTTTAGCTCTTTTGTCCAAGTTTCTAACAAGATTGTATTAAGGGCAAAAGCTGACTGGCCCTGGCCAAACCCAGACAGAACATCAGCGAGCAGGTTATTTCTGAGCAAGTGCTATTGATAGCATTGTTGACAACGTGTTTCATCACTGTACTGAGGCTGTCGCAAGTAGGTACATTGTTCAAAGAGCCCACCGTAATCCACATAAAAGCACATTTCAGCAGGCTTTATAAGATGGAAATACTGCAACTCAAACCACTTACAACACTTGCACTGAATCTAACTCAATCCTGAACTAAGACTCCTGTGGTCTGTTTGATTTAGTGCTGCATATGATGAAGATTTTACTGACAAGGTCACTACAATATTAAAGCAGGGGTTATTATTATGCGGTAGAGTTTATGACGCATAATCCATGGGAACAGGATTCTTGATGTACAACAACTTGATTACTGTTCTATGTTTTCTTTTGTAAAAATATATGTTTAAAACCATTCCAAATTGCCATGCTATACCAATCTTTGGAAAATGATAATTCATAAAACTATTTCAGTCATAGGATATGTGGTGGCTCAGTGGTTTGCACTGCTGCCTCACAGCACCAGGGACCTGAGTTCAATTCTACCCTTGGGCGACTGTCTGTGTGGAGTTTGCATGTCCTTCCAGCGTCTGCGTGGGTTTCCTTAGGGTGCTCAGGTTTCCTTCTACAGTCCAAAGATGTGCAGGTTAGATGGATAAGCTATGCTAAGTTACCCATAATGTCCAAGGATGTGCAGTTTATTTGAAATAGCCACGGGATATGCAGGGTTACAGGGACAGGATAAGGGCGGTAGGTCTGGGTAAGATGCTCTTCGAACGGTCAGTGTGAACCTGATGGGTCAAATGACCTGCTTCCACACTGCAGGGATTCTATGAAATATAGAGTTTGAATGCACTATTTGGATTTTGACCAGAGCAAGCCCAGAGTGTGGCCAGCACTGCTGATCTGCTAGGAACAATATTGTTTCCCCAGCTGCTGCTTGTCCAGTTCATCATAAAATGCAGTTTCACACTGTTTCTGTTTCCTGTCTATGCATTCCCACGCATTGTTTGTACACAGAAGTTAAGACATGAGGGGTGACCATGTGAAAAGGGCTGTGCAATTACTATTCCAGTATTATATGGTTTATGGTTTTGTAAACTAAAACCAAACTCCATCTTTTGATGTAATTTTGTTGCTGAATTCAAACTTTTATTACCACGTACATTGCAATTAGTTATAAAGTTTTGAATTTTCATTGAAAACAAAAAAGTCAGAGGACTTGGCTCAGCTGGAACTTTATATTTAGTTTCAACAAATGTTTGTTCTGACTTATTTTAAGCCTTATTATTGCAGCTGTGAAGGAATGGATTGGAGCTATGGATCTGAGCTATAATGCTTAAATTATCCTCTTAAATTAATAAACAAGTGATTCACATCCTATTTAATTCAATTTTTTTAAGTGAGTTTTACAATTTTACACATTCACACATTATCTATCTTTGCAAGAGAATCAAATAAAAAAATGACAGTCACATAAAGGTTGATTTTTGGAGACCAGTGTTTTAGGACAAAGTTCACGGAGTGAATGTTCATATGGGTCATCTTTTCAAGGGGGTAAAGTGTATGTTTGACTTGAACTCTGGTGAAATCTTAAACAGACCATTGCAATGACTGAAGTAAATAAAAACAATTGTTCTACTGTACTATGTGGTGGACCTTAATGATTTCCTTCATGGAGGAAGGCTGCCCTAAAGCAGCACTTTCTTTTGTCACAGTATCCTGGATCTCTGGACCAGGCAACTTTCTCTTCTTAGTAGTAGCTTGGATCTCAGAACCAGGCATTTTTAATATTAATTGCCCTGAATATGTGTCATTCTTGTATTGGGCAGGGTTTAATGCATTTCCCAGCATTGATCTTTTCAGCCCATCAAAACCTTTTCGATATCTCTGTCAGCCCTTGACTCACCTATTTTCCAGTTGCCTGGGGCATCCATGGACAAGTGGCTATGTCCTTTGAATGGGAAGAAGGAAGCAAATATCTAAGACACCCTTCCAACATCCACATTGGACAAAAATGGGGCTTAAATTAAACACAATGGCTTAACTCATTCCAACTCCTTCAGTCTTTATTTCCAATTCTAATTAATTCAGTGAGGCCAAAAGTCGAAAGGGGAGAGGCTGCAGATCTGGGGGTCAGAGGGGGAAGGATTGCAGTGACCAGAAGGCAGAAGGAGTGGAAGGTTTGGCAAGCAAGATCAGTGGTGAGTGGGAAGTGCTGCATGTGGAAAGTTACATTTTTATAAGTATTTTTAAAATTTACTTTATTTTCAGAACAATTCAATTTACCAGGTTAGGGATCCAGCAGTTTAAAGTATTTCAAATTGCCATTAATGGGAAAATGTGATTCACTAGCAGGTATTTCACTTAGAGTTGCAATTTTCAGGAACACAACATAGGTTCAAGTGAAAACTCTCAGCAATCTAAATTTTGGTATATTTAAAATAACATTTTACAACAAAAGTGATGTGTAGACATTCATTACAACTTTACTGTTGCAAGCATTTATGAATAATGTAAAATATTTAGCCTCATTCACACATGACTGAGGTTTTTTTTTAAACCATAGATAGCTATCTGTACCCATTGGAGCTCTTCTTACAGTCTCTGCTATGTTAATTCAAATTTCCTGACCAACAGTACATCCTGTGTTGGAACAGAATACCAGGATTTCCAAGAACACAGACATTCATAATCATCAAAGTAGGCTGGGATCCAACGATGTGACATTTTCTTTGACTTTACTATATTAGGTAACTTTCTCAGGACAGGGTTTGGTGGCATGCTCAGTCTTCACCTCAAACAGCAGGAAGCATTATTGTAATGGTAACATCTGGCTGGAAAGATCCTGCACCTCCCAATATCTGTATAGATTTTGTTTCTAAATCATTTGCAAACATCTTCAACATTGCTAAACCGTAGGAAATTAAGGTGAGGGAAAGAACACACTAATGTTATTGGTAATGTTCTTCAGTCAGTTTGTAACTGGTTAGTATCTGTAGATCTAAGATTCTCAAGACTTTGAGCAGATAGTTTCAAAGGGAAACTAACTCCACAGCACCACTATTGGCCCTGAATGGTTTTTCAATTTGACTTTCTATCTGAGCTATTTGGAAAAAGAAGAAAATGAGCAACATAGGATAGGTAATATGAGTACAGCTCTGTTTCTATGTGCTTGCACCCTCACATCTGCAATAGGATTTGAATTATTTGGGCTTATCATTCGTCATCTGGACTTTCCTCTCCCTGCTGGAGTAACAAACTTGTGAGCTCCACTGACATGAGTTCTTCCTGAAACACATGGTCACTGTTTGAAGGTGGATATTTGAAGATTGCATGCCAACCATAATTTGAGGTGTGGCTGCATCTGCCTGACTGTAACCATTGGATACTGGCTCTCAGAATAGAGATCAGCAGAGGGGCAGGTGCATGACTGGGCCACATGCTGCAAGGCCAGCTGTCCTAATATGTCACATAGACTGGTAACATCCAAGTGACATTAATGTTCACCCAGGTGTGCATCTTAGCTCCACCATTGGAAAGACATGCTCCAGCACTGACCTCTGGTTGTGTAGTGGAATGTCATAAAGGTAATTGTCCTGACAGTTAGATTATGCACTAACCCTTCTCTCGCAATTTTCAAAGAGCAGCTTAAATGGTCGGCTGTTGAGTATTCTTTAAATTTGTTTTGCTTGTCAATTTGTCTCCTCTCCTTCAGCGTCAACAAATTAGTTGAAGCATTTGTTAGGGTTCAAACTTTGATTTTTTTTTGCCAGAGTGACCCTCTACTCTCATTAACCCCATCCCTTTAACTTTCCCTTAGAAAGCCCTTTGCTCCCAGCATTTGTCTAGGTCTGTGCTTTGAGATACGTACAATATTAAGTTGATCTCAGAAATCTAACTGAAATTGCTTGTTTCCATGTATGTCTCTGCAAATTCTTTCCCTATCCTTTTGAATAGAAATGACCAGTACTGGAAAATCTGGAAACTCAGTTTTAAGATTTTGCAGTCATAGAGATATACAGCATGGAAACAGACCCTTCGGTCCAACCCGTCCATGCCGACCAGATATCCCAACCCAATCTAGTCCCACCTGCCAGCACACAGCCCATATCCCTCCAAACCCTTCATATTCATATACCCATCCAAATGCCTCTTAAATGTTGCAATTGTACCAGCCTCCATCACCGCATTTTAAGAATCTGCTCAATATTATTTGTAAGAAGGCCACAGTTTGACCCTAATCTTCATTTGTCTTATTGGCCCTTACTAAATCTTCCATTGTGCTGGAAGGACAAATCTGTGAACTCTATAATCAGTCACTAATCATGCAGTTGCCATGCTCCTGCTCATCAAACTCTTTCCCCTTCCCCTGACCAGTCTCCCTCAGTTTCCTTCCACTGCATCAGTATCCTTACTATCTAACCATACTGTACCGAGTATTCCTCCTGTTCTACATGAGAAAAGTGTTACAAATAATCCTATTGTTATATAGAATGGTTTGGGCATTATTAAAAATAAAGGAATTCAAACCAGAACAAAACATTACAGAATAAGCTCACCAGGAAGAAATCAGGAATATGAAATTTTAGTTGAAGGAGAGATTTCAGGGTCGAGAACCATTTGCACTGGAACAGAGCAATTTTAAAAGAAAATTGAAGTCTTGCATTTATGAATGTAAATACCACCAGATTTCTTAAAGGTTTCTCAAATTGAAAATTTATAGCCCATTTCTTGATTGTAGACACTATTATAAATACAGCAACCAATTTTGTATGCAGGAAGCTCCTACATACAGGAATGTTATAATGATCAAGTAATCTGTTTATGTGGTGTTGATTTAAGGCATAGATATTGACCAGTACACTACAATACCTTCCCTGCTCCTCTTCAAAACAACATCCTGGGATCTTTTTACATCCACTTGAACAGGTAAATGCTGCATCGGCACCTCTGATTGTACAGCTCCATGACTTGAAGTTGTTTCAAATCCCTCCCTCGTGTTTGTGTGTCAAAGTTGAAGTTGGGGACCCACCGCTGACCTGGAATTTGTAAGTTTGTGTATCAGTTGTGGTTCAGCTGGTGGTATTAAGTGAGAGCAAGTTCGTTCTCAGTTGTGATGACCCGATAGCTAAACAGGATAGAAACATAAAAAACGTGAACAGGAGTAGGCCATCTAGCCCTTTGAGCCTGCTCTCCTGCAGGGCTTATGCCCGAAACGTCGATTCTCCTGCTCCTCGGATGTTGCCTGGCCTGCAGTGTTTTTCCAGCACCACGTTTTTCAACTCTGGTACTCCAGCATCTGCAGTCCTCACTTTCTCCTAGTTGATCCAACTCAGGAGCCTACTACCACTTTTTCCTCACATCTTTTGATCCCTTTAGATACAAGAGCTATATTGAACTTCTACTTGAAATTATACAATGCTTTGGCCTTGACTGCTTCTTGTGTGGCAAATTCTACAAGCTCACCACTCCTTGGGTGAAGCAGTTCCTTTACCTCTCAGTTCTAAATGGCTCCCCCTGTATCCAGAGACTGTGATCCCTGGTTATGGACTTCCCTGCCATCAGAAACATTCTTCCTGCATCTACTTTGTCTCATCCTGTTAGAGTTTTATACGTTTCTATGAGTTCCCTTCTCATTCTTCTAATTGCCAGCAAATATAATCCTGACTAATCCAAGCTGTCTTCACACACCATTCCCACCATTGCAGGGATTAGTTAAGTAAGCCTGTGCTGTACTCCCTCTATAACAAGAACATCCTTCCTCAGTGAAGGAGACCAAAACTGTACGCAGCATTCCAGATGTGGTCCCATCAAGACCCTATTTAATTGCAGTAATACACCTCTGCTACTGTACTCAAACCTCTCACTGTAAAGGCGAGCACACTACAACAGTGCCAGCTCAACCTCAGGAGGCAAAAGAAATTCAGATGTCCATAAGAACTCTCACCAACTTTTACAAATGCACTGTAGAAAACGTTCTATCCAAATGCATTACAACTTAGTATGTCAACTGCTCTGCCCAGAATCATAAGAAACAACTGAAAGTTGTGAACACAGTCCAGTCCATCACACAAACCAACCTTCCATCCATTGACTCCATCCACACTTCTGGGTGCCTCAGAAACATCATCAAAGACCCCTACCACCCCGGTTATAATCTCATTCAACCTCTTCTGTCAGGCAGAAGATACAAAAGCTTGAACACAGGAACCAACAAGGACAAGAACAGCTTCTTCCCTGTTGTTACTAGACTTCTGATGGACACCTCAAATTTCAAATCTATTGTTAGATGTTCAAATCTTGCTTTTTCTGCACCTTTTCTGCAGTTGTAACTTTGTATTCCTCCCTCTGTTCAATCACCCTATGATCTTTGTTACGTCATGATCTGCTGTACTGCACACAAAACAAAATTTTTCACTGTACTTAGGTTCATGTGACAATAATAAAGCAACTCAAATAAATCAAATCAAATATAATTTGTCTCCTTTACTACCTGCTATGCCTGCATACTTACCATCAGTGACTGGTGTTCAAGGACACCCAGATCCTGTTGCGCATTCCCCTCTCCCAATTGATAGCCATTTAAATAAGAATCTGCCTTCCTGTTTTTTCTACCATCTACTACTGGCTGTCGAAGACTTCTCTCAGTAGCGATTACCTTGGAAGCGATATCAAAGGACCATAGTCCTGTTTCAAACCAAAAGAAAGAAGAATGGACGAAGGCAGGAAAAAATATCTTAATGCCCAAGTATCATGAGAATATGCATGCTCCTGGTTTTCCATTAAGCTTCTTAATGTTCTGCCATTTTCCTAAAATAGTCCAAATGTCTCAGTTTTCTCACTTTCCTTTTTTGGTTAAAAATAAACTGGGCCTAGGAGAGAAAATCTTCTTGAAATGTCTGTTGTATCTTTCTCCCCATCATCCTCTTATGTGTGAGGAAGTTATCACTCTATTTTTGGCACTGATAGCTTCATTGCTAACAATGCCTTTTAAACGATGTATGGAATAATGTTGCCAATCCTGTGGCGAGGCATATCCTGAAAATGCCATCACATGAGCTTCCAACTGAAACAATCCTTTCCAGAGTCTTGCCATTGCTCATCCAACATGTCAGTCGTACAGAGCCTTGCCTCTCTGTGGCTTTTCACTGTGTCCCACTTTTCGCTTTGGAAATTCTGGTTGCCCTCACTGAACATGAATATCTTACTAATAGTTTAAGGTAATTCACAACGTGCATGAGAAGCATAAGGTAGTTGTAGCTTTTTAAAGTGACAAGGATGTCTGGCTGAGTTACAAGCTTGCCCTTGTCAATTGTTTTATTTTAAAGTTTCTTTTCCCTCTGACTTGCTTATCCGTTTCCTGAGCCTGCAACAGATGTGGACAGCCATTGAAAATGAACAATATTTTGGCTACTTGGTTATGTGACTTGAAAGCTTTTAGTTTTATTTTTGACTCAGTAACAACTAATTTTAAAACATTCATTGCCCATGGCTAGGGAAATGCTGCAAGTGAATATGATCTAAAATATGATACGCACTGCATTATGCATTTCGACATGGTCCACACTTCTTTTAGACAAAAGCCAGTTTAATAATGGAAGCACTTAAGGATTGTGTACCTTTAGGCAGTAAAGAAAATGTGCACAAAGTATTTGTCCTGAGGGGTATTTTGACCTTTGACTTCTGTAGTACTTTTTCATTGGTAGAAGCAGATTGGGAGGGTGCTAAACAAAGCTCCTGTGTAAGTTAAAAGTTAAATGCAAATGAGGCTGCAGTGAGAGCATGAATACACTGAATGAACAGGCTCGCTGTGGCTGAGAGGAGCAAATTTAGCAGAAACCATTGTTGAATTATTTTCCATATGGGCAGAGTGGATGAAGCTGTTGCTGATCAAACATCTTCACTGAGAATAGCCCTGCCTTTTCTCCTTTCCAGTCTCTGCGGGAGTTGTGCTTTTGTACTGAGTTTATTGCAGACTGTAAGTAAGAAAGAACGGGAAACTGAGACTGGATAACCTCTTTAATGAAATCACGTTTTTTTTATATGTGGTGTTCTTGCTTTGTTGCTTTTGCACTGAAGTCTGGCAGAGGAAACAACAAGCCTAGATACTCTCTTGGCTCCATTAAAATTGCAGCATTTCAACACATTCAACCTATAGCTGCTCTTATGAATGTTTTCCACCATGACTACTTCAGTTGGTAGGTAAACTGTGGCTTCAGATTGATTTGTATGTTTTTTATCTGAATCCTCAAGATATTTAATAATCTCTAAGTCAACAATTGACATTGAAACACTATCTTTAGACTGTGAACAGATTTACTGTAGTGGAGCTTTGTTCTTCCAAGTAAGTCTATTTGTTTACTTAAATGAAAGGGAAATTTTAAATACATTGCTGTGTAGCTGGATTGCATTTATAGTAGAAGTGTTGCATTTGCAGGCTGCTTGCCGACATCTTTGCCATATGTTTACAGGGTCGAAAGAATTCCAGAAGGCCTTCCTAAAGATCTCTGTATATTAGACCAAAATGATTTCAGTATTTTGGGTGAAATAAGGCTTGTGTTGTTTTAGAATTTACTTGGTTACTTTATTCTGGTGAATTGATGCTCTTTGCATGAACTGGCGACTGAGTGAATGCTCTGTTTTGTTTAGTGTGCAGCTATACTGAGGCCACGTACTGGAGCAGTAACAGCTGAACACATTCCTGAGGGTAGCTAGAACATGCTTGGGTCATTGGCAGCAATCCACAAAATTCCTCTATAATAGTCCATTTATCTTGCAGTAGCAGTCTCCCGAGGCACCCCTGCAAAAGAAATGAGGCAACTTAAGTGACCCCGCATCCCCAGTGTTGGTTCGAATACCCTGGGAAGTGGGCCCATTCCATGTCTGTGTACTTCTCGAAACATAGGGCCCCAATAACCACTCCATGTGAAACAGCAGTTTACATATCCTTTCTCCAAGCTAGTGAACTGTACTTGCTTTTTACATAATATTCACTGTACAATTTCCTTTGTATCAGGGAAACCAAATGAGATTAGTTGATAGCTTTGTTGAAACTGTTTGGTCTGAGTGTAAATGTGACCCTGAGCTCCTAATGCCAGCTGTTTCAATTTGTCACCCCTTTTCTACTTTGACCTCTCGGCCTTTGACTTCTTACATTGTTTCATTGAAGCTCAACGCAAGCCAAGAAGTTGCCCTTTACCTTTGTACTCGCTGTCTTACCACCCCCAACCTTAATTTAAATATAGGTCCCGCTTTCTCTCCAGCTGTAGGTGCTGGGATTTTCAAGGCTAGGATGAAGCAGATTTGTTTCTAATCAGGTGAGAGTCACCTTTCAGTGCCTGACTGGCTGATCTTCTTCATTCAAGTCCACCTAATTTATTCCTATGATCTATAATGCTGGACCTGTTATTTCTTTATTTTTCCTAAGAATATTTATTGAAGAATCTGTACCTAGGTACCTTGTACCTAAGATGCCCCATAATGTGACGACTTGTAAACTTTTCATTGTCCTCATTTGAGAACATGAGACAATAAAGCAAATTCAATTCAATTTTTCCATCAGAGTCCTCCTCCATGTGACCACCTATTTTATGTTCCTAATCCAGCCAACCACTTTAGCTGTTCTTGTGGTCTGCACATTTCATTTTTATTTACTTCATGATCATGCCTACTTTTGTCTCCTGCTCGTATCATGTATGCTGTTGAGCATCATCAGGACCATACTGAAGCACCTCATAGGCGATTTCATTTATTTTCCTGTCTTTCTTTCCCATCTTGTAGCATGTCCTATTCATTTTTTGATGTCATTCTTGTGAAAAATCCCAAGGAAGGATCATATATCTGAGACAGTGACTGAGGGATTTGTATATCTTTGCAGATTCTTGTGTGACGATCTGAACATGATATTTCCAGCTTTGTCTTTGCTTTTTTTAAAAAAAAAATCCCTATCCATAGGGATAAAGTTAAAAATCACACAACACCAGGTTATAGTCCAATAGGTTTAATTGGAAGCTCTAGCTTTCGGAGCGACGCTCCTTCATCAGGTGATAGTCACCTGATGAAGGAGCGTCGCTCCGAAAGCTAGTGTTCTTCCAATTAAACCTGTTGGACTATAACCTGGTGTTGTGTGATTTTTAACTTTGTACACCCCAGTCCAACACCGGCATCTCCAAATCATAGGGATAAAGCATTGGTGATGCCCAAGATCATCAGGAACTATATTTAAAACCAAGTATCCTGTAGTTTCAGTCTCGCCACATTGTCCATACTGCAATTTTCATGTTGCTAACTGATACTTTGATATACCTATATCCCTGTCTTGGGAATAACAGGAGGTCTTCAAGCCTTTCATGGCAATGCAAACAGAGTTTTGGAATTTGGAATCCAGTAAACCGAACCAGCAAGATAGAGCACAAACAGGATGTGAATAGTGGCGAGGAAAAGTGAAATCCTGTGCACAAGAAGCTTATTATGAGCTGATGTAATTACAAGAAAAGCTAATGCTGTCTACATGACATGATTAGAAGATAAGCTTGTGAGAGGAAATGAGATTATACATAGAATTGCTTCTACAAAACACTTTTCAGCCTTGACTCGATTCTCAAGGGGACACTGTGTTGCTCAAACATTAAATTCATGTGAAGACCTTGTGCCTCAGTCTGAGCTCTGTAAGTTAATATATAAATGGACTGAGGAACGGCTTCAACTTCACACTAACATCATATTTCAATGCATTCCTACTGTGCTCTTTAATAAAAGCATCCCAACCAAAAATCACTGCAGTAATAAAAAGTAATAAGAGTGGGTTACATTCCTGACTCTTAACTCTTTACATTGAAAATGTATTGGCTGTCTTGAACCCAACTGGCCAAAAATATTCTCATCCCATCACAGTGATTGTTAATAATTTAGTAATGCTTCCAAGTGACCTCATTCATGTGGCTTCCTACCTCCTGCTAAGCACCACCTACCTGCTTTCTTGCCATTTGTTCCCCACGAGACCCTTTTGCAATCTGCTTCCCTCCCTGAATCCTCTTCTTCACTGCCTCCTTCCTCTGACCCATCTCCTCGCTCGCCTCCCTCAACTGTCTTGTCCTCTGCTGCCCTCCCCTGACCTTCCCATTCACTGCTCCCTCCCGTTCCTACTCCCTATCCCCAACCGCCCCTCCTGCCACTCCCCCCCCCCCCCCCCCCCCCTCCCCCCCCCATTCCCTGCTGCTTTCCTTCCCCTGTGTGAACCACTTGGTGGTGCCACATAGCACCACAATCACACTTCCTCCTCCTCCCCCCACCCCACCTTCTCCTGATCACTAACCAAGGGAGCTCAAGAGAGTGGCAGCACGCGAGTTCTCCAGTAGAGAAAAGGCGATCAGGGCAGTGAGGGGAGGGAAAGGAAGCAGCAAATGAAATGATCAGAGGAGGGATGTGGAGAATGGGACGGGAGTGGAGCATTGAGCAGGAGGTCTTGGAAGGATCGGGGGATAGAAGCAGCGAGTGAAGTGGTGGTTTGTTTCTGTCCTTGAATGAGTAGGTGTGCTAATTGCACTGAAACAAAATGGAGGCCGTGGCATTCATGGAACCTTTCTAATGTGCAAACTGTACCAAACAATAAATCATTAAACTTGGTAAGACTGGTACCACATTATTGTTTGTTACACACATAGCTCATCATTTTCTTAAATATTATACAGCAGTTGATGAACGCCTGCACAGGCATTCCTATCACCTTCTCCTTTTGTTCTAAGGATGTTGGCAAGCTCCTATTCGTAGGCCACTTCTTCTTGCCCTGAGTTGATGGTGGTGATGGATTGACCTCGACTTAGGATATTCACATTTTGATCATTATATGGGACTAGTCAGGCACTGTGGCATTCTTGATGTATTTGAGAGAGTAGTCAAATGTTTGCAGTTTGTCAAATTGCTCCTTTATATTTGGATTTTAATTATTTAATGATATCTTAATATATACTGATCCATGTAAGAAATATTAGCTGAGTTTTTGAAAGAAAAGTTATTCACGGGAGCAGCTGTGTACACACACTTAAATTGCATGTTTTCCAACTGCAGTCATTAATCTTCTTCAGTGACCACATTCCTGTCATTTGCATGGCGTATCTTTTTAAACATGCATTCCTTCCCAGTATTGCTGCAAATGCCGATCCGTTTAAAGTGTGCATGTTAATCGTCTTTTTATGCCTTCCATGTTTTTAATTATCATGCTGTGCTCTTTACTGTGTGACCCTTACGTACCTTTTGAGATGAATTCGCACTCCAGTGTTCTTTCCTCGTTGTTGTAGTTTGTGTGCGAGTAAATCCGGTAACAAAGGCAAAGCAGAGACTGATTTTTTCCCCCAATCAGCCTTGTCCTACTTCCCTTTGGTGTCAGCCTGGACTCTGAGTTGAATGTCAGGCTACATGAACATTGTAAATGTTCAAGAAATAGGAATGCCATGTTATTAGTAATCTAGCCCTTACTGTCTTCAGCAGCATATTGTTGGTAATCCGTCTCCACTGTCTCTTTAAATTCTTTTTAAAATAATGCACCCATGAAATCTGTCAGTCTTAATCAATTTTTCTTCTGATGGGTATGACAATTATGGCAGAAGGAGCAAATTTTTAGTCATACAAAGTGAGACCTCAAGTTGCCAGCAGTTCCATGGTACAGAGAAGGCAAAATAATCTGTTGAAGGTACCAACTTGGGTGCTATTTTCTGACTCTCTTTGGAAATTGCGATACTGACAGTAACTATTGTAAATGGCTAATTCCAGCAGTGCTGGTCAGCCTGTTTCTCCAGCTATAGGTGAACTGAGCATTTCTTTTGGCTAAAGCCAACAGTGTATTTCCTCAATTGCAAGGGATGCCTACAGCTAAGAAAGAAAATTCTCCATGTTTCCTAATAGCTATACACACATGACTTTTTCACAACCCACTCTTAAAATATAAATGAGACAAGTTTCACAGTCCCAGCGCATCTCACAACTTGCTCTGTAATAAAAATGAGTTTGTAACTCTGCTAATCATGCTTGAGATTTGTTCCCAAATGACTGAGTTAGATTTTGAAAGAACACTGCTTGCAAACTCTTTTTTTTTTTTAAAAATTTGGCCAAGTTTAGAAATCCATACTTTCTGCAAAGTGAAACTGCAAGTGCCATGTCCTTCCCTCCCTTTTTAAATTTATGAAAGGATGGATTTCAGTGAGGGCTTCTGCTGTGGTGCAGAGCTTTGAAAAGAAGAGGTCTGTTCACTTTCCAGTGCCGTGGAATTTTCGGTGGTAATGTGAAGCCACTCTCTGCAAGTGGAATGCATAGTATGGATATGCTGGGGAAACAAAAAAAAGTTACAAGAGCCTTTTTGTCCCAGTTCACAAAAATAAGGAGAAAAGTGTCAGTGGTTCCCGTAATTTGTTCCAAATAATCTATGTAATTGTCCCAGTGTCTTTAATTTTTTGGAGCCGGGCTGACACATCTGCACTCTTTGTAGATAAAAGGGTAAGCTATTGATATGAAATAGACATACAAGCTTATGCAAGCCCCTGTTTGAATCACTTCCAAAGCTCTCTCGCAGAATTGTCTCTGATGTTTGCATGCTATCCTTGATATGTATGGAATGTGGGCAGTCTTCATGTTCCATTGATTTTCAGATAGCTTTATCTTGTCTTTGTGCTTGTGTCAACATGTTTGGTAGATTTTGCTTAAAAGAATGCTGCTTAGTTATAATTTTAAGTTTTCGTAAATGCTGATTTTTGCCTGTGTCTGTCTTTATTGGTTAACTGTTTGGGTGCTATGTGAGGCTTTCAGTTTTGAAAATGAGAAACAAGTCCTTCATCCCCTGTAACATTTACAAAAGGGAATAATTTTCCAAGACTTTAATTCAGACTATTGGACGTTTCAGGAATATAGAACTTTCTGAATTCTTAGTTGTGTGGTAGTAAGTTTAAAGCTGGACAGTGGGTTAAGAACTTTGCAGAAATTTGAAATCCCACGGTAAAGAATTTTGAAGTGTTATCTGTACCAAACAAACTGGTAATCAATCTGAAATGGCTGGGGAACAATAATCTGCATGGTTTTTCAATTAAATAAACAACATTTTTAACTATTCATCTTGGAAATAGAAGCTTAGCTGATCAACTAAGCAGTAGGTTACATGCTGCAATGAATTACTGGGTAAAGACTTCATTTTGCGTCATGTGAAACCATGAGCATTATTTGGTTTCCAAGTTAGAATCCTCGTGTATCCTCGATTGATCAGTAACTTGCCTCTTGCTGCACTATAACTAGCTTGAGATATTATGCTTTAAAACACATCAAACCTGTGTGGAAGTCATTCACTTCATTTCACGATGGAACACACTTTTGGACTTGACAGCAAAGCTGATCACAGTTATTGAATGTACTTACACCAAATGTGTCTTTACTGCACAGAATCTCGAAGTTACATGGAAGGCATCAACCATACAGTGGTGGGATCAGACGGTGCTGTGGTGACAAACCCTGTTCTGTACAGCAGTGATAGCCCAATGACTAATTCATCTTTCCAGCGATCTTATGGCGCAGCATGCTCAGCCTCTGCCAGCAGCCAAATCCCCAGAACAAACAGGTGGGAAAGCTTTTAAAGATTTAGATTTCTGTGCATATTTATACGTTAAAAGCTCCAAATTGAAATACAATATTAACTTGACTTCTTGACAGTATTAGAACTCAGATAAAGAATGAATGTTAAATTTGATGCTTTTTCAATGAATGAGGTTTTAATGGGAGATGTATTTCATCAGACAGCTGTTTCTGTAATGCTTCCGACTTCAGAACCAGAAGTCAGGAGGACAGGAACTATTTCCATATGAATTTTTTTAAGCCTTGCAAATACAGTAAAACATTTTGACACCAAACAACAGTGCTTCTTAGATTCACTTTTTGTTTAAAGCTAGTGCTGTTTTTCAAACGTGGAAGGATTTGTTTTCCTGGGTTATAATTGTTGATTTTCACCAAAAGCACATGCAGTATCCAAAATAAAAGCATGCTTGTTTTGCTGTCAACATTTTTACTGAAGTGGCATTGTAAGCCATTTATGCTATTAGGCTTGGTTCTAGGACTTTAGTGCAGAGTGGTGTTTGGATGTGCCATGGTTCTATATTACTTGCAGCTATGAGGAAGATGAATGGATCGTCCTAGCATCTGGACCAAGCCTGTGTCCATATTGTTGCGACATTGATGGGCAATCTGTGGCAAGAGGGTTGTGTATTTTGTCAGAATAATCTGACCAGTATGTGGAGCTCATGTTTCCGAGTGCAAGTTGGTTGGGTTGATTAGTTATTCTGATACCAATATTTAATTTGAAATCTGCTGAATTTAAATCCATTGGTCTTCCTTCTGCATACCACACTCATCATACACACTAACTCAATAAATTTAGAGAAGACTTTGTGTGTAGGTAAAAAATGTTATTCTATGTTTTGATTGTGCATAATCATAAGTAGTTCCTTTCCTTACCTCATTATAAACTCTAGAACTTATGATAATCTCCACCTTGGTTCTCGTGGGTGTTTTTGTTATTTATGACAAACCTCATTATAAAAGGTTTGAGGCTAAAGGACTTTATGTAGTGACCTTTTGTTTGGAATATTAAGCTTAACACCTACAAGATGACTTTCTCTGACTATGCTGTTAAATTAATTTGCCATAGACCTGTCACAGATTTGTAGAATTTTCAGTTAAAACTCAGAGTTCAGGTTTCATATCTCATCTGCAGAAAATGGATTGAGTAACAAATATCAGAAGCCAAATTAATTAAAGGCAGTTGCAGTCCAAGTCTGATTACAATCATTAAAACAGAATATCTCATGTTTTAGTAATTGATCATACTTGTCTTTATTTCATAGACTGAAAGAGTACAGTAATAGTTCATTGGGCCTATTTTGCTGTTTCTAGTTTTTATTGCAACAGATTCCCAATTTATTCCATAATAATGAAAGCAAAAAACTCTAAATGCGAGGATAAAAACAAAGTGCTGAAAAACCTCTGCATTGTGGCAAGAGAAACAGAGGTGAATCTAGCATCAATCGGCTCAGTGCGAATTGCATTGAGTTGTTTTGGGGGTTATTTTCACCATGGCGTCGAGTGAGATTTCTGGTCGTATCTTACCAAATGTACATCATAACCGACCTACCCGGCCTCATGGGGTCTCTCATGTCTGATTCTATCCTGATTTCACTATGTGCTGTTCCCAAAGCAACTCACCACTTAACGGAAAACCAGTGAAAGTCTAGAATGCCTTGCCTTGTTACACCTTTCTAAGGCTGCTGTGCACTCGGAGAGGTGCTGGTAATCCAGCATTGGCCCTTGCTGTCAACATCCTGGCACAGCAACCATAAAGCCACTCCCTCACACCAAACAACCCTGTTCTCTTACCCTAGTCTATGTGTAACCACCATGCCACATACTTCGCTGTGCTTAGACCTTTCCCATCTAAACAACTTCTTCGAGTCCCTACTACTGTTTCCCCAGTGCCCGCATTTTTGTCCTTGTCCAGGAGGGTTTTTATTGATAGTCAGCAAAAAGGGAGCACGAGAAACAAATAGACGCTACAGTTTATAACAACAAATGCGAACCAAATGCTGGCATGTTAACCTTGATAGTCCATGATGGTCTTTTGTACCCATCTTCCATTGAGTGGAACCAAGTGTCGATCGTGACCTGGCTGCCTAATGCTGCTGAAGTCTGTCATTCACAAGGAGAGCTTCCTTCAGCTCTTCCTCCAGTGTCTTCATCCTCCAGTGTCCTCGTCCTTCTCCTCAGAAGACTGCTCCCATTCCCCTGCCAAATCTTCAGGACACAGTATGCCAAGATGGTGTGACAAACTCTATCCAGATTATTGTGGAGGATCCCATCAGACTGTTCCAATCTGCAGAACAGCATCTTCACCAGCCCTATCATCTGTTCCACCGTGGCCCTGGTCAAGGCACATGCCTTGAAAGTGCTACACTGACTGAGGGACCAATGCATTACAACCAAAGAGACGTGCTTGTCATGTTTCGACCCCAACCCACTGCAACTATTCCCCTTTCCATTGCATTCATTAGAGATCTTCGCCATATGTATGTGGCAGTGATATTCTCCAATTGGAGTGTATCAGAGAGCTGCCATGATGGTCATGAAGGATTGGCGAAAGTTGATACCACTATCAGTGGACAAGTTGTGCATGCAGTTAGTGGAACAATATAGATGCTCCTCATCATCAAGGAACCTGCTTTGATTTCCCACGTAGAGCTTTCTCAACATCTAGTGTATTTGGTACATTTGAAAAATAGGAAGCTGAACATGAATGAGATGAGCTGTGCAGTAAATAAGGCACTTTAGCAGCTATAATCCCCCTTACTGGACAACAGGCCACTGCCTTGCAAGAAACTTAACTCACTGTTTGGCAGATGCATTAAAGATGGAGGGAGATGCTTTTGATGTTGAGATAGACCTCACATGGATATCGCATCTAATTCTGCAGAAATCTCACCATTGCCCATCCCTCTCAGACTCCTTTAAGGTTCCACCCAGAGTTCAAGTTTGTGTCCAATGACCCTTGTTTGGAACTCAATCCAACTTGTTCCAAAGCTTGACCCATTCCTCATATTTCAAAAAACTCTTTTCCCTTCAAGTATTTTACCAGTTCTTCTTGGAAGTTTCAGCCACCATCTTGACAGATAACATTCCATAACAATGCATTGCTTAAAAGAATACTTCCTCATATTGTATCTGGCTCTTTTGCTGGTCACTTTTAATTATTACACTGCTAATGAAATAATTTATTTCATTTATACAATCTGCACTGCTAATTTTGAACACACCTGCCTATTTCCCCTCAACTTCCCCTGCCCTTCACTGCTTATTACAGAACAATGTAGGCTCTAAGATGGGATGCTGAGAGGTGACCTTATAGAGGTTTATGAAATCATTGGGGGGGGGGGGCGTGGATAGGGTAAATAGACAAGTTGTTTTCCGTGGAGTGGAGGAGCACAGAACTAGAGGGCATAGGTTTAGAGTGAGAGGGGAAAGATTTAAAAGGGACCTAAAGGGCAACTTTTTTACGCATTGGGTGGTGCATATATGGAATGATCGGCCATTGGAAGTGGTGGAGGCTGGTACAATTACAACATTTAAAAAGCATCTGGACAGATATATGTGCAGAAAGGGTTTAGAGGGATATGGATCCAATGCTGGCAAATGAGATTAAATTAATTTAGGATATCTGGTTCATGTGGACAAGTTGGACCGAGGAGTCTGTTTCTGTGCTGTACATCTCTCTCTAAGATTGTAAGACCAGGTCACAAGGTGGGAATTCTGCAATGAGAAACTCAACTGAGTCCTCAAAGACAGTTTACCATCCACAGGGCACAACACAGAGTAGCAGCAATATGTACCATCTACAATATTGCACTGCAGCAACTCACCAAGGCTCTTCAGCACCTAGCTAGCCCATGACCATCCAGAAAGATGTACATGACAGCATCAACGTTGTCAAGACACTTTCTATCCTGATTTAGAACTATACTGTCATTTGTTGACTGTTGGTAGGTCAAATCCTGAAACTCTCTCTAACAGCACTGTAGGTGCACTGCAGCAGTTCAAAAAGGGCCTCAGACACTGCTTTGTTGAGGGTAATTAGGGTTAGCCAACAAAGTCTGGTGTTGCCATGATCCTTACATCCAGTGAACGAATAAAAGTCCCGGGTCCTGATCTCTTTACATAACCAAAGTCCTGTATCCCTAGTATTTATGTAGCAAATCAGGAATAGTAGTGTAATGGTTATAGTACAGTGCTAATAAATCAGAGACTTGAATAAATAGTGGGATGACACAAGTTCAAATCTGTCAGAGCAGCTGGAGAATATAAATGTACTTGATTAAATAAGTCTGCAATAAAAAGAAAAGCTTGTTTCAGAAATGGTGAACAAGAAATTGTGGTTAAAACCCATTTGGTGACTAATATGCTTTAGGGAGTAAAATCTTCCATCTTTACCCAGACTGACCTGTATGTGACTTAAGACCCACAGCAATGATGTTGACTCTTACCTGCCCCCTGAAATAACCTAGCAAGCCACATGTCACTGGCTTTTCCAGTGGTACACAAATTTTATGAATAAACAAAAATAATCTACATCCTTTCCAATGCTTTGGCTCCTTGGCTTAGAATTTGTGGTGAGCTATGAAAGAATACAGTCACTTTTCTTCAAGGTTAGAAATGTGAATGTACCAACCCAACAGAGACTGCAGTAGTTCTGCAGGGCCATTCACCACAGATTTCTCCAGGGCAATTAGGGTTGCACAATGCATGCTGACTTTGTCAGCAACACTGTCATCCATAATACCATACCAGTACAGTAACGCCTCGACTTACGAACTTAATCCGTTCCAGCACCCGGTTCGCGAACCGAAAAGTTTGCAAACTGAATCAATTTTTCCCATTTGAATTAATGTAATTCCAATTGATCCGTTTCGCCATGTCGTACTGCTTAGCGAGATCAGATACGCGAGCATCATTCTCGTGTTTAGCTATTATTCCCTTCTTCGTTTCTACAGTAATACATTTAGGCTTCTTAACACCACTATCGCTACCACTTTTCACTTTCTTGGGAGCCATAATGAGGGCTAATTTAATGCAAAAATCAAAAAAAAATTCTTAAGAATGCTTGGATGTAGCAACGAACGATGTTCACAGCACGCGCGCCAAGGATGAACTGAATGAGATCACACGGGGCCCAGAGAGCTTTTGCGTCAAAGTGCGCATAGCAAAGCAGAACAATTAAACCACGTGGTCGCGCACGGGCTTTTTGCGTTCGTACCTTCGTTCATACCTTGAATTTCGTACGTACGTTGAAGTAAAATTTTACGTATAATCCTGTTCGTAAACCGATTTGTTCGTGAACGGGGTCGTTCGTATGTCGAGGCGCTACTATATTCCATATAATCGCATCAAGTAAAGAAATTAGTCGGATATCTCCACAAAACATGAAATAAATCCATTATTCTACAATTCTTCGAAACTGAAGTTCTCAAATAAAATAATAAATATGAAGCATCTTCACGACAGCAGTTAAACACACGAACTGCTTTCCCGTGAGCCCTGTTCCTTCATCAGCTTCTGTGCATTAGCCAAATATTGAAGCAGGCACTCTACTTGTGTGTGGTACGCTACTGTTCCTGAAGAACGTTTACTGCCTGGCATCTCCTAAAGGGGCTCAGTTGGTATCTGTGGCATGTGTGAATGGACCAAACAACCACAAAACTTTTAACCAGTCATGATTAGCAAATCCTCTACTGAAGCAAACAATATCAAGGGATGTATAACTTGAAACATTTAAATTCATTTTGAAATTATCTAGGGAATGTGAACTGAAGACAAATGAAAATGTGTGTATAAGAAAGCAAGATACAAAATACAAAGAAAATGTTATTTTAATAAAAGGTGATCTCCAACAGTCATTATACTCTGAAGGAATAACACCACCAATGTTGAAGACCTCGATCCCCACCCTCCCCTGCCACAAGTTTGCAAATTAAAATTTTTAATACCACAGAGGTTGCTCTAAGCCATTAAGACCTGGATCATTAAAACTGTGGGCAGCACGGTGGTTCAGTGGTTAGTATTGCTGCCTCACAGCACCAGGGACCTGGGTTCGATTCCAGCCTCAGGCGACTGTCTATGTGTAGTTTGCACATTCTCCCTGTGTCTGTGTGGGTTTACTCTGTGGGATGCTCTGGTTTCCTCCCACAGTCCGAAGATATGCAGGTTAGGTGCATTAGTCAGGGGAAATGTAAAGTAATAGGGTAGGGGAATGGGTCTGAGTGGATTACCCTTCAGAGGGTCGGTGTGGACTTGTTGGGCCAAATGGCCTGTTTCCACACTGTAGGGATTCTATGATTAAACATGAATTCATTCTTGAATATGTCTGCCCTAACTTTTTCTGGAGTGCTGTGTGGATTAGTACCAAAACATGAATTACTTGCATACATTTTAATGATGAAACAGTGATTTTATCAATGCATAGAAGCTGATAGAGGAACAGGGTTCATGGGAAAGCAGTTTCTATGTTTAACTGCTGTCCTGAAGATGCTTCATATTTATTATTATTTGAGGACTTCAGTTTTGAAGTGTTATGGAATAATGGATTTATTTAAAGTTCTGTGGAGATACCCGATTAGTTTCTTTAAAGTGAATCATTTGAAGGTCTACTGTGAACATTGAAGGTTTTTAAAAATGAAGTTTACTAGAAATCATGTGACTTGCGAAAACCACTGTTTTACTGGCTGTTTGGCTTGGGGTTTGTTCTGGTCTTCAGTGGGCAACAAGTTTGTGAGGAAAGATCTGCCCAGATAAGATTTCCTGTTTCTGAAAAAAAAACACTGTTGGATAACACTTCTCAATGTTATATTTCCTCAGCAGTTGTGTCTGCCAAGATATCAGGGAAAACTCTTTATGTTTAGTGACCCATCCACAAGTACCATCCTGCAGGACTGGAGAATGATATGAATATTTCACTCCTGGTTATTTCCCCTTCAAAGACTAACATCCAGTGGAAAAAGTGTTTCCCAGGAAGTGGGTCTTTGCAGAGTAATCCCTTTTTATCCTTTAGCAGATACGTTAACATGAGTGTTTGTGTTTTCTTTTATTCATTTGTTGGATGTGGACATTGCTCGGCCAGCATTTATTGCTCATCCTTAGTTGCTTGCTGTGGACTGACCCACAATGCCATTAGGAAGGGAAGAGAGAATGTGAGTGAGAGTGTGTGTATGTGTGAGAGGTTAGAGGAATAGATATTTATACCTCTATATTACAGACCTGGAATTAATCACCAGTGTAGTCCTGCCACTTAAGCATCATAACCTTTCTTTGTTCTGTCTGTTTGTCCTGAAAAGGAGTGACATTTTGCAGAGTTCATTGATACTCGGTTTCCATAGGAACCTGAAAAGAAATCCAAAAACTCAGACATGCCAGATATGTTAATACAGTGCTTCAGTATGACTATGGCCTTTCCATGACTCCTCATATAATTACCATTACCTGGCAACCATAAAATGTTTTGGATTTAGGAATTAAGGTTAGGAAATGGTATGCCAGATGCTGTGCCTGAACCTAGTATTTAAATAAAGCTCTCACTTGTTTGAGGCAGATATTACCAATATCATCATTCCTCGTCTGCAGGAAGTATGTGTGAAAAGTAGTGGGCAGAAATGCAGACATGCAGATATCTGCTCACTTTTCCAAAATGCTCACTTTTCCAAATGGGGTCAGGCAATTTTGAGCTCTTGTCTTTGATAATCTTGATTAGAAAATCAAGGCTTCACTGCCAAGGTGAGATCACTCTCATGCAAAGCTTAAGAGCTCCTGCAGTGTTGTCACCAGGGTTTCGATAACTTGTAACATCCCAGGTACTGAATAGGGATCTCTTTGCATGGACCAGCAAGCTGGCTGAATGACTAATTTGAGACTGTTTGCTTCACTTCATTTTGCACTTACTTGCTATCACACGTTTCTATTTTGCACCTGTTCATTCCTTTACTAAGTAGTTTTGCTTTCTGAAGAATTTCTGTCGTTTTTTCTTTTGATAAAGTACTTTGTGAACAAAATATTAGCGTTGTAGGGGTGAAATTTATGGGGATCTTCAACTTGTTCATCATAACTTTGATGGAAGAACCACATAAATCTCAGAACAGCAGCATAAAAACGCAATACCATGTTCCTGGAAGTTCACAGGACTCTTCGAACAAAGTTAGAGCAGAAGGGCCTTCATGGAATTTTACTCTCTATGTATCCTGTGTTGGACAAGAGCCACAGACCACTCCCGACAGCAATTTCTACCATAAGGCAAGTATGGTGCATAAACACTACTTCTTCCCAAACTAGCTCAAATCACATTTTCCCCACATAAAGTGTCTTTAAAAGCAAAAACGTTTTCTTCTATACTGTGGGTGAAGCTCTTAAAATGCATGGTAAATAATTCTGCTGTTTCCCACAGCAGAACAGTAAAACAGATAGGTGCTGCTTCCTTGCTGCACTCAAAAATAAAACTTTCAGAATGTCTGCAAAAATAAAACACATGCCATCAATCAAACGAGGAAAAAGAAGTGCCCACAAAAAAATTACAGGATTGAGAACCTCTACTTAAATGCAATTCATTTTGACCAAAAAAAGTTCACTCCTATTTAATCTCTCTCCACCCCCCCACCCCCCCACCCCCCCACCCCCATCTCAAATCTATTCCCATCCTCTCTGTGTGCAACATTCAAACTTTCTTTTCTGTTTCAATTGAATATGCTCTCCGTCAAGGCTAATGTTTTAGTCCAGTGTTAGCAGAATTGAAAAATAGCTACAAAGATATTATTAATATTTAGGTCATGGAAAACAAGGACTGGCTGATCACTGACAAACAGATATACAGTGGACACTGGTGAGCATAGCAGGATGCTGGAAATCTCAAAAGTAAAAGTTGCTAGAGATGTGGATATCGAAAGCTGCAGCAGACGATGGGCAATGACTTCATTTGGGCTCCAGCATTCTCCATCACCTTGGGCAAGGTTCTGATGAGGAAAAGAAAGACTTCTGAGAGAAAAATCAAGCTCACTGTCCCTTACCCAAATGACTTTTAAAAAAATATTACTTGCATTCATTTTAGAGCATGCAGTAGCTGGATTCGTCGAACTCTTTGCATTGATACTCCTTTGGTCAAAATTCACCATAGATTGAGCTGAGCATTAGTAATTCCAGATTCTGAGTTGCAATATTTTGTGGTGGAATAACAAAATTAGATACTGTTGTGTTTTTTAAAAAAAACTTCAGTAAATTTGTAGATGATCTGCTTCAGTTATGCTCTACATTTAAGAGGTTGACATTTATCAGTGATTCCACTGTGAATGCGATATTGGATTTTTTCTCAGAGATCTACAAGCATGAATGGCTTTGTAGACTGTAAAACGTACACCTGATGGTATTGAGTTGTATTTATGTGTTGTTTTTGTCTCCCTGATAGCCCACCTACCTGGTTGGACAGTGCCCAGAAAGGAGTGCCACCAGTAAGTGGGATTAGCAGATCAACAGGAAGCTACCTTGGTTCCTCAGAGCTTGGTGTTAACTCCAGAAATACACCAAAAGAGACCTCTATCCTGTTGCAGTTTCCTCCTTCAGGATCGCAAGTTATCTCTCCCATCAACCACACTGTTCACGTTAGTAGTTCTGAGCGACACACTTCAAATCTACAACAGAACAGTGCTGGAGGAAGCCCTGCATTGCATCCTTTGCCTGCAGATTCCAGTAAACAGGGTTACTTGCACTATAATGTTAATCGTGGACTTCAGTATGATGGAGAACAAGCCATACTACCTAGTCTTTCTGCAGGATCAAACAACACTGCTGCAAACATGAATTCCCAAGCAACTAGTTTCTTGGGTAATGGTAGTCTGCAAGAGGGAGTGCTTTCAGCAGTTAGTGGCCAAGCACAAAGCAGCGCAACACTGATGAATGATGCTTTGAGTCTGAATGTGCATCCTCCACTACCAGAGAAGAAAAGGATTTCAGAGGGAGATCATTCAATTACCTCTGTCTCACCAGCTTCAAGTGGATTTTCCAGTCCCCACAGTGGAAGTACTATCAGCATTCCATTCCCCAGTGTCCTTCCCGACTTTTCTAAAGTCGTAAATACTTCTGTTGCACAAGGTAAATGTTTTGATTGTTGTATCCTACTGCGTGGTTGTTTAAAAGGTTCCATATCCATCTATGCTCACAGTAAGTTAATACTTTTATTTAAATACTTGACATTTGTCATCCAATTGTTTACAGAGAATTAATATATTTTTTATATATATAATTAACTTTCACTTGTGGCTCCACCCATTTCCTTAGTAGGGTTATAAAGGACAGTTATTGGAAAGCCACATGCTGTGTGCCCAACCCACCCACAGTTAGAGAACCAGCTCCTGTAAAGGCAACAATTACATCTGGTTTACATTCCATGGTTGTTGCTGAGTTAACACAACCAACAACAACACCAATGTAATTTAACAGGCACTTTGAGTACGCTGTTGTCATTTGGTTTGATTTTTGATTCTCCCAATATTGAGTTGGAAGAAAATTTTTAAAAGATTGGTATCCAAAACAGGGAGTGTTAATTTGCAAAGTGTTGGGAATGAACTGAGCATTTCCAATCATATGTGCTCACTGCTGAGGTACTCCAGTCATTTTAAATGAGTGCACACTTCAGGAATATAGTTTGGATTTTCAGGTTTGCCACTGAGCTTGGATTTGCGACAGAGTTTAACTGTGGCATTACCATTGAATTTGTAAATATTTACTAACTGTTAGGAAAATTCGGTTTCCTAGTTTGTATTTTTGGAACGAAGGTAGTTGTAGCTCTGATAAGATGGGTTATTTGATTAATGCAAGCCTTGTGATTGCTTTCTCCTATTCAGGATTGGGCTCCAAATCTGCACTTTCTTCTCCACTGATGAGAGCAACTCTTGACAGTTTTTGAAAACATTTTTAACAATGATTGTCTTCTGGAAGCAGGTGTTTTCAATTACTGCAAATTACCTGAATCTTTATTTCAAAATGTCACCTTCCACTTAGGGAATTCCAGGAGCCTAAAGGAGGGGGAAAAGACCAGGACTTTCATTTCCAAGCACAGGGGTTACATTCAGTGGGATGCACAGTGAATCTAAATTTCCTTTCTGGCCACTCTGAGCAAATGCAATTTATAATAAAAGAATAAATTCTCCATGTCTAAAACAGGCCAGTCAGCATGAGTAAAATGATACCTAAGGTCATGTTGCTGGTGGAAACAAAACCCTTTACTATCTGAATATCTAAGTTTGGGTTGTTGGCTGCTACCTTAAAATAATCAATCCTAAACCTTCAGTATTTTTAATTTCTCCTTGGTGATTCCAGGCCAGAGTGCAGTTTTTTTTTAGAACTATGTTCTACCAGTATTTTGAAGACTCGGAAATTCATTACGTTTGAGGCAAAGGAGAAGTAAGGTCAAAGTGAATACGGGGGGGAATAAAAAATTGTGACTAGAATCTCAAAATCTTTATTAAAAATCTTGATCTTAAAAAAAAAGTCGACACCACAAGATTTAATTAGTGCTGCATCTACTTAAAATAAATAACTGAAATTTTGAAAGGTGGCTGGGTGCTTTGTGCTGCCAGACACTAAGCTGAAAGGCCACTCCAATGTAAAACTGACAGCTGTTCAGTTGTAATTTCTGCAGTCACAGCTGGAGGACATTGTCAGTGTTGCTGTAACTATGGTGTTAGTCATTTGTATCACCTCATTATCATCCTTTAAGCTCTGTGGTCCCCTATTCTGTTATTTTTAACCATTTACACCCCCTCCATTCCAGAAACCATTGATTATTTTTGGTGGAATAAGTTCAGGGATGCATGGAACATGATTATCATGTCCACAGAATTGTTATTTGTGTGTGAACTCAGTGGCATGTGGCTCAGTGGTTAGCACTGCTGCCTCACAGTGCCAGGGGCCCAGGTTCGATTGCAGCCTCAGGCGACTGTGGAGTTTGTACATTCTCCCTGTGTTTGCATGGGTTTCCTCCGGGTGCTCCGGTTTCCTCCCACAATCTAAAGATGTGCAGGTTAAGTGAATTGGCCATGCTAAATTGCCCAGAGTGTTCAGGGATGTGTAGGTTAATTAGGGGTTTTGGGGGTAGATAGGGGTAAATATAGGATAATAGTGGGGGGATAGATCTGGGTGGGTTACTCTTCGGAGGGTCAGTGTGGACTTGTTGGGCCGAAGAGTCCGTAACCACACTGTAGGTAAAACATTAAACATTAGGGGAATATTCAGCCCTTTCCTGGCTGTAAATCCAAACACACGTTCAATGAGTAGTGGCAGCAAACCGAACCATGTTTAGTTTCTCCTTTCATAATCCAGTGGGGATGAGGCTTATTCTCACAGTCCTGTTACTGTCCTTGCCAGTATAAGCCAATGACTGAGCTGAAAATGTGTTGCTGGAAAAGCGCAGCAGGTCAGGCAGCATCCAAGGAGCAGGAGAATCGACGTTTCGGGCAAGAAACGTCGATTCCATGCCCGAAACGTCGATTCTCCTGCTGCTTGAATGCTGCCTGACCTGCTGCGCTTTTCCAGCAAGACATTTTCAGCTCTGATCTCCAGCATCTGCAGTCCTCACCTTCTCCTAAGCCAATGACTGAACATGTAATCTCCTGAAATGTAGGTCTCAACTTATGGAGGGCAAACAAAAGTTTACAGAGGAAACTCGATTATCTGGCATTCAATTATCCAAATATTAATTACCTGGCAAGATCGCAAGGTCCTAATGCTCAGCTAAAGTATGTTATCCAGCATTTGATAATCTGGAATTAGATTAACAGAATGAAATACTACCTGCCCGTGTTGTTTGGATAATCGAGGTTCCTCTGTATATCATTTTTTAAATACCTGTTCACAATATCAAACACATTTTTTTCCTCTTTCAATGATATGGTAATTTTGTAAACCTGATAAATAAGATGCATGTATGTCGGTGCCACTTCAGTGATTATTTTTAAAGCTGGATAAGGCTGAAGCCCTAAGAAAGTAATTTTGAAATAATTATTATCTTAAAGCTAATGAGGTAAGATTTTTTTGATAGCAGGCAATGCTGTAAACACTCAGCCAAACTTGCAATGTCTGTAGAGAGAGAGAAGCTGTTAACCTTTTGAGTTAATTACCTGACCTCATTTCACTTTGAATTTTGAATTGTGTTGCAAAATGGGTTCATATCATCTGATTGTTTCATCAATCATCATCTGTGTTCATTTTTGCAATATGAAATTGAAACTGAAATTCCAAAGTACATCTTCCATGAATTGATTATTTTTTCTCCCACTTTAGTTACAGAAACTGCTTTTTCGTCTGACAAACATGTCACTGTAAAATTTGTACAAGACACGTCTAAATTTTGGTACAAACCCGAAATATCACGTGAACAAGGTGAGATGGAGGCACTTTCTGTTTCAGTGAAGTCTGAGTAACTAAAAGATCAAGTAGCATACAGAGTGATCTAATCTTAGCTGCCTATTATTAATTCCAGTTTTTGAGTGAGTGCAAACTGGAATAGGAAACTTGCAAGACATATGAGAATGTGCAACTACTAATTTAGCACAGTAAAGGTTTCCAATCCCTATTGGACTACAGGTAAGAAAAGTGAAAGTGATTCCTTTCCTGATCATTATTGATAACAATGACAAGCTGGACATATTTAACACAAGATATCTTCTCATAATATGTCATTGCCACAATCAATGACTAAAAATTTGTCAAGGATCCCAGCTCATTAATTTACCTGGGGTAGTATGTTCAATACTGCTTCTGTTATTAGACCGGAAACGATGATGTATGTACAATATCATTGGTCCGATTTGCTGACTAAGAAATAATTTTAATGGCTTACTAACAACTTAGCTCTGTAACGTGTCCAGTAAAATCATCTTTTTTGCTCATTCTGTATATGGAAATCATGCATGCCTTATGCATCTGTTGTAATCTGTGATGTCACTGGAAACGTGTCATAGGAATTAATTTTTTTTAAAAGTCATGTTGATTTCTTCTGATTTCAATCTGTGAATCTGAAAACCTGCCTCAGCAGAGCTGTATTTTGACATTGATCTCAGTCTGCTTAATGACAAGTGTATAGCCTAAAGAGTGGAGACAAGATTAAGTGAATTCTGATTCAGCAGCAGATTAGTAAGCAACATATTTTGCATTATTTGTGCCTCACAAATCTTATTGAGTTCTTTGAGGCGGTGTCAAGACAGGTCAATGACAGTCGAGCAGTGGATGTTGTGTATGTGGACTTTTAGCAAGGCATTTGATAGGGCTCCCCATGGTAGACTCATTCATAAAGTCAGGAAGTATGGGATACAGGGAGATTTAGCTATCTGGATTCAGAATTGGCAGGCTGACAGAAGGCAGAGAGTGGTTGTAGATGGAAAATATTCTGCCTGGAGGTCAGTGTTGAGTGGGGTCCCGCAGGGCTCTGTTCTTGGGTCTCTGCTCTTTGTAGTTTTTATAAATAACTGGGATGAGGAGGTTGACGGGTGGGTTAGTAAATTTGCAGATGACACAAAGGTTGGAGGTGTCATCGATAGTATAGAGGGCTACTACAGGCTGCAGCGCGACAAAGACAGGATGCAGAGCTGGGCTGAGAAATGGCAGGTGGAGTTCAACTTGGATAAATGCAAAGTGATGCATTTTGGAAGGTTGAACATGAATGCTGAATATAGGATTAAAGACAGGATTCTTGGCAGTGTGGAGGAACAGAGGGATCTGGGTGTCCAAGCTCATAGATCCCTCAAAGTTGCCACCCAAATGGATAGGGTTGTTAAGAAAGCATTTGGTGTTTTGGCTTTCATTAACAGGGGGCTGAGTTTAAGAGCCGCGAAGTTTTGCTACAGCTCTACAAGTCCCTGGTGAGACCACACTTGGAATATTGTGTCCAGTTCTGGTTGCCCTACTATGGGAAAGATATAGAGGCTTTGGAGAGGGTGCAAAGAAGGTCTACCCGGATGCTGCCTGGATTGGAGGGCTTGCCTTATGAGGAAAGGTTGAATAAGCTCGGACTTTTCTCTCTGGAGAGAAGGAGGAAGAGAGGAGACCTGATCCAGGTGTACAAAATAATGAGAGGAATAGATAGAGTCAATAGCCAGAGACTTTTCCACAGGCAGGATTGACTGGTACGAGAAGTCATAGTTTGAAGATATTAGGAGGAAGGTATAAAGGAGACATCAGAGGTAGGTTCTTTATGCAGAGAGTTGTGAATGCATGGAATGTGTTGCCAGCTGTGGTGGTGGAAGCAGAGTCATTGGGGACATTTAAGCGGCTGCTGGACATGCACATGGATAGCAGTGAGTTGAGGGGTGCGTAGGTGAAGTTACTATATTTTACGGGAAGATTAAATCTCGGCACAACATCGTGGGCCAAAGGGCCTGTTCTGTGCTGTACTTTTCTATGTTCTACTATTGCCGTACTAATCCTATAACACTTAAATTATACATTGGTAAATAATTTCTCTTCTGATAGGCAACACCAAATCTTTAGTGTCATTTTTCATGTAAGCTTTTTCATAACGTTGCCAAGAGAAGATGACACGTATCCCAATGAGATTTACAAAGACCCGGATTTCTGAGAGATTTGAACATTTGAGTTACTTAGATTGTGTAATAATCAAGCTGCGTCCACCTTTCAGATCCTTTTTCTGAAAGGTTTTGTTTTATGGGCTAGAGAAACAGTTTGAATGCCTGCTGTTAACCTTCTCATCAGGTGGCATCTCACAGATTCCCTAAAACCTGAGCAGTGTCATCATCAGTGATGGATGCATCTTAGTATTAAACCTAGGATCAAACCACATATTCTATCCGTCATTAATATCTCGTGCTTATCAGTTACTTTGCACATCTCATTGTAGGTTAAAGGAAATTAAGGAGGAGGTGAGTTCAGTGCTAAGATACATGTGAAGTTAAATACGAAACAATGAACAGGCTTTTTCTGTGATAGAAAATATTCTTATCAGGATTGTTCAGTATGGTCTCTGGAAGCAAATCACATTCTGAGTCTTCTCTCAGCTTAATTGTTAATAAGAATTTTTTCCACTTGCAGCCATTGCAATACTAAAGGACAAAGAGCCAGGGTCATTCATTGTACGGGACAGCCACTCTTTCCGAGGTGCCTATGGTTTGGCAATGAAAGTTGCGACACCTCCTGCTTCAGTGCTGCAGCAAAATAAGAAAGGTATTGCGTGTTTCAAAATGACTTCCATACAGACTGTTTGTTTCCTTTTACGCTTTCATCAATGACTTGAAATGTGAATAATGCCTTCAATGTTGAAAAATGCCTTCGGTGCTACGCAGGTGTCATTAGAAAATCAATGGCAAAGCATGAAGAAAGTGACTAAAACTGGGTCAGAAAGTCACAAGTGGAACGGAGAGGCACAGGAGAAAATCCAGAGAACAAGTCTGATACACTTGAAGAATTTAATGATAGTTATCAGATGAAGAGAAGATGGTACTAAATCAAAAGCTAAAATCAAGGAAATTAACATTTTAAAAGGGGCTTTGGAGTTTGAAGCTTGGAGATATATATTGTTGCAAGGCAACAGTTTTAAAAACCAAGGATAAGAATTTAATACGTTGTGCTGAGTCTATCGAATGGGTGCAATAGACAAATGAGATTTCCCACAGTAGAAAACTCGAACAACAAAGTTTATGAAATGTTGGAGAAAATGAAGAGAAGAAGATAGAAGGCTAAACGGTATCAGAGCAGAATTAGGCCAATTGAGTCTGCTCCACCATTCGATCATGGCTGATAGGTTTCTCAACTCCATTCTCCTGCCTTCTCTCTGTAACCCTTGATCCCCTCGCTAATCAAGAACCTATCTATCACTGTCTTAAATACACTCAATGACTTGACCTCCACAGCCACAGCACTGAGGGGACCATTGCTGTGATCATATGATGGGACAGAAGTGAGAATTTTGCAGAGGTTAAAACTTAGTGTGGGACAGAAATGAGATTTAATGATTAGCTCAGGATTAAACCTCTCAAGTCAGGAACTGTTTATTTCAGCCTGAGAGGTTGATAAGGCTTTTGGAGGTAATTTCAGTCAGGATCAAAGATACTGAGTCTTTGGTGGGACCAAAGAAAATAGCTTCAGTCATTTGAAGGATGAATCTAAATTGTGGATTAACCATGATTTGAGTTCAAAACAAGATTAGAACATTCAAAAGGTCAGTAAAAATGGTGATGGAGAAGAGTGAGGTCATGATCTATGTCTGTGAGCTAATCCCAAACCTAAGACTCTGAAATATGCCATCTTTCAAGGTGGAGTATTTGGGCGTCTAGACTCCAGAAATGATGTTGCCGAGCTGAATGCCTTTGAGGCAGGAACAGAGCAATGCAAAGATCTTTGCTGCATTGGGAAAGGAGTGGGCCGGAAGGTTCACATGAGGGTAAAGCATGGAGAGTGGAGATAAGATCAATGGCAGCTGTTTTGAAGTCTGTTCAATAGTTTGTTCTCTGTGATGGCAATATGCTTGAGTATATTTAGCTTTGTGAAAAGGACTGCAGTGTCTTTCATTTCATAACAGAGAGATCTGAAAATTCTTAGTCAACCCAATGTGGACATTCTCTGTGGCCCTAGTACTCTCTCCAAAGTAAGGCATTGAAAACTGGACGCAGAATTCCATCTGTGGCCTAATTACTGGTTCAGGTTTGCCATTAACTATTTAGTTTTGTATTTAGCACTATTATTTATAAGACCTGGGTCCACTGTTTATTTTGCAACTCATGTTTTCACTTTTAAAGATTGGCGTATCTGAAGCCTTAAATCTCTCTGCTTCTCCAATTCCTTTAAATTTACTTTTTAACGTATATCTACTCTCCTTAATTGGCCTACTCAAGCCACATCACTTCATAGTTTCTGGCACAATCAACGAACCAACATGTAAATTGTGAAAAGGATAGTGTAGACTTTCAAAAGGACTGAGACAAGTTGGTGGGCAACTGACAGGTGAAGCTCAATGCAGAGAAATCTGATGTGATTGATTTTTGTAGGAAAATCATAGAATCCCCAAGTGCTGAAAGAGGCCATTTGGCCCAAATAGGCTGCACCAACCCTCTGAAGAGCATTCCCCCCCCCCCTCCACCAGACCTAGCTACCCAACCTTTTTCCTGTAACCCCACACTAGTCTGGACACCACAGTGCAATTTAGCATGGCCGTTGCACCCAATCTGCACATCTTTGGCCTCAGGAAGGAAACCGGACCACCCTGAGGAAACATATACAGGCACTGGAAAATGTGTAAAATCCACCCAGTCACCCAGAGGGTGTAATTGCACCCGGGTCCCTGGTGCTTTGAGGCAGCAGTGCTAACCACCGAGTTAACGTGCCACCAGTATTTCAAATCATATGAAATAAGAACAGACATTCCTCTCCCCCACCCAACCCCCAGCCTGCACTGCCATTCAATAAGATCATGGCGCTGGTTTGTGTTTTGAATTCCAGATTCCCATCGACCTTAATGACCCTTGATTCCCTTGCCTAACACAAATCCAATTCTCTCTTGAAAATAATTATTCAATGACCTTCCTAGGTACAGTGTTCCAAAATTTCTCAACTCACTGAGAATAGTTCTCCTCATCTCTGCACTGAAAGTGTAACTCCTAATTTGAAAACAGTGACTCTTGGTTCTGCACTGACCCACAAGAAGAAACATCTTGTCCACATCCACGATGTCAACACTCAGTCAGGACCTTGGCAGTTGAATCAAGTCATCCCTCACTTTCAAAACTCCAGTGGAAACTAAGCCAATCCATCCAACCTATATTCATGAGGTAATCTGCTCATTCCAGGTATCAATCTTAGTAAACCTCCTCTGAATCACCTCCAGTGCGGAGAGAGGATACAAAATAGGGTAAAGGTCTAGAGGGGTGCTGGAGCAGAGCACCCCTCTAAGTGTATGTGTGCACAAATCATTGGACATCCTATCAGTGCAGTTAGTGAAGCATACAGTATGTAAGGCTTTATTAATTGGGGCATAGAGTACAAGAGCAAGGATGTTAAGTTTGACTTGTATTAAAAATTGCTCTGGCTTCTAGTGGAGTATTGCATTCTGTTCTGGGTGACACATTTCAGGAAAACTGTGAAGACATTGCAGAGTAAATGAAAAGATTCATAAGAGTAGTTCCAGGGATGAGGAATTTCAGTTACGCAGATTAAAGAAGCTGGGACTGTTTTCCTTCGATAAAATGTGTCAAGATAAGATTTGATAGAGGCATCCAAATTCGTGGGGAGTCTGGAAAGATAGAGAGACAGATGGAAGGCCTGAGAACAAGTGAGCACAGATTTAATTGAATTTGGAAAGGAAGCAATGAAGGCATGAACCATTTCATACAGTGAGTAGTTAAGAATCTGTATGTTGGAGTCCTTTTTAACTGAGGCATTCAAGAGGGTAATTATCTGAAAAGGAGGAATATGCAGAATTACAGTGAGAAAGTGGGGGTGTGGTCTCTGCTGAATTGCATTTTTATAGAGTTGACACATAAATGATGGACCAAATAGCCTCCGTCAGTGCTGGAGCAATTCTGTGATGTGTAAACTTGTGTTTCTTTACTCTTCACACAGCAATGGGAGACTTATCGAATGAGCTGGTCAGACATTTCCTGATTGAATGTACCCAGAAAGGAGTACGATTAAAGGGTTGCCCCAATGAGCCATATTTTGGTATGATTTAACGTTTACTCTTCAGAAGTAAAGTCTATACAGTCAAGATGATCCAGCTGCTTTAAACCTGAATTTATTCCTTTGTATCTAATACGCATTACTGTGTTTCTAATTAGGGAGTCTGACTGCATTGGTTTACCAACATTCCATCACACCACTAGCATTGCCTTGCAAGTTACTCATCCCTGACAGAGGTAAGTATATAAGTTGGCAGAAGAACACGGTTGAAAAGCTGTTCTGATGCATGCTCTCAAACTGATGCAGTTGTAATCACATCTACAAAGCGTTCCTTTTCAAAATGAATGCAGCTCGAAATATGTTAGCTTATTTTTAATTTTGTTGTAAAATGAATTATCATTTTGAATGTTTAAATTAGCATGTTAGCCTAGATTTTCCATAATAATGTAGTTTAAATCTCAATTGTCAAGCCTCAGAAAAAACTCAAATAAAGGTATCGACCTGGATGTGTGCAGGGAGTACACAAGTGATAGTAGTGACAAATTGCATACTTATGAAATTTAAAAAGAAAGACAGATTAAAGGGCAAGGTTACAATAGGTGGACAGAAGTATTGAGAAGAGCCTCTGAATGTGATTGGGTCTATTCTTAGGCTTGGCCAAGCTTAAAAAGACAAAAGCCTATTACAGGTAGTTCTTCTGTAATGCAATGGTTGCATTCTTTTGCAATCCCACATCATAGAAAAGTTGCGCTTTAGAAACAGCACTTAAGCTGTTGGGGATGTAATCGTGCTAAAGCCAACACATGCTTTAAAAGTTCGCACTTTAGAAACAGTGGCCTCAATTAATCAGTTGCATTTGAGTAAAAGATCAAAGTTCATACAACTTATGCACATGTATTGAACAAACCAGGATGGCTATTAAGTCTTTAATCAGTTAGAATGGAGGTGCAGGTTTCAACTGATTAATATGTAAATCCCAGAATTTCTTTCAAGTCATTGCCCCAAGATAATTTCAGGTTTTATCAGAATAAAGGTAACACTTTGATTAGACAAGGTATTTTAGGTGTGAGGCCATGTTTCAAGTCTCTTTGTATCTGTCAGACTGGTTTTATTTCCAAAGTCACATTGACTGTCAACAGATTGTGTGCCTTTTGAACAAAATAGAATGTATCTGCAAATACAAATCTGCAAATGCAAACTCACCCCATAGATTTTTATGTGTGTTTGTGTTTGTGTGGATGGGAGAGAGAGAGAGAGAGAGAGAGAGAGAGACTATATGTGTATGAGAGCAGGTGTGGGGGGGGTGTGTGTGTGTGTGTGAAGGAGAGAGTGGGGGTATGTGTGTGTGCGCATGTGCATGCTCTTGAGAGGGAATATGTGAGAGTGTGAAGGAGTATATGTGAGTGTGAATTAGAGTGCGCTTGAGAGAGTGTGTGCACAAGTGTGAGGGAGTACATGCCTGTGAGAGAGAGTGAGTGCATGTGTGTGTGTATGAGAGAGTGTATGTGTGTTTGTACGCACAAGGGTGTGTGTTTGTACAGTGTGGTAGGGTCACTGGTAGTGTGACATGAAGCCAAAGTTCCAGTTGAGGCCATCCTCATGGGTAGCGGACATGGTTATTGACCTCTGTTCAACAACTCTGCATTGTTGTGTATCCCGAAGTCTGTCTTGGAGAATGTTTACCTGAAAATCGGAAGCTGAATGTCTTGAAAGCTGAAGTGTTCCCTGACTGGGAGGTAGCATTCCTGTCTAGTGATTGTTGCGCAGTGTTCCATTCATCATTGCCGTAGCATCTGCATGATCTCGTCAATATACCTTGCCTCGGGGCATCCTTGCCTGCGGCATATGAGATAGACAATGTTGGCCGAGCCACATGAGTACCTGCCGTGTATATGGTGGATGGTGTCCCCATGTGTGATGATAGTATCCATGTCGACTCTCTGACACATCTTGCAGTGATCACCATGACAGGGTTGTGTGGTGTTGTGGTCGATGTCCTAAAGGCTGGGTAGTTTTCTGGGAACAATGGTCTGTTTAAGGTTTGGCTGTTGTTTGAAGGCGAGAAGTGGAGGTGTAAGGAAGATCTTGGTGAGGTACTTATCATCATTGACAATGTATTGCAGGCTGCAAATTATGCATTCCAACATTGACTACATTAATGCAGCTAGTCCCAATCAAACGTTGGCTTAGCGCATCTCCTTTATACTGTGTTTTAGTGCAGTGTTATCCAAAAGAATGAGACTATTGCTAATGCTTCTGAAAGATACAATTTATTTTTAGTACTTGCTAAATTCTGCAGCCCAGTGTCTTGCTTGTGGTGATGAAATGATAAGTTTGTCCTGATTCTTTCCTCTACCTCTTAAAGCTCTGTCAAGTATGCCAGAAACTATTACCAAATAATACCTCAATTTTGGCAGCTTCCTTTGCGGTTCAAACAGGTTTCCAGGATGTTATAAAATGAGTCATCTTTTTTAAAGTGTTTGTTAGTTTATATATAATTTGTTTTCTCATTATAAGTAATGAAGCTCTGAGTTGTTTCTCTGAAATGGTCTTCTCCTGAATCTGTCGGCCTTTCTCTGGGATTACATTTAGCTTTATTTTACAAAATCTCTCAGTTATTTCATTGGTGCAAAACAGCTTACTCCAGTAAGAGATCAGAATTGGAAATTCGAATATGTTTTTACATTTCTATTCAATAGATCCTTTAGAAGATGGAATGGATGCTTCCACCCAGGCTGCCACTAACTCTGCTGCAGAATTGTTGAAGCAAGGAGCAGGTAAACACACTGTAATGCTGTTGTGGCAGGCCACTCCTGTGACTGACATATTTATGATTGTCTAATAACCTGCCTTGTAAAAACATCATTCATCTATTTCAGACCTTTTTTTAATAAGTTTACAAGATATCGGGCTGAATCTTCTATGAGGCCTCAGTCAGTGTAACTTCTGTTGAGCTTCACAGAAGGTATTTCCCTCTGCGTGGCTCAGCGAAATTTCTTGCTGCGTTGCCCAAACCTGCCAAATTAGCTACCTAGCCTGCCCCTTCGGTGCCCCTCCAGTCTGCTGCTTACGTCCTTTTACCACTCGTACTGGGAAGAATGCGACCTTGTCTGATTATCTCGAGATAGAATGTCATCCCTGGTGGCTGTGCCATAGTTGAAAGATTGTGCACCTGCACTAACACTGGTATTCTGAAGCTGCTCTGATTAGTACCAGGCTAATTCTGAAAGATATCAGATGGGCAGGCACAGTCAGTGTGTCTAGGTCCTCAGTACACAAATACCCTGACAATACCTCCAAGACCATTGGCTCCTGGGTATGGCAGGCTCCATTCCAACAGCAGAACCTGAGACTAGACAGAGATGTAGTGGGAGGAAAAGGGGGAAAAAAAACACATTGAGAGCACATTGATGTTGTAGCTGACACTTCATTGCAAGTGAAGTCTGATGTTTGTTAAAACATGCTCACAATGCAACTACATCTGTTTGCTCATGTCTCTGTGTCTCTTGCACTGTGAGGTCAGACTTCAGTTGGTATGCATGATGTTCTGTGGAGCAGTGCCTGCCTTGGGAGGCTGCTGCACTGAGTGTGGCCAGTGTGAGCAGCACATTTGGAAGAGACTCTGGGAGCATTGCTTGGGTTGGTTTGGCACCACAGGCCTCAGTGGCCAAAGGAGTCAGTCTTGGGTGGAATGGTCAGCAATATTTGGGGCTCTGTGGTGCATAGCGCTCAGTGAGTAGTGTGTCGTGGTCTCCAGGAACTGAAAGCCCGCTGGTTGTGTCCTCAACACTCAGCAGGTCGCTTGTGTAGTGTTGTTACCCCATGCTGGGCCTTCCCTCACAGTAGAGGCACATACCCCACCCACTGTGCAGCTGAAGTTTCTAGGATAATAGAAGCTGTCAGCAAATGGTCCTCAGATAGTGATGTCCATGCTCCACCTTTACATGTTGGTGAGGACCTGAACATGCAAATCACCTTCCTGAAGCTGTGTCCATGACTGCCATTGGCACTGCACTCCATTAGGCCCCTGCCCAAACCATATGTACATATTGCCCAATCCACCCCCGTGCTCAATTTAAGCATAATCTCTTGCCCTGTCACATCCCACCACCACGAAGACCCCTCCTGTGCCCAGTGACAATCTTGTCTCGACCCCTGGAACTTTGTTCCACTGGGTTGTTTCTGACATTGCGAAAAGCTTTGCTGACTTCTCATGCAGTTCTCCCACCATAACCCATGACATTCAGTTTTCTGTAAGACTCCACTCATATATTTTAGTAACACTGTCAAATATTTAGTCCACTTTGTCTGTTATACTGGTCACTGGAAGTTTGCTTTCAGGTTGTCACTGTCTATACAATAGTAATCACAAACATTAAAATAATTAGAAACAGATTTTTGTGAGCAAAGAAATATCAGTTATTTACGAAATAAGTTATAGGAAATGATCATGGTCTGAGAAGTGTAATTTTAAATGTTTTCCTTTTTCTGTTTCAGCCTGTAATGTGTGGTATTTAAATTCTGTGGATATGGAGTCTCTGACAGGCCGTCAAGCAATCCAGAAAGCAACATCAGAAACTTTGGGGCAGACTCCTTCTCTAGCCTCCACTGTTGTGCATTTTAAAGTATCTGCCCAAGGCATTACTCTGACTGACAATCAAAGAAAGTAAGTATGTCCTGTACTTTAACTTGGACTTGCACAGGAACAGTAAACTGAAACCTCATCTAACATTTTCCTGATTTTGTCAAACCCTTTAGAGCCAAATAATGTAATTCTTTGTGGTAAATGTTCAAACATTTCAAGGGAAACCCAGAGGGAAAATGGACACCATCGAAAATCAAGAGAGGGTTTGGTGCAGTCAGTTGAGGCAGTGGATAAAAATTATCCTATATATTAGAAAATTCCAACATCTAAATTGAGGTACATGAAGCAATACTAAAGTAGCTGTTTAAACGGAAAGGTTTTGGCAATTGAATGCTGAAGATAATGGAGTGGCTCAGTGGTTAGCATTACTGCCTCGCAGCGCCAGGACGTTGGTTCAATTATACCCTCCAGTGACTGTGTGGAGTTTGCACATTCTCTCTGTAGGATGCTCCCGTTTCTTCCCACAGTCCAAAGATGTGTAGGATAGATGGATTGTCTGTGCTAAATGTAGCATTACAGGTTTGAAAGGTGCTGTACAGGAGGCCTTGGTGAATTACTGCAATGCACATTGTACATGGTACACAGTATTGCCACTGTGTGTCTGTGGTGAAGGAAGTGAATACTGAAGGTGGTGCATTGGGTTTGACGCAAGTAAGCTGCTTTGTCCTAGATGGTGCCAAGCTTTGAGTATTTTTGAAGCTGTATTCATCCAGGCAAGCGGAGAGTATTATAAAACACTCCTGACTTGTAGCTGGTGAATAGTCATTTGGGGAGGCAGATAGTAAGTTCCTAACACTATCTTAGGAACTGACACTAAGATTCCTTGCACTTGACTTGTTCTTGGAGTCATAATATTAACCTGGCTGATCCAGTTCTATTTCTGTCAATGCTAACCTCCAAGGTTATTGTCACTGGGGGATTCAGTGATGGTGACACCATTCAATGTCAAGGAGTGATGTTTAAATTCTCTTTTGTTGAAGATCATCACGACCTGGCACTTACGTCACATAAATGATGCTAGCCGTAAGCCTGACCACATATGGATATGGACTACTTCAGTGCCATCGAAAAAGACAAGGGCAGCAATTACATGAGAGCACCACCACATGCAAATCATAGAGCCATAGAGATATACAGCACGGAACCACACCATGTAACCAGATATCCTAACCTAATCTAGTCCCATTTGCCAGCACTTGGCCCATATCCCTCTAAACCCTTCCTATTCATATACCCATCCAGACGCCATTTAAATACTGTAATTGTACCAGCCTTCATCACTTCCTCTGGCAGCTTATTCCATATACGCCACCCTCTGTGTGAAAAAGTTGGCCTTCGGACACTTTTAAGTGTTTCCCCTCTGACTCTAAACCTATGCCCTCTCATTCTGGACTCCCCCACCCCAGGGAAAAGACCTTGTCTATTTATCCTATCCATGCCCCTCATGATTTTATAAACCTATATAAGGCCACCCCTCAGCCTCCAACACACCAGGGAAAACAGCCCCAGCCTATTCAGCCTTGCCTCCAAACACAAGTCATCAGATTTGGAATGGAATTGCCATCTCGTCATTGTTGGGTCAAAATCTTGAAACTCAACAACTAACAGTCAAAGCAAAGCAAGAGGTCAGAACTGTGGATAAGTGCAACTCAAGCCCTTCAGTGGTTCAACAAGGCAGCTCACCCCCGCCATCTGCAGAACAGTTACTGATGGACACTGAATGCTAGCCCAGCCAATGATGCCTAATTACACACACAAGCTAGTTGTCTGTCACACTTCTGAAAATGTTAGAGCAATGGAACAGGAGCAGCTCTAAAGAATCTCCCAGGTTGTTGTATTTCAGTTAAATGTCTTTCTGCCAATCATACGCAGGATGATCCTTGACTGACACTAAGGCTGCATTTTCATGGAGTCTGGAGACCAGACTCTGCACTCCCAACCTTTGCAGGGATCATCTTAGTTTTCAGGAATGTTCATGGAGTTGGGCTAGTTTTTCAAAGATATGGGGTTCACCTCTGAACTGGCATGAGGAATTTTTTAAGTGTGAAGTTCAAAAAGGTGTCAGCCAAGCTAAGCTATTCCAATGTTGTTATACATTATTGGCTGGGAGGCCAACTTCCACGTAAGACTATTGAAACATCTTTGCAACCCACCACCCCTCACTCCCCGCACCCTCCATAACATATTTGATTAGCTAAAACTCTGATCTCTCTTGTCAGTTGCATAATGTTTATTTACAGACGATATAGGATTCAAATACTTACAGTGTTTGCTTTCATGCTTTATTCAGACTGGATAATTGACCCTTTTATAGTAAAATGAGTTTTCTTCAAGAATGTGGAAAGTTATTAAGGGATACATTTTAAGAGTTTTTATCTCACATATTGTCACCATAGAGTTCATTGAATCTATACAGAGTGTATGATGATGGATCTTGGCATGGAGGATATAAGTAGCTATGGGGATTAGTAGACAGGTATGAGGTGGCATGGAGAGCATGGGGGATGAAGGCTTTGAGTGACCTTATTGTTTTGTTATAAATGGGACAAAGTCCCTCACCACTGAGATGACCATTTTAAACTGCCGTCTTCAAAATCCCACCAAAGTCAGGAAGGCCAAGTTGGAAATTGCCCTGACTCCCACTACGTGTCTCAAAGATGAAAATCTAGCTCCGGGCCTATTCAGGGACACTGTATCAACTCTGGTCATGGAGTGGCACTGAGCATTGCACAGTACTGACTTTGTGCTTTACTTTCGGCAATTTGGTTTTCAGGCTAAATTGAGAGGAACAACTATTTTGGGAGGGTAATGAGTAGGAATTTTTTTGTAAATGCTAAACATGTAATTTTAAGGTAAATTAGAAGGAGTAGACTTTTTCTGGCAACAAGTCTGCAATGATATTTTCTCATTGGCAACTGCTTGTTGAATTGAAAGTGTAGTTTGAACACAGTGAAATTAAAAGCAAATAATTCTCCTTCCCATTAGCTAAAATGGAAATATCACAAATTCTTCACTGAATAGAAAGAGGCAACAAATCTCATTCGGTTATTAGCTTTAAAATCTGAATTTTTTTTCTTGTGTTAAGTTATATTTCTCAGGTTCTCTCATTTCACCTAGCATTTGCCCAGATAATTATTTAGTTTAAGGCGTATGAAGGATCCATTTTGAACATAGCTCTGACATTCCTGTATATCCCACAAAAGCCACATCACTCACTTTCCAATAAACCACTGCTTAAATTCAGACTTTTTTCTTCAACACAGAGCAATAGGAGATATGAGGGTCATTTAGGACTCTGAGAACTAACTCTATAAGCTCGCCTTTGTACCAAGTTACTCATTATCTTCAGCTCACAAAGGGCCATCATTTTGAAGATTAAAAATAACATTAACAATTGGAGCACCTCTGCTCAAATGTATAGGGGTGATAGGAACTCTGAGTGGGATTAGGCCATTCAGCCTCTTGATCCTGCTACATCATGGCTGTCTTCGACCTCAATCCTATTCTCCCACACTGTCCCGAGATCACTTGATGTTTTTAACATCTAGAGATCTACCTGTCTCTGTCTTGAATATTCTCAATAGTTGTGCTTCTACAGCAATCTTGGGGAGCACATTTCTTTGTTTAAAAAAAAGTCTGAATTGACCTGCCCCTTATTTTAAAACTGTGTGCCCCCTGTTCCTAGCTCAGCACCAATGAAAACATCCTTCCTGCATGTACTCTGTTTAGCACTCAAAAAATTCTGTGTTTTTCAATGAGATTACCACTCATTCTTCTAGACTCAAGGGAGTGTAGGTCAGTATCTCTGCTGGACAACCCCTCAGGAATCAATCTGGTGAACTTTCAAAGGTAACTCAACGTTGCAAATTGAGAGTAAAATGTTCGGATAAGTATTTCAAAATCATTCCATTACCTTTTGTACAATTATGTTTTTAAAGATGCAGGATTAATGATGTTTCAATATAGTGGTACAAATAATCCTGTCCCATTATGTGTTATTAATCTTAACTTTTCTCTTTGTGTAGATTATTTTTCAGAAGACATTATGCTGTCAACACCGTGATTTTCTGTGCGTTGGACCCAGATGAAAGAAAGTATGTTTGTGGTTAACATAATCTATCTTCTTATTCAGTAAAGTGTTTGGATTGTGACAGAAGTTGGAAATTCTAATGCGTATTTTCTTTTCTTCCCCTCCCGGCAAAAGATGGACAAAAGACAGCATCTCAGCAAAGTAAGCATTTGTTATCTGTAACATTTTACAGAACAGTTTAAAGTTAACTTGATATTGCTTGTGTATAAAAACATGGACAATGTGCTTTTGTTTTGATAGAATCTTTGGTTTTGTGGCGAGGAAACAAGGAAGTGGCAGTGATAATGTCTGCCATCTGTTCGCTGAGCACGACCCTGAGCAGCCTGCCAGTGCAATTGTGAACTTTGTATCAAAGGTCATGATTGGATCGCAAAAGAAGTAAATCGATTCTGATGCTGCCAAACTCCGCATTCAGGAGGTTATCCCCATTTTTAAACAAAATTCAAAAATCAGAAAACTGCAAGATGACAATAATTTGGAACAAAAGTCATGTTTGAAAGGCTTGTAAACGTTGAATGATGGTAAGAGCAGGTTTGATTTATTTTTAGAGAGGAGCAGGAATGTGAGTTTTAGAGAATAACTGGTCTTAGATCAGACTGTCAGAACTCAGACTGTCTGGCTTCGGTGATTATTCATTATCATATGGTTGTATTTGTTGAGGTGAAGGGTCAATGCTTAGTTTTATTTTTTTACTGTCTTGAGCAGGGAGGAAATAAAGCAGTTTTAGAACTAGACCGATCAGGAAAAATAAACACTCGTAATTTATATTTATTTGACTCATTATCCTTAATAGATGGCAGCTAATCTGGTGATTGTATAATACAAATACATTTCAGTAAATGTGCTCGATCACAGTTTGGCTGTCAGTTTTGTATTACTAGGCATTCTTGGAGGTGCATGCCATTCTATACTGTGTGCAACACCTTGTTTATCATTCCAGAATCACTGGCAGTTTAGTACAAGTAGGATAGATATTCAGGTTTATGTAGAATTATTTTGTATCACTGCAATATTTTTTACAAGTGATTAAATCTACACAACTATATACAGTTGGGTATGAAATTCTTGCCAAAGACATACCATTTAACCAGCACTTTGAGCTACCGTGTAAACGTGAGTTCAGTGAATGAATTCCACCCTTTTCCTTCTATTCAACCTCTGTATCCTACCTATGTGTTGCTTCCAGTGTTAACTAATTGTGAAAATGCCAAACGTTAAGTATGGGTTTTCACTTTGACCAATAATTTGTGTTATCAAAATTATCATTTTATTCATGTCTGCTTTGGCTAGTCTGTATTTTGTAGCATTCTTCTAAGCATTCTGTAAAAAAAAAACTTGTACTCATTATGTAAATGAATTATGTTCTATAATTCTTTGTATAGTCCTTTTCCATTCTTTGAAACACAATCTATTAAAATTATACTAAGTACAATAGATTTTAGTTTCTGCTTTCACTCGTTCGTGGTGTGAGCCACGTAAAATAAAGGAATTTATAATTAAACGGTTTAAAGCAATGGTTTAGATTTGAGTTCCATTTAAATTGTTTCTTCCACCACATGGCATTGATTCCAGGATGACCAGGTAACTTAATGTGTTGACACTTCAGGTGATTTCTTAAATTTCATGCTAGTCTGACCCTTGAAATATTAAAATCCACACAGTCAACAGTAACACAGTCTTAATGTTTGTTCATAGTGCAACTTTATCTTCACCTTCAGAGCAGCATTAAAACTGCAGAGTTGGGACATGGCCCCAAAAAGTGGAAACTTCACTTTGCTTGCATGTTGATAGCAGACAGGATGACATTGTACTGGAATTCTAAGCTGCACTTAGAAAATGCCTAACCTCCATCAGCTGCCCTCAAACTGAGAACAGAGCCCTCTGGAGCTGTTCATGGACTCAAACCCAAATTTGAATGATGCCTGATGCAGTTAAGATGCTCAAATTATTTCCTGAATGTGGAAATGACATGAAATGAATGACAAAAATGTTTTCTTTAGAAAGGCTATATTATGTTTATAGTCCTTTCTACACCCTCTAAGTGAAATTTTCACATCTATTAAATGGGTAAGCATTTGCTAAATGTACCAAGACTGACATTTTTGGGATAAGACAATTGGTCTCAGTACAGAGTGTGACACCTGCTCCCAGCAGCACTGCGCAGAGCCAGCTATGCCCGCTAACTCCCAGGTGTGCGGTTACAGCTGACCTTCTGGCCAATATAGTAGCTGACTGTGAAAACTACAATATGAATACAACATTAAATTTGTTTGTTCCAGAGGTATTACTGCATAAGAAATGCACATAATGGTGTATGGTCATTCAGCCAATCTTTACCTGTTCCACATATCACCCAATCGTGTGACTTCAACTTTCTGAATACTGCTTATAATCAGAAACAAAGTTATCCAAGTAAGTTTATGAACCATACTTAACAGGAATTTTAAATATGTTCTCAGCCAAGTCAGTCATTTTGAAATAAAAATTTGAACTCCCAGGTCTTAATTCAACGAATTTCTGCACAAGCTTTCATGTTTTAGATAAAAAAAACTTCACAGGTAGAAGGGTTAAACAAAGCATCCACTGATTGACACCAAGGACTGAATTTTACCCAAAAATCAGCTGAGTATTTTGGGGATTTTCCTAGCGGTTTCTCTCCACGAGCTCCAGTGACTTATACCTCGCAATTTTATGATGCTCGAGGTGAGCAGAAAAATACCATGCCTGTATGCTCACTGATGCAAGTACTCATCAATGCCGGAAGCTTCTAGGAAGTCCAGCTGTGCGCCAGGTAAAATGCTGCCAGCCAGGAATAGTCCTTAATTGTATACATAGTGGAAGAGAAATGAAAAATACGTTTCTAAGGACACAGGGATGGCATAGCAGATACTTAATTGGAAATTGAATCTCATGTTTGCCTCTTTACATCATCATCTATCTGAATGACTGTTATACTACCAGCATCTGCGAGGATGAAGATACACAGGTGACCCATTCTTCCATCCTTAACTGCAAACCATGTTAGAACCTTGGCTCAAGGAGTGCTAATGCCCAGCTTAATGTGGGAGCAACATGTTGGAAAACCTTAAAAGGTTGAAAGAGTTCACTTTTATTGAGCAATAGGAAAATCAAAAAGTAAACAAAAAAGAAAGCTTCATTTACTTATGAGTATGAGTAAGGACTGTTTGAGAAACAACACTGGTAGCAGCATAATGAACAATCCTTGCACTCAACTCTGAGCTATTGGAGGAAAGTGTAAATTGAGTCCTGTCTGAGTGGTTGCTCCTGACCCTTCTGCACTCTATCATTACTGAAGGTGATGCTCCTTCTTGTCAAGATTTTCACCTTTCTCTGTGCAAGTCTGTGACCCCTTTCCCAAATTATCGGCTTCCAACACCAATCACATCCTTTTTTCCTTGTTTTGCTTGTGCAGAACACCACATGCAGTTATAAAGTTTGAGTTATAGGAGTGATTAGACAGGCTGGGACTATATTTTTCCCTGGGGCATAGGAGACTGAGGAGTAACCTTATAGAGGCCTATAAAATGGCAGGGGAGTCCAAAGCTAGAGAGCATAGATTTAAGTTGAGAAAGGAGAGATACAAATGGGTCCAGAGAGGCAACTCTTTCACACACAGGGTGGTGTGTGTCTGGAATGGTTGCCAGAGGTAGTGGTGAAAGCAAGTACAATTTTGTTATTTAAGAAACATTTAGACAGATACATCGATGGGATAGCCATGGAGGGATATGGACCAAATGTACGTAAATGGGACTAGTTTTAAATGGTGAAAACGGGACGGCATAGATAAGTTGGGCTAAAGAGCCTGTTTCCATGCTGTAGACCCCACTGTCATGCAAAGATTATACAGTACACTCTGTGTGCAATGAAATGTAAATTGCCCGCCCCACAGTAATCCAAACATTAGAATCTTGTCTTTCGGAGGCCCATCATCTCTTGAGTGCAAGAGTGGGCTGCATTGTATCAATCAGGAGGTCATGTATCAGTCACAGTTGCAGGCAGTGCCTCTTGTCTCCCAGAAGCCATCCTTCTCAGGCACCTTTTGAAATGTAGGAGGAACCTGTGAGCTGTCAAGGACATAGGCATCATGGCAGCTTTCAGAGTATTTAGTACAAACCTCTAAGATATGCAACTGATTAACACAAATGGCATGTAAATGCAAGTGTTTTCCATTGATGAAGTCCATATATCACTCTTAACATGATGTGTGTACAGTTATCTCACCTAGTGCCCAGTTGAAGGCATCTGTGAAGGCCTACTGCCCAGGCTGCAGCACTGCCCTTGACATAGGAAACAACATGGAGCAACATAGTCTGCACAGATTGCATCAATAGCAATCTTGATATGTTTGTGGTTTGAAAGATACCTCACGGATTTCCAGAGGAACCTTGGAAGCAACCAATTGCTTAAAAGCTTAGCATTGCTGTAAGCTTGTTGGCCATTGGGATCTGATGACTACCCATCCCTTCAGATCATGGTCTAGTCCAGCAAATGACATAAGTCTGTGATTGTGCCAGTACATCCTGTGTTGGTGATGATGCTGCATTGTGCTCACCTGCAGGAAATGGTAATACAGACATTAAAAGTCTGGGCCTCTTTTACTATCTTGCATCCTGAGGAGACTTGATGTCAAGGCTGTTCGACAGCCCCTGGAGGATGCTGCTGGCCCTGTTCAATTTCCCTGCGCCTTCATTGCACTGCTGTCAAAATCCTGGTTCCAGTTAACCTGTGAGGAAATCACTGAAACAAAGCAGCTCCTTAATAATGAGCAGTCAGCATTCATGTCACACATAAAGAACATAGTACTTGATATAGTGCAACATGGAGTTCACAGACAGAACCATGGATTGTTTCTACATAAACCTTGGACCTTCTGACCTATACAGCATATGCCATATCATGTAAGGCACCTAGATCCTCAAATGCACCAGCTATGTGAGAATGCTGCAGGATTTCGACACTGTGCACACACCTCTAGGAAGGGCTATGAGTGATCACAGATCACCTGAACATGAATCAAATGGATGAAGTCTGCAGCTTTGGGATACAGCCCTCTCAGTGCCATATATGTACAATCTATTGCTCCTTGCTCCCCAAGCAGCGCAGCTATGTTCCAGGACGTTACTGCCTGAGCTGCAGTTTGCCATGGGGAATGAAATGAAACTGTGCATAGATGGCAGCAGGCAACGTCCTGCTGGATTTGTGGGTGCCCGACTGAGAGATCCCACACAGATCACCCAGCAATTCTTGGAGGAGACAGTCACATCAAAATTTAGAACAACTGTCACCTTTGCAGCCACTGGGAAGGGACGGCATTGCATTCCTGATGCCCTCAGGTTCTGCTCCAGTATCGGGCATGGTTCCAGCAGAGTGACTTGGCACAAATGGAAACTGCACTGACACTACACTCCCCACACTGACACCACTCCCCAGGAAATGGAGTGGAAGCCTCCTGCGCACACCACATATCCTGAGCTGGGTGCTTCTTGTCCCGCGTGTAGGCCCTGATCCTGCTATCAGTCCTGGTCCTTCGGCCTCCACCTCTGCCTTCTGAGCTAGACAGCCATGGGACCAACTTGCGATGAGTGCCAAGGCGCAGGACTCTTGGTGGAAATAAGCTACATTAGAAACACAAGGAGCAAAAGGGCTTCTTAGATGCTGGAGTGGTGTACACTGTAGATGAGGCTTGAGTACCCTTCTCCAGACAGTGAGACATGCTGCACCCTGATAACGAGGCTCCTGTCTCCATCATCCATCACATCCAGCTGCAGTAAGTGTAACAAGTTGGTGACAGTGCTGAGTGATCACTCAATGTCATTGAGAAAGGGGTAACTGCAGTGTGCCAATGCCCTTCCTACCCCAGACCCACATCAGCTGTTCAACATCTCACTGCATTCGGAACAGACCATTGTCACATTTACACAGCAGATGATGAAGCAATGGTATACGGCTTCGACAGGACCCTTGGAAGTTGAGTGACTAATAGTTCCCCTTTGGCCAGCACTGGCCTTTTGTTACATAATTACTGCTAATCTAGACATCACTGACATGGCCAACTTCAATTTACAATCACCAATGGCATGTGGCAAACTGCCTTTGACCAGCATCTGACCCTAAGCACTGTCACTGTAACTGCGTAGCAAATGGACAATGAAATGATTGTAAATTAGATGTAGTTAGGGCATGCAAATAGATGCTTTTTGTATTTGTCACTTCAATGTCCTAATATGCAGCGAACATGGATTCTGTGCTTTGATCATCAAAGTTGGCACTCAGGCTGTGCACCCTGCATGTTGAAAATAGAACGTGATGGGTGGGAATGGAGCTCAGAGTGGGCACCACCAGCACTGGGCTCCACCTGGCTGCCAGATACTCCTCTCAAGGGCCCACACCCACAGGGGGAGTGTATTGAGATGGGTAGAAAACTGGTTGGCAGCGAGGAAACAAAGAGTAGGAATTAATGGGTCCTTTTCAAATTGTCAGGCAGTAAGTAGTTGGGGGGGGGGCACAGGGATGGGTGCTGGGCTATTCACAAGGTATGTTAATGATTTGGATGAGGGAACAAAATGTAACATCTCAAAGTTTGCAGATGATGCCAAGTTGGGTGGGAGGGTGAGCTGTGATAAGGATGCAGAGAAGGTTCAGCATGATCTGGACAGGTTGGGTGAGTGGGCAAATCAATGGCAGATACAGTATAATTTGGGTAAATGCTAGGTTATTCACTTTGGAAGCAAAAACAAGAAGGCAGATTACGACCTGATTGGCTGTAAATTGGGAGAGGGGAGTGTGCCGGGGGACCTGGGTTTCTTTGTGCACCAGTTGCTGAAGATAAGCATGCAGGTGCAGCCGGTGGTGAAGAAGGGAAATGGTACGTTGGCCTTTGTTGTGAGAGATTTTGAATACAGGAGCAGGGATGTGTTGTTGCAGTTATACAGGGCCTTAGTGAGGCCACATCTAGAATATTGTGTGTAGTTTTGGTCTCCTTTTCTGAGGAAGGATGCTCTTGCTCTTGAGGGAGTGCAGTGAAGATTTACCAGGCTGATTCCAGGGATGGCAGGACTGATGTATGAGGAGATTGACTAGATTAGGATTGTTTTTGCTGGAGTTCAGATGAGTGAGGGGGGGGTATCTCAGAGACACTCATAACATTCTAATAAGACTAGATGCAAGGTGGATGTTTCTGATGGTAGGTATGTCCAGAACCAGGGGTCGCAGTCTGAGGATTCGGGTGGACCATTTAGGACCGAGATAAGGAGACATTTCTCCACCCAAAGAGTGGTTGGCCTGTGGAACTCATTACCACAGAAAGTACTTGATGCCAAAACATTGAATATATTCAAGGGCGGCTAGATATAGCACTTGGGGTGAATGGAACCAAAGGTAGCAGGATTAGGCTAATGAGTTGGATGATCAACCATGATCATGATGAATGGTGGAACAGGCTCGAAGTGCTGAATGGCCTCCTCCTGCTCCTATCTTTTAGGTTTCTATGTTTTACCTCAAACTACCATGACAGTTCATTTCCATTTACTTCCCACTCCTCAAGTGTGGAGACCAACAACATTGTACATCACCTCCAACTGTCCTCCCTGGCCCCGGAATCATGCATTTACACCTTAATGATGTCTCCCATCTGCCCCTCTAAGTTTCCCCAGTGGAGGCTACAATGTTGGTCACTAACACCACTCCCATTGCCTATCCATGGTCTCTAGTGCTGTTCTGCACACCCCTATTCACCCTCAGTTTTCCCTCTGCCACCACTGTCCTGTTCCCAGTTCTGCAGATTGATCTGCTTTTCTAGTCCCCCGCCTGACCTCCCCCATCTGTTTTGGCAGTGATCTCTCCAGACGTTCTGGGAAGCTACAGCACCTTAACAATCAATGGACTGTGTTCGCTCCAGGCCTCTGACTGACTTTGATGAGTAGCCACTGGACATGATGCCCGACTGCAGTCTTTCAGTTACCTGACTGACAATGTACAATTCCCTTGATTGTTTGTAATGGCCGTACAGCACTGACTCTGCCCAGAATGTCCTTAGAGGTATCTGCTGACCATTAATGACCAAAGGGGACAACTGGCTGTGGCCAAATCCCTGGATTTGGTGTATAATCTGCCCATGAGTGACAGTCCCAGGACCCCCTGACTGAAAGTGGCCCTCCCTTGCTGCACTGAGGATTAGTTCCCACCAGTTCCGCAAATTACCATTTTATTGAATAAATTATCTTTGCTCCACAGGCAGTTGGTGATGCTGAAGATGTTAAACTGACATCTGTGTTCTGGACATCAAGATGTTTCCACCCAAATACCCCAGACAAATTCCTGTACGCAACAAGTGATCCATGTATGGCTACCACACTTGAAATCGAATGGCTTTCCCCACTGCCAAATTGTTTTTTGCAATTTTCACTTACTTCCACCATTAAAATCACCTGTGTTTGCAATTGTGCATTTTACATGCCAAGCCCATCAAGGGGAATGCAATAATGAGCTTTCTCTTTTACAGGGAATGTAGTAACACATTTCAGGTGCTTCCTCTGTTCAATATATCTTTAAATCCATTAAATTTAACCTGCTGCCAACAAATAAAATAATGACACACGTTGAGCTTTTGATATTTGAGAGATGTATGTGACTATATGTTTTCACATATAGAACTGCATTTTATACCACATTTGCTTGCCCTATTGAATGGATCATGTGCTAAGCACCTTTTTTACAAACAATCTTGGCTAAACCAGGAATTTCTTGCAGATTTGCCCGGTGCATCAACAATTAATAAAGTGAAACACAGTTCACATGCAATTTGAGGCTACAATTTAAAGAAAGTAAAACTGAAAAGAAAAATTAAAAAAGAATAATGAAGGAAGCAGGATATTATCAAAATAGTGAGAGGTTGAAGAGCTCTGTGATGTACTGTGATCTGTGAGTCCCAGTGCATGAATCACAGTAAGTTTATATGCAGTTACAGCAAGTGATCAGGAAAGCTAAGAGAATGTCATGGTTTATTGAAAGGGGAATTCAATACAAAAGTAGGGACGGTATGTTTCAGTTATGTAGGGCATTGCTGAGACTGAATCTGGAGTATTATGTACAGTACTGGCTATAGAAGAAGGTTATTGTGTTGGAGGCAATTCAGAAAGGGTTTACTCGACACATAACCTGGAATGAGTGAATTGCCATTTCAGGAATGACTAGACTCGGGTGCTGGCGGGTGGGACTAGATTGGGTTGGGATATCTGGTCGGCATGGATAGGTTGGATCGAAGGGTCTGTTTCCATGCTGTACATCTCTATGACTCTCTAACACTCTAGGTGGAAGACTGTATTGATAGAGTTAGCAATGCTTCACTCCTTTCTAAGATTAATCAATTGAAGAGGTACTGACAACATGAAAGGCTAAAGAAATACCCGTTTTGTTACACTAAATGGGCTATACCAGTGTTGAGTGATGCGATTTGGATTAAAGAGGCTTTTAGGAATATGTAGGTTTTACCCAAAATTTGTGCATAATTTCAGCATCATAGTCTTTAACATACTTGCTAAAGAAAGAAGTAGAAGTGGTGTGGTCAGCAGAATACCAATAAATCTTTGAGAAACTGTAGGCAGTCCTAATAAGCGAATGAACATTACCTGCCCTGATTTTTCCAGATTTTTCGGAATGCAAATTCATGTCGTGATTTAGGGCAGGGCGCAATCTTGTTACAGAATGGTGTTGGGACTGGGGAAGCCAATGGGGTACTTCTCTGAGAAGCTAAGCCAGTATCTGAAGAACTTCTGTGCTGTAGAAGAAGAGACTTTGGGATTTTTATTTGCTCTTTCATACTTTGAAGTCTATGTCTGGCACGGTAACAGAGAAACATTATTTTATGCTGATCATAATCTACTGGCATTCATTGAAACGTTTGAAACTTGAAATGTGGGACTATTTAGATGGAGTCTTTTGTTTCAACCATTTCATTGTCCTGAATGTGAAATTTTGGAAAAGGTTAAGATTTATTGATTAGGGAAATTATTGGAAAAGATTGTCAGGGACAAGAAGTGGGCAGCACAGTGGCACAGTGGTTAGCACTGCTGCCTCACAGTGCCAGAGATCAGAGTTCAATTTCCGCCTCAGGCAACTGTCTGTGTGGAGTTTGCACATTCTCCCCGTGTCTGGGTGGGTTTCCTCCGGGTGCTCCGGTTTCCTCCCACAGTCCAAAGATGTGCAGGTCAGGTGAATTTGCCATGCTAAATTGCCCGTAGTGTTAGGTAAGGGGTAAATGTAGGGGTATGGGTGGGTTGCGCTTCGGCAGGTCGGTGTGGACTTGTTGGGCCGAAGGGCCTGTTTCCACACTGCAAGTAATCTAAATCTAAATCTAAATCTAGACAGGCTAGGCCTGTAGCCTCTGAGGGTGAGAAGAGTCAGATGTAATTTAATTTAAAACATGTAAAATCTCAGGGGGACTTAACAAGGTGGATGTGGTAAGGATATTTCCTCTTCTAAGAGAATCTAGAACTAGGGATTATATTTTAAAAATAAAAACATTGCCATTTAAGATAGAGATAAGGAAACATTTTTTCTCATCAGAGGGTTGTGTGTCTTTGGAAATCTCTTCTTCCAAAGTCAGTGGATGCAGAATATTTAAATGTTTTTAAGGCTGAGGGAGAAAGATTCTTAATACCGAGGCGATGAAAGATTATCAGAGGTATTCAAGAATGTAGAGTTCAGATTAGAATTAGATCAGCTATGACCTTATTGAATGGCAGAGTAGGCTTAAAGGGTCAAGTTACCTATTCCAGTTTCTTCTTACGTTTGAATGAAAGTAACATATGGCAGTCTTTCTAAGATCAACAAGTTGTTACCTGTTTTGCTTTCCAATTCTGTGAAGAACTGACTATTTCTATCACTTCACACTATCAGGTAAGGTCATTTACATGAATGTCATCATCGTAACTCATGGTTATCCAAATTTTTATTTATTATAGGAATGTAAAGGCAGCTTTGTGCCTACTTTTATATAATGTTTTATTTGGACAGAAATAACCCCTAACTTGATTAATATAAAATGAAACAGTGTACATCACTGACAATTATGATAGTAACAGATGTGTAAAACCCATTACTGTGATCACTATTTCTAATAGCCAGAATTTACTGCAGTGAGAAAAAAGAATAGGATTTTTAACATTAAATTTGATACTTATTAAATTTCCTCTGATTAATAACTTGAGGAATGAGAATTCACATTTTTAATTCATTTTCCTGGAATTTTCAGTCATTAGCAAATATCACTTAAATTGGTACTGACGTTGTTAATTACTATTAAATTTACATACTTTAGCACTTTTACTAGGTAATTGATTGTAAATCGAGCAACTTAGATTAGATTAGATTCCCTACAGTGTGGAAACAGGCCCTTTAGCCCAACCAGTCCACACAGACTCTCCGAAGAGCAACCAACCCAGACCCATTTCCCCTCTGACTAATGCACCTAAGACTATGGGCAATTTAGCTTGGCCAATTAACCTGCCCTGCACATCTTTGGACTGTGGGAGGAAACCCACGCAGACACGGGGAGAATGTGCAAACTCCACACAGATAGTCACCCAAGGGTGGAATCGAATCTGGGACCCTGGTGCTGTGAGGCAGCAGTGCTAACTACTGAGCCACTGTGCCGCCCCTTTTTTTTAATCCCCTGACTATACTATCCTGAATTACAATTGCATTTCTCTCCCCCCCCCCCCCCCCCCCCACGCTCCCTGTACCATGATGCTGTTGTCAGTTTGCTCATCCTCCCTAAAGCCCCTAGTCTTGTCCACACAGTGAACAAGAATCTCAAACCTTTTCAACAAGCTCAAGGGCTGAAGGTCCTTTCGCACTACCTCCTGGATCCCTCACCTTCCTTGCTCATAGTCACACTCTCTTGTCCCTAACCACTGAGTGAATTCAAGATAGTTAATTGAAGGGGTGTGACTGCCTCCTGAAAAAAAAAACAGCTTCCAGGTAACTCTTGCCCTTCCCCGTGTGTAGCTCAGTCTCCAACTTATTGAGGATTATGGAGAATTTAAGGATAAGGTAACATTTCCTATCAGAGAGTTGTTCTTTTCGAACCATTTGCCTCTGACCCCCATCACAAATCTAAAAACCGATACACGTTTGCCTTGAGTGAGTTGTACAATTTCCTTCTCCAAATTACGATATGCTTGTTCCTTTTCAGACATAGCCTGTTTAAGAGAATCATTTTCATTCTCAAAATGAACTATAACATCTACCAGCACTGTTTCTCCATTTTTACATAGAATAATATCAGGTATTCATATATTTCTACCAACATTTTGTATTCTCGGCCTGATATGCGTCGTCCATCCTTGATTGTTTATAAATGTATAAATTCATGGGGCATTTCTTCCTCACCACAAGTTGCTGGCCAACTTTCATACACTTTTCAGCTAATTCTGGGTCAATAAACATGCTGTATGAAACCTTCATATTTATCTTTGTGAATTATTTTGCAAAAGCTTAGAATAAGGAACATATAAGACAGTGTAAACAAAATCATCAAATTTCCAAAATTCCACTGTTAGTAAAAATGCACAGTGCTTATTTTTAGTGAAATCCATGTTATGTACCGTTTTAGCATGGTAGACTATTTTAAAATGCATTCTGTGGTACTAGCCATTTGAGGAGTTTTAGCAATGTATAAGTGCAATGGATACAAAATATAATCACAGAAACATGATAATTTCATCATCTGAACAAAGAAACCTTGGAGTGCAGGTTCATAATTGCTTGAAAATGAAATCCCAGGTTGACAGGATAGTGAAGAAGGCATTTGATATGCTTGGTCAATGCATTGACTATAGGTGTTGGGAGGTCAACTGTGTGGGACATTAGTTAGGCTACCTTTGGAATACTGTGATCAGCTCTGATCTCCCTGCTATATGAAGGCTGTTGTGAAACTTGAAAAGGTTCAGAAAAGATCTACTGGGATGTTGCCAGGGTTGGAGGGATTGAGCTATAGGGAGAGGCTGAATAAGCTGGGGCTATTTTGCCTGGAGCTGAAGGGGACGTTATAGAGGTTTATAAAATCATGAGGGGTATGGATAGGATGAATAGCCAAAGTCATTTCCCTGCAGTGGGGGAGTCCAGAACTAGAGGGCAAAAGTTTAAGATGAGAGGGGAAATACTTAAAAGGGACCTAAGTGCTATTTTTTCACATAAAGGGTGGTGCGTGTATCAAATGAGCTGCCAGAGGAATTGGTGGAGGCTGGTACAATTACAGCGTTTAAAAGGCAACTGGATGGGTATATGAGTAGGAAGGGTTTAGATGGATAAGGACCAAATGCTGACAAATGGGACTTGATTAATTTAGGATATCTGGTCAGCATGGATGGGTTGGACTGAAGGGTGTGTTTCCATGCTGTAAAGCTCGATGACTATCTGCTGCTTAAATGTGAAGTTCAGTATCTGTTGAGGGAACAATACTGATACATTTAGTTCAAATATCTTTAACCTACGCAATCAGAAATGTTCAAAGACTGTTGTTAGCTCATTTGAAACCAAAATAAACAAATACTCTGATAAGAGCAAGTCTATAATCAAGCATGGTGTAAATCTGATAGCTGTATAAGAAACTACTGAGATGCCACGTTAATCTAAAGATTAACTGCTGTCTAGTCTAACTGGCTGCTTGTATTATCAAAGGAAGTAGGAATCTCTTGAGAAAGGTCCAATTTCAGTCTCCTAAAAAAAAAAGTGGTTTCAGTATGGATTATATATTACAGATGTCCACATGAGCCCAATGGTTTTATTTTTGCCTCTGGCATTGCAAAGGTTTTTTGATCAAGCTGATAGACAGGAGATCTCCAACCAGATTTCCACTAATGCTTTTTCACCAAATACAGTGCATTGCACATATGCATGCATGCCTGATAAAAGTTTAGCAGGACTTCCCATGAGAACCTTCACTGTAGATGGTAAACTGCATGCTGAAATGTCAACCATCCCTTGCTCCTTCACAGAATAGCTTTTGTTGCTTGTCACCAAGCTGTTTCAATGAAGTCTTCTAAAAACGTGGTGAGCTAGTGGGAGGTAAATGCATCTAATTGGGTGCTTTTGAAATCAAAATGGGTGACCAACTGTAGTTCAAAGTAATATCTGGCAGAATCTAATAGGGGTCTGATCAGTGTGGGCTAAGGTGGATTTGTGGCAGAAGCAAATGAGAATTCCACTGAGGTCAATCTCAATGTAAGAGCAGCTTGTTCCATCTTTTATAGTATTCCTGAGTGCGATATGAATTTTTCACAAAGCAGCCATGATTAGTTAATGTTGAAGCATTATAATTTGTTATCTGTGGCCCAACTCAACTCATTAATACTCAGCAAATGCACTGCTCATTCTAGATGTTAGGAATTCTCAACACAGAAGTCAGAAATGGATGCCTGGCGACTCCAGCCCTCCAGGTTGCTCTGCACTAAATAGCATCTCAGGGAGTAAGATGAGGGTGGCAGTGGTGGTGAAAGTGAGTGAAGCAATGTGTTGCAGGCATTAGTGAGAGTGGCAGAGAATGAGCCTCAGTGGAAGACGGTGCAGTAGTAGGGATAGAGTGAGTGTAAGATTTGAAAAGGGAAGAGTGAGCATTTACCTTGGCAGAGTGGAGACGGTTATTGACTCTCATACAGCACCATTGGCTGATCCTCTGCACTGTTAAGATGGCACTGACCTGGGAGGCAACCTTGGACTAGGCTGCCAGGATCTGGTGGTGTGGCACCCTCTACTAGTCCTCTGGCAAGAGTACACCAGGACTCTGCATCTCAACCAGGAACTCCAAGTCGCTGTCTGAAAAGCATGGCACCATCTCTCCGTTCTCCAACAGGCTTAGATTCTGTCCTTGACTATGGGGGACAGCTTTGGAACACCAGTGCTCATCTGGGTGTACAGTGATCTTATAATGTGAGGGCCAAGGACGCGGAGTTTTCAGTGGATACCTGGTGATTAGCAAGCTTTTTCTCAGAATGGCGTGTTCTAGGATGGAGCTAGAATCAGACGTGAAGCACGACATTTGGGAGGGATAAGTAATTAATGAGGCGAGTTTGGTACGATATGGCAACAATGTTTATTAGGCCTCATGATGAGAATCCCTCTAAAAATCTCAATGCAACTCACATTCAGCCAAATAAAAGTATGATTCAGCCTATTGTAGAACATTTTTTCTTCATATATGCTAAACTATCAGAAAGTATTGTACCATGAGTAAATGCTATTTTTAACTTGAGAGGTGAATTACTGTAGTAGAATTAAATCAGACCACAACATACAGTCCAAGAGCTGAAAGCACTGCTGTGAGAAGAGTAGATGTACAGTACTACTTCTCTAATTTCAGAATCACAGACATTTATTGGGCGATGGACAACAGCAAGGTAGACCAGAAAGATGCTTTTGTAATTTTACTGTTCTTCCTGCTTAAATCAAGTATCTGGAATTTTGCCTCATGCCCACTGATGTTGTGACCATTTCCATGACCATTCGCAATTGGCAAGCTGCACTCAACTTGCCTGTGAGTTTCATTAGGATATGTGTATTGGAAACCGGGTAGGCATCACCACAATCAAGGCACAAGAATAGTGTCAAACCTATGGCATGTTTTTGTAGTTAAAATGTCAACTCATTTAACTATCATCCATGCACATTATGTGCAGCATATTTAGGAGCATGAGCTCATGATGTTTTCAGTTTTTAAAAATCATTTAGACTTCTTTCTTGTGCTTTCTGCCCAAAAAGTATGTACTTGGCTCACTTTCTGCTGTTGTTTCATCCTCAGTGCTTTTTCAGTTGTTTTTGTCAGTGAATGCCATTGACTTCCACCGTCAGGGACAGAGCAGGGAGGCAGGCCATAAATACTCCTCAGAACAGGAAATGAACCATGGCATTATTCTGAACCACATGCCAGTTATTCAGGCAACTAAGCGGCAATTGCAATAGAACTAAAATCCTGATTCTAGAGAAGAGAATTCTTCATGAAATGCAACCTTCAATATAAGAATCAGTCACTTGAAGGTGGACTTATTACAAATAATGATGCATATGGACAGATATAATTTTGTCACTTTTTACTTGTGCATAATTTTCACTGCCTCAAATCTGGCAATTTATAGGCTGCGCATTTTGATTTGCACTAAGGTTTGTAAATAAGTGGACCATTTGCGACAGTAACAGAGTTTAGCCAAAAAAATGCAAAGCATGGATCTTGTTTCAGAATATAACAGGTATTTATTTCAGTACCATCAGATGCCTGACACAGTCACAGTGCATATGAGCAAGAGCTATACATGTGGAATAGAACTTGGAAAAAAAAAGCAGATTTTTCTATGGGTTGGAGGGCTAGAGGAATGGTATGTGTGTGTGGGTATGGGGGAAATGTTATAAATTGCTTTGAATACATGAATAATAATTTTAAAATGCTCTAAGTCAAGACATTTAGAGATATTCAGTGAATGAGCATGGTAAGATGCAAAATATCGATAGCGGAGCTTTGAATGAACTTAAGTTTATGAATAGTGGTAGGAAAACACTGGAATATTTCAGTTTGAAGAAAACAAAATTAGGGAAGAGGGTTTCAGGAGCAGATTGGTTGTAGTAGCATTGGGGATGGGTGATGATATTATGGTTAAAATAGACAGTCTTGATATTGGAGAAGATATGGAACTGGAAACATCTCAGGATTAAACACCATCATGTATTACTGTTCATGACGAAAAGGAAGAGCGTGATTTTACAGGAACCCATAAGACATAGGAGCAGAAATTAGTCATTCAGCTGCTCTGCCATTTAAACATAGCTGATATGTTTCACAACCTCATTCTCTCGCTTTCTCCCCGTAACCCTTGATCCCCTTGATACTTAAGCACCTATCGATCTCAGGCCTCAATATATTCAGTGCCCTGGCCTCCACAGCTTTCTGTGGCAATGAATTCCATATATTCACCACTCTCTGGCTGAAGAAGTTTCTCCTTATCTCCTATAAGGTCTTCCCTTTATTTTAAGGCTATGCCTTCAGGTCCTAGTCTCTCCATCCAATGGAAACATCTTCCCAACATCCACTCTATCCAGGCCATTCAGTATTCTGCATGTTTCAGTTAGAACCCCCCCCCACTCTCCTCCCCCACCCCCTCATCTTTCTAAATTCCATTGAATATAGACCCACATTCCTCAAACATTTCTCTTATGTTAAGCTTTTCATTCCTGGGACCATTCTCATGAACCTCCTCTAAACATGCTCCAGGGCCAGTACATCCTTCCTGAGATACGAGGCCCAAAACTGAAAACAATACTCTAGATATGGTCTGACTAGAGCCTTATAGAGCTCCAGAAATACAGCCCTACTTTTATATTCAAGTCCTGTCAAAATAAATGCCATCATTGCATTTGATTTCCTAACTACTGACTCAACCTGCAAGTTTACCTTCAGAGAATCCTGGACTAGAACTCTTTTCTTCAGGCTTCAGAATTTTCTCCACATTTAGAAAGTAATCCATGTCCCTTCTCCCTACTAAAGTGCATAACTTCTTACCTTCTCACATTGTACTCCATTTGCCCACTCTCCTAACCTATTCAAATTCATCTGTAGCCTCCGTGCCTCCTCAATCAATCATTGTATCATCTGCAAATGTAGCCAGAATACCCTCAGTTCCTTCATCTAGATCATCAATGTATAAAGTGAAAATTTGTGTCCCAAAACTGAGCCTTATGGAACAGCACCTGTCATTGGCTGCCATCTTGAGAAGGACCACGCTGATTTTGCCCTATTTTAACATACATTTCCAAGTATTCAGAAATCTCATCCTTCACAACGGATTCCAGGATTTTACCCACGACTGAGGTTAGGCTAACGATCTCTAACTTGCTGTCTTTTGCCTTACTCCCTTTTTAAACAGGGGTGTCACATTAGCAATTTTCCAGTCCTCTGGGACCCACCCTGATTTTAGAGATTCCTGAAAGATCATCACTAACTCCTCCACTATCAATTCAGTTATCTCCCTTAGAACTCTGGGGTGGAGGTAGCTGGTCCAGGTGATTGATCTACCTTCAGGCCATTCAGTTTTTCATGCATCTTCTCCTTGGTGATGGCCACCATGCTCAGCTTTGCTCCCTCACTCTCTTGAATTTTTGGGATATTACTCATGTCTTCCACTGTGGAGAGAGACACAAGTAATTATACAGTTCCTCAGCCATTTCCTTGTTCCCCACTACTATCACTCCAGTGTCATTTTTCAGCAGCCCAATGCCTCTCTTTTGGCCTTTATATATCTGAAGAAACTCTTACAGTCTTCCTTTATTTCTTGCTAGCTTACCCTCATATTTAATCTTCTCCCTCCTTATTTCTTTTTTTTGCCCTCAGTTGGTCTTTGTAAGCTTCCCAATCCTTTGATTTCCCACTGTTCTTCGCTCCTTTAAATATTTTCTCTTTTGCTTTTATGTTATCCCTGACTTCCCTAGTCAGCCATGGTTAGCTCATCCTCCCTGTACCATGCTTCTTTTTCCTCGCGTTGAATCTCTGCTGTATCTCGTGATTTACTCCCAGAAACTCCTGCCATTGCTGTTCCACTGTCTATCCTTCTAGGCTTTTCTTCCAGTCATATCTACCCATCTTCTCCCTTATGCCTCTGTATTTGCCTTTATTCAATTGTAATATGGTCACAATCAACTAGGTGAAAGGGAGGACTGCAGATAGAGACATAGAGATGTACAGCCTGGAAACAGACCCTTTGGTCCAACCCGTCCATGCCGACCAGATATCCCAACCCAATCTAGTCCCACCTGCCAGCACCCAGCCCATATCCCTCTAAACCCTTCCTATTCATATACCCATCCAGATGCCTCTTAAATGTTGAAATTGTACTAGCCTCCATCACATTCTCTGGCAGCTTATTCCATACACGTATCACCCTCTGCGTGAAAAAGTTGCCCCTTAGGTCTCTTTTATATCTTTCCCCTCTCACCCTAAACATATGCCCTCTAGTTCTGGACTCCCCGACCCCAGGGAAAAGACTGCCTATTTATCCTATCCATGCCCCTCATAAATTTGTAAGCCTCTATAAGGTCACACCTCAGCCTCCGACGCTCCAGGGAAAACAGCTCCAGCCTGTTCAGCCTCTCCCTACAGCTCAAATCCTCCAACCCTGGCAACATCCTTGTAAATCTTTTCTGAACCCTTTCAAGTTTCACAACATCTTTTCGATAGGAAGGAGACCAGAATTGCACGCAATATTCCAACAGTGGCCTAACCAATGTCCTGTACAGCTGCAACATGACCTCCCAACTCCTGTACTCAATACTCTGACCAATAAAGGAAATCATTCCAAATGCCTTCTTCACTATCCTATCTACCTGTGACTCCATTTTCAAGGAGCTATGAACCTGCACTCTAAGGTCTCCTTGTTCAGCATCACTCCCTAGGACCTTACCATTAAGGTGTACAAGTCCTGCTAAGATTTGCTTTCCCAAAATGCAGCACCTAGCATTTATCTGAATTAAACCCCATCTGCCACTTCTCAGCCCATTGGCCCATCTGGTCCAGATCCTGTTGTAATCTGAGGTAACCCTCTTCGCTGTCCACTACATCTCCAATTTTGGTGTCATCTGCAAACTTATTAACTGTACCTCTTATGCTCACATCCAAATCATTTATGTAAATGACAAAAAGTAGAGGGCCGAGCACTGATCCTTGTGGCACTCCACTGGTCACAGGCCTCCAGTCTGAAAAACAACTCTCCACCACCAACCTCTCTCTTCTACCTTTGAGCCAGTTCTGTATCCAAATGGCTCGTTCTCCCTGTATTCCATGAGATCCAACCTCGCTAATCAGTCTCCCATGGGGAACCTTGTCGAACACCTTACTGAAGTCCATATGGATCACATCTCCTGCTCTGCCCTCATCAATCTTCTTTGTTACTTCTTCAAAAAAGTTTGAGAGACACGATTTCCCACGCACAAAGCCCTGTTGACTATCTTGAATCAGGAGGAGAAAGTGAGGTCTGCAGATGCTGGAGATCAGAGCTGGAAATGTGTTGCTGGAAAAGCGCAGCAGGTCAGGCAGCATCCAGGGAACAGGAGAATCGACGTTTTGGGCATAAGCCCTTCTTCAGGAATCTGAAGAAGGGCTTATGCCCGAAACGTCGATTCTCCTGTTCCCTGGATGCCTATCTTGAATCAGTCCTTGCCTTTCCAAATACATGTACATCCTGTCCCTCAGGATTCCCTCCAACAACTTGCCCACCACTGACGTCAGGCTCACCGGTCGATAGTTCCCTGGCTTGTCTTTACCGCCCTTCTTAAACAGTGGCATCACGTTTGCCAACCTCCAGTCTTCCAGCACCTTACCTGTGACTATCGATGATACAAATTGCTCAGCAAGAGGCTCAGCAATCACTTCTCTAGCTTCCCACAGTGTTCTTGGGTACACCTGATCAGGTCCTGGGGATTTATCCACTTTTAACTGTTTCAAGACATCCAGCACTTCCTCCTCTGTAATCTGGACATTTTGCAAGATGTCACCATCTATTTCCCTACAGTCTATATCTTCCATATCCTTTTCCACAGTAAATACTGATGCAAAATATTCATTTAGTATCTCCCCCATTTTCTGTGGCTCCACACAAAGGCCGCCTTGCTGATCTTTGAAGGGCCCTATTCTCTCCCTAGTTACCCTTTTGTCCTTAATATATTTGTAAAAACCCTTTGGATTCTCCTTAATTCTATTTGCCAAAGCTATCTAATGTCCCCGTTTTGCCCTCCTGATTTCCCTCTTAAGTATACTCCTACTTTCTTTATACTCTAAGGATTCACTCAATCTATCTTGTCAATACCTTACATATGCTTCCTTCTTTTTCTTAACCAAACCCTCAATTTCTTTAGTCATCCAGCATTCCCTATACCTACCAGCCTTCCCTTTCACCCTTACAGGAAAATACTTGCTCTGGATTCTTGTTATTTCATTTCTGAAGGCTTCCCATTTTCCAGCTGTCCCTTTACCTGCGAACATCTGCCTCCAATCAACTTTCGAAACTTCTTGCCTAATACCGTCAAAATTGGCCTTTCTCCAATTTAGAACTTCAACTTTTAGACCTGGTCTATCCTTTTCCATCATGATTTTAAAATGAATTGAATTATGGTGGCTGGCCCCAAAGTGCTCCCCCACTGACACCTCAGTCACCTGCCCTGCCTTATTTCCCAAGAGTAGGTCAAGTTTTGCACCTTCTCAAGTAGGTACACCCACATACTGAATCAGAAAATTGTCTTGTACACACTTAAGAAATTCCTCTCCATCTAAACACTATGGCAGTCCTAGTTGATGTTTGGAAAGTTAAAATCCCCTACCATAACTACCCTATTATTCTTACAGATAGCTGAGATCTCCTTACAAGATTGTTTCTGAGTTTCCCTCTGACTATTCGGGGGTCTATAATACAATCCCAATAAGGTGATCATCCCTTTCTTATTTCTCAGTTCCACCCAAATAACTTCCCTGGATGTATTTCCGGGAATATACTCCCTCAGCACAGCTGTAACGCTATCCCTTATCAAAAATGCCACTCCCCCTCCTCTCTTGCCTCCCTTTCTATCCTTCCATTTGTATCCTGAAACATTAAGCTGCCAGTCCTGCCCATCCTGAGCCATGTTTCCGTAATTGCTATGATATCCCAGTCCCTGTTCCTAACCATGCCCTGAGTTCATCTGCCTTCCCTGTTAGGCCCCTTGCATTGCAATAATGCAGTTTAATTTATTAGTCCTACCTTGTCCCTGCCTGCCCTGACTGTTTGACTCACTTCTGTTCTCAGCTGTACCCCTCTCAGATCGATCTCTTTCCTCAATATCTCCCTGGGTCCCCCCTCCCGCCCGCCCAACCTTACTAGTTTAAATCCTCCCAAGCAGTTCTAGCAAATTTCTCTGCCAGTATATTAGCCCCCTTCCAATTTAGGCACAATCCGTCCTTCTTGTACATGCTGGAGATCGGAGTCTAAAGTGTAGTGCTGGAGAAGCACAACAGGTCAGGTTGCATCCAAGGAGCAGGAGAGTCAATGTTTCAGGCAAAACGTCGACTTCCCTACTCCTCGGATGCTGCCGGACTTGCAGTGCTTTTCCAGCACCATGCGCACGACTGTAATACATTTACCTCTGATTCTATCTTCTCCTTCTCAAATTGCAGAGTAAATTCTATCCTATTATCTTCACTGCCTCCTAAGGGTTTCTTCACCTTAAGCTCCCTTATTAAATCTGCCTCATTGTACAACACTAGATCCAGTGTTGTCTGTTCCATAGTTGGCTCCACCACAAGCTGCTCCAAAAAACCATCTCATAGACATTCCACAAACTCCTTTTCTTGCGGTCCATTACCAACCTGATCTTCCCAGTCCACCTGCAAATTGAAATCACCCATGAACACTGTAACTTTGTCTTTGCTCTTCAGCTTTTCTATCTCCTGATGTAACTTATACCCCAACTCCTCAGTACTGTTTGGAGACCTGTACGTACCTCCAACTATCATTATTTTTTACCTTTGTGATTCGTCAATTTTACCCACACAGATTCTATACCATCTGACCCTACTTTGTTGCTAACTATTGACTTAATTTCATTTCTTACTAATAAGGCAACCCCACCCTCTCTGCCCACCTGCCTGTCTTTTCAATAGGATGTATATCCTTGAATGTTCAGCTCCCAACCCTGATCCCCTTGCACCCATGTCTCTGTGATGCCCACCACGTCATACCTGCCAATTTCAATCTGCACCACAAGCTCATTTACCATATTCCTTATACTGTGTGCATTCAGATATTACACCTTCAGTCCTTTATTAACCATCCCTGTTGTCATTGTCATTTGTTTGTCCACTGTGCTTGAAGTTTAATTGGTAACCCTTCCTATACACTCTGTCCTATTTGTGTCTGTGCTGGAGATTTTAATAACCTCTCCTGAGTTCTGCACTCGTACCTCCTCCTTTAATTTGCATTTTCTAATTTCTCTGAGGACTGAGCCCTCTCCCTCCCTACATAGTGTAAAGCCCTGTCTACAGCTCTAGTTATGCGATTCGCAAGGATTCTGGTCCCAGCACTGTTCAGATGAAGACTGTCCCATTGGAACAGATCCCTTCTTCCCCAATTCTGGTGCCAATGTCACATGACTTCAAACCTATTTCTCCCACACCAATCTTAGAGCCATGCATTTACCTGCTTAACCTTGACTCTGTGCCAATTAGGTCATGGCTCAAGTAGTAATCCAGAGATTATTATCTTTTTGGTTCTGCTTTTTAAGTTATCTCTTAGCTGTTCATACTCCCTTAGCAGAAACTCTGCCCCAGTTTTATCTATGTCGTTGGTAGCTATATGGACCACGAACACTGGATCTTTTCTGTTCCACTCCAAGTTCCTCTGTAGGCCAGATGAGATATCCTGAACCCAAGCACTAGGCAGGCAGCACAGCCTTCAGGATTCTCAATCATAGTCACAGCGAACAGTGTATATTCCCCCAACTATACTATCCCCAATTACAATGACATCTCTCTTCTCTCCCCTAACTTGAATGGCTCACTGCACCTTGGTGCTGTGGTGCGTCAGCTCATCCTCCTTGCAGTCCCCATACCCGTACACACAGGGAGAAAAAACTCTTGAACCTGGTGGACAAGGACAAGGGCTGAGGCTCCTGCAACTCTACTTCCTGGATCTCTCTACCTGCCTCACTCACAGCCACGCCCTATTGCTCCTGACCACTGGCTGAATTCGATTTAGTCTAATGGGTGTGACTGTCTCCTGAAACACAGCAGGCAGGTAACTCTCCCCCTTCCCCTTCCACATTCCCCCTCCCCCTTCAATGGGAACCACAATGAGTTATACCAGTTCCCACATCATGCAGAAACAACACATCACCTGACCCTTCATCCTTATTTTATTTAACTAGCTTCGCATTTGCTTTTTTTAAAATTTCTTTGTATCTTTGCTTATGCAAGTTGCAACCAATGAATTAACAAGATTCAATTGAACACATATTCAAATTTAGCAGACCCCCTTATTAGCCAATCAAAGAACAGCCCCCTGTGATGTCACTTTTCAGTTTCCCCCTCAGAATCAGAATCAGAATCCCTTGCTTTCCCAAAGTGCTCTCTATTTGCTCCAACTCAGCTCTGTTTCCACAGTGCAGCCCTCAAATCCCCAGGATAAATTTTGGAATCAGGCTTGAGCATACTTCTGAACACAGTAAATGATAAGCACTATACCTTCATTGCTGGCCATGAAATGCAGACTCATACTTAATTTGTGAACCCATGTTGTTAAAATATATATCACTTCAACAAGTTAGTCATATTTCAAAATACTTTAAACATTCCCGATTTACCAGTGCAGAAAAATATATACAAAGTCATTAAGTTACAGAATTTTATGTCCTAGTAATGATAGGGTTTGAATACAACTTGAGCATTAACAGCATGAGCATTACTTTTTATATAAGTTTCAGTACTGCAAATAATCAGGCACAGGAGAGACTAATTACCTACTATACCTTTGCTGTTTTCTTCTATAATCCTCATATTATTAGACTTCAATTTGGTTTGGACATAGTACTCAATAGATTTCATGAATATTTACAATTTACATTTCTGTTGTTGGAAATTATTGTCACATACAACTTTATTCTGATTCTAAGGGGATCTGAAAAGTGACATCACAGGAGGGCTGTGCTTTGATTGGCTAATAAGGGGGGTCTGCTAAATTTGAATATGCGTTCAATTGAGCCTTGCTCAATTGAGCAACTTGCATAAGCAAAGATACAAAACATGATTTTTTTTTAAAAAAAAGCAAATGCAAAACTAATTAAATAAGATAAGTAGAAATTCTACTGCATTTTGAAGGATGATTCTGCCTTGTCCCACTCGTTAGTGTAACAGTTGAGATAGAAAAGCACAGCAGGTCAGGCAGCTTACGAGGAGCAAGAGAGTCAGTATAAGGTATTATCCTTTCATCGGAATAAGGGGGGGGAGGGGCCTGAGAGATAAATAGGAGGGTCGTGGTCGGGCTGGGTGGAAGGTAGCGGGGAGGTAGATCCAGGTGGGGCTGATGCTGATGCTGATGCTGATGCTGATGCTGATGCTGATGCTGATGCTGATGCTGATGCTGATGCTGATGCTGATGCTGATGCTAGCTGGACAGATCAAGAAGGCAGTGCTGAGTTGGAGGATTGAATCTGGGATGGGGTGGGGGGGAAGGGAGATTTGGAAAGTCGCGATGTTGACGTTAATGCCGTGTGGTTGGAGGATCTCAAGGCGGAAGGTGAGGTGTTCTTCCTCCAGTTAGCGGGTGGCTTTGATTTGGTGGTGGAGTAGGTCCAGGTCCTCGGCGCACTGAGAAGGGGAATTGGAGTGATCGGCCACAGGGCGTTAGGGTTGTTTGGTGTGTGCGCCCCAGAGATGTTCCCTGAAATGTTCCGCGGGTTGGTTTCCTGTCTCCCTAACGTAGAGGAAACCACATTGAAAGCAATGGATGCAGTAGATAAGGTGGATGGATGTGCAGGAAAATCTCTCCCTGATTCTACATGATCCTTTAGGGCCTTGAACAGAGGTGAAGGGGATGTGTGGGCATAGGACGTGTGGTGGCAAAGGAAGGTGCTGGGTGTGGAAGGTGTGGAGCTAACGAGGGAGTTGTGGAGGGAATGGTCTCTGCGGAATGTGTATGAGGGTGAGGAGGGAAGTATAACTTTGGTGGTTGCGTCTGACTGTAGGTGGCAGAAATGGCAGAGGATAATACACTGTATACAGAGTTTATTGGGGTGGAGAGTGGACTGAGGGGGATTCTATCCTTGTTGCAGTTGGAGGGGTGGAGTTCAAGTGCGGGAAGTGGAGGGCATTGTGGATCACATTGGAGGAGAAATTGTGGTCCATGAAATAGGAGGACATCTGAGATGTCGTGGAGTGGAATTGTTCCTCCTGGCAGCAGATAGGGTGGAGGCAGAGGAATTGGGAGCAAGGGATCGCACTTTCACAGGAAGAGGGGTGGGGGTGGTTTAGGTGGGAGAAGGTGTAGTCCAGGTAGCTGTGGTAGTCAGTGGGTTTGAAATAAACATCCGTGTTCAGTCGGTCGCTGGACACTGAGATAGAGAGGTCCAGGAAGGGGAGGGAGGTGTCAGAGATGATCCATATGAAGTTAAGGTCAGGGTGGAAGGTGTTGGTGAAGTTGATGAACTGTTCAACCTCCTTGTGGGTATATTATCCAGTGGGGTTTATTGCATGGTAGACCCTGATAATCATAAGCAAGCTGTCTGTGTTATAGAACATCAGGGTCTTTAACATATTCTTATCCAGCTCTACCGATGGAAAACCCATGTATTCCGTTGTAATAATTTCTGTATCGCTGCATAAGAAATCCTTGCGAGTGTACTTTACCTTATTAATTCCTTTTTTCTGAATTCTGCAAAATCATAATACCTCATTGTCTGAAATACATGCTTCATATCTTCTAAATTAGATAAAATATCATGTGGGAAAAAAAAGTAGGGGAACAGGATTCACTTGAAGTGACAAGTGATGGGCTTGTTAGTGGGTGAGCATTTTGGTGATGGTGACCACAATTCTGTGACTTTCACCTTGGTTATGGAGAGAGATAGGTGCGTGCAACAGGGCAGGTTTTACAATTGGGGGAAGGGTAAATACAATGCTGCAAGACAAGATCTGAGGAGCATAAGTTGGGAGCATAGGCTGTCAGGGAAGGATGTCGTGGAAATGTGGAACTTTTTCCAGGAACAGATATGACGTGTCCTTGATATGTATGTACCTGTCAGGTAGGAAAGAGATGGTCGTGTGAGGGAACCTTGGTTGACGAGGGAGGTTAAATGTCTTGTAAAGAGGAAGAAGGATGCTTACATAAGGTTGAGGAAACAAGGTTCAGACAGAGCGTTGGAGGGATACAGGATAGCCAGGAGGGAGCTGAAGAAAGGGATTAGGAGAGCTAAGAGAAGTCATGAAAAATCTTTGGCGGGTAGGATCAAGGATAACCCCAAGGCCTTTTATGCGTATGTGAGAAACATGAGAATGACAAGGACGAGGGTAGGTCCGATCAAGGACAGTAGTGGGAGACTGTGTATTGAGTCGGAAGAGATAGGAGAGGTCTTGAATGAGTACTTTTCTTCAGTATTTCCAAATGAGAGGGACCGTATTGTTGAAGAGGAGAGTATGAAACAGACTGGTAAGCTAGAGGAGATACTTGTTAGGAAGGAAGATGTGTTGGGCATTTTGAAAAACTTGAGGATAGACAAGTCCCCCGGGCCTGACGGGATATATCCTAGGATTATGTGGGAAGCAAGAGAGGAAATTGCAGAGCCGCTGGTAATGATCTTTTCGTCTTCACTGTCAACCGGGGTGGTACCAGGGGACTGGAGAGTGGTGAATGTTGTGCCCCTGTTCAAAAAAGGGAATAGGGATAACCCCGGGAATTACAGGCCAGTTAGTCTTACTTCGGTGGTAGGCAAAGTAATGGAAAGGGTACTGAGGGTTAGGATTTATGAGTATCTGGAAAGACACTGCTTGATTAGGGACAGCCAGCACGGATTTGTGAGGGGTAGGTCTTGCCTTACAAGTCTTATTGAATTCTTTGAGGAGGTGACCAAGCATGTGGATGAGGGTAGAGCATGGATGTAGTGTACATGGATTTTAGTAAGGCATTTGATAAGGTTCCCCATGGTAGGCTTATGCGGAAAGTCAGGAGGCATGGGATAGTGGGAAATTTGGCCAGTTGGATAGAGAACTGGCTAACCGGTCGAAGTCAGAGAGTGGTGGTAGATGGTAAAAATTCAGCCTGGAGCCCAGTTACAAGTGGAGTTCCGCAGGGATCAGTTCTGGGTCCTCTGCTGTTTGTAATGTTTATTAATGACTTGGAAGAGGGAGTCAAAGGGTGGGTCAGTAAATTTGCAGACGATACGAAGATTGGTGGAGTTGTGGATAGTGAGGAGGGCTGTTGTCGGCTGCAAAGGGACTTAGATATGATGCAGAGCTGGGCTGAGGAGTGGCAGATGGAGTTCGACCCTGTCAAGTGTGAGGTTGTCCATTTTGGAAGGATAAATAAGAATGTGGAATACAGGGTTAACGGTAGGGTTCTTAGTAAGGTGGAGGAGCAGGGAGATCTTGGGGTCTATGTTCATAGCTCTTTGAAAGTTGCCAGTCAGGTGGATAGAGCTTGTAAGAAGGCCTATGGTGTATTAGTGCTGGAAATGTGTTGCTGGAAAAGCGCAGCATCCAGGGAACAGGAGAATCGACGTTTCGGGCATAAGCCCTTATTAGTGTTCATTAGCAGAGGGATTGAATTCAAGAGTCGTGAGGTGATGTTGCAGCTGTACAGGACCTTGGTAAGGCCACAGTTGGAGTACTGTGTGCAGTTCTGGTCGCCTCATTTTAGGAAAGATGTGGAAGCTTTGGGGAGGGTGCAGAGGAGATTTACCAGGATGTTGCCTGGAATGGAGAATAGGTCGTACGAGGATAGGTTGAGAGTGCTCGGCCTTTTCTTATTGGAACGGCGAAGGACGAGGGGTGACTTGATAGAGGTTTATAAGATGATCGGGGAATAGATAGAGTAGACAGTTAGAGACTTTTTCCCCAGGTACAACAGAGTGTTACAAGAGGACATAAATTTAAGGTGAAGGGTGGAAGGTATAGGGGGGATGTCAGGGGTAGGTTCTTTACCCAGAGAGTGGTGGGGGCATGGAATGCGCTGCCTATGGGAGTGGCAGAGTCAGAATCATTGGTGACCTTTAAGCGGCAATTGGATAGGTACATGGATAGGTGCTTAAGCTAGGACAAATGTTCGGCACAACACCGAAGGGCCTGTTCTGTGCTGTATTGTTCTATATTGTTCTATGTTCTATGAAACAAAAACCTGACTGTTAGAAATCTGAACTATAAACAGAAAATAATAGAAAAGCAGTACATATAAATTAGGATCTAAAATAGGAAGATAAGTTTGTTTTAAAAAAAAACAGAAAAGACAATCTTTGCATTATTAGGCTTGCTGATCTCAACTGGTGATAGATGTGTGGGGCCCCAAGGTTAGGGAGGGAAGCAAACGCACTGTTCTTGTTCCTTATCACGAGACAATACTGTAAGTTCGTCTATGTGGACATGTGTATAGAACAGATTATCAGCAGCTGTAATCCCCTGCAAGCACGTCTTGTCAAATGCCCTGCATGAATAATTGCCACAGGACCAGGTAACTGTGAGATTGTAGCAAATGGCAGATTCACTGCCTTCAAGAAAGGAGGAAAGGGAAGTTGATTAATGTTTTAGGTGTAACCCACCTTTCTCATAATGGTCCTGATAAAGATCAGAAACATAACCCTATCTTTCTCTTTCAAATCCTAATTGGTCTCCTGTGTGTTTTCAGCATCTTGTTTTTTTTCTAAGCACACACCTTGAAGGAAAATAGATATTAAACCACTAGTCCTCAAAATTAGATTCTTCAAAGGTTTTAATTAAAAAGAACAGAGTGAACAAGGTGTAATTAGGTTTAATGATAAAAAGCATATACATTAATCAAAACGTTAACCTCTTGATGGTCTCTGAGCTCCAGCAAAGGCTTAAGGGCTTATATGAATGGTCTGGTTTCCCATCTGCAATTAGGTTGACTACCAGCACATTTAAACGTAGCTTTGAAGAGTCTTTCTGACTTTTCCAATTAATCATTAGTCCACTTTGTATTCAGTATTTAGCTGTAGAATTTGATAGTACTTTTTATATAGATTAAAAAAAACTTCATTGTGCCAAAACATATTTTATGATGACTTGTGTTTCAGCAATGTCTAAACACTTGTGACCTATTTTGACATTTGGATAACCACATAATGCAATGCACTGGTTGACCATTCGTTGTGGCACCATGTACTGTCTTATTTTAAAGCGTCTGTCTTAATTTATTTCACCAGATGAGTTTCCGCTCACCAAACAGGTATACTGACACAGCACCTCTGGTATACTGGTATACTCTGGTATACTGATGCAACTCATCAAAACTACTGACAGAGCTTATGAGAAATATCAACACATCTCATGTTTACTGACACAACTTCCCAAGTATACTGATGTGACTTTCAAGGTACACTTATTATCTCATCAGGTCTACTGACACAGCTCATGCAAGATGACACAGCTAACCAGGTATACTGATAAAGCTCAAATATACTGACATAGCTCCAGAAGGCTATTGCCAAAGTTTTCCACGTATATTCACAGAGATCATCAGGTGTACTGACACAGCCCACATACGCCTACACAGCTTAACACTAGTATATTGCTGACAGCAGTACATTGACCGAGTGCACCAGTGTACTGTCACTGCTTTCCAGTATACAGACATAACTCGCCAGAATATTGACCCAGTGCATCAGCATATTTACACAGCCTTTGAATATACTAGCATAGTTTACCAATATACTGACACAGCTTGCCAGTGCACTGACCGAGCTCAACAGAGTACACCAGTATTCTCCCACAACTTGCTAGTATCCTGACAGAGTTTGCTTGTGTACTGATACAGCTAACACAGGACATCAGTCTACTGACATAGTTCATCCAATATCACACAGCTTATACAAGCAATTCCATCTCCTCCATTCCTGCTCCTCCATTGAAAAAGATCAGGGTTGATCTGTTTAAGTTTTGAATTTCACGTTCTCATCTGTTGATTCACCTGTCTAAGAAAAAGCCTTAATTCTCTGAGGATCATCCCCTTGCTGTGGTGATGTTTGCCTGTTCCAATGACCTGAAGAGCAATGCGTTGCAGAGCTCATGCTCCTGGTAGGGTGGTGAGGTAAAGAGGGAGGTTCCAGGCCTAGCCTGATCCTTAATGGTTGAGCCAGTGGAGGAGGGCTGTGTCCCCAATGGCTGTGAAGGCGGAAGAAGGCAGTAACGAGAGTGTGGCTCCAGTCATCATCGTTCACCGTGCCACGAGGGCAGAAGAAGGAGAACAAAGCCACGCTGGGGATACAAACTTCTCTTTAATCCTCACAATAACATGCCCTGACTGTGGAGAAACACGGGTTCCTTGGTTAGCTTGAACACTCACAATGAATTATTCAACAGATACCGATGAAACTGATTGACAGTTTGTGCTGTTTGCACTATGCAGATCCTATGGTTCCTAACTCATATAGCTGGATACTATTTGGGCAATAAATTTTTATTTCCAGTTTGAAGGTTATTTATTGACTGAAACAAGAGGATTTTTTTGATTGGTCCCTTTTAATATGTAGCTATTTTTACTGGAGCAATAAATATGCCAAACCCGTCTTGATATTTTTAGTTTTCCCACTTACCCTCCCCATTAGCAACAAATGAGATCACTTAAAACATTTTCCAACGTGTCTGCACAGGTTCTGAAAAATGTAGTCAGGGCACAGATCAGCCACAATCTAACTAATTATGGAACAGGTTCAAGAGAACATACCTAATTTCTGTTCTGTATTCCACTGTCGGAAATACCTTGACTGACCTTAGGACCATAACACATACGAGCAGAATTAAACTATTTGGACCATTGATTCTGCTCCACCATTCAATCATGTAACCTTGATTCCACTACTAATCAAGAACTTTTCCAGCTCTGTCTTAAATACACTCTGCCTCCACAGCCTTCTGTGGCAGTGAGTCCCATAGATTCACCACCCACTGGCTGAAGAAATATCTCCTCATCTTAGTTCTAAAGGGCCATGCCTTCACTCTGAGGCTGTGTCTTTGGGTCCTAGTCTATTAGTGGAAGATTCTTCTGTATATCCATTCTATCCAGACCTCTCAGAGTTGTGTAAGTTTGTTAGATATCCCGTCGGAGGCTGAGGGGTGACCTTATAGGGGTTTACAAAATTATGAGGGGCATGAATAGGATAAAGAGACAAAGTCTTTTCCCTGTGGTCGAGAAGTCCAGAACTAGAGGGCATAGGTTTAGGGTGAGAGGGGAAAGATATAAAAGAGACCTAAGGGGCAACATTTTCACGCAGAGGGTGGTACGTGTATGGAATTATCTGCCAGAGGATGTGGTGGAGGCTGGTACAATTGCAACACTTAAGAGGCATTTGGATGGGTATATGAATAGGAAGGGTTTGGAGGGATATGGGCCAGGAGCTGGCAGGTGAGACTAGATTGGGTTGGGATATCTGGTCAGCATGGACAGGTTGGACCGAAAGGTCTGTTTCCATGCTGTACATCTCTATGACTCTAAGTACAGACCCAGAGTCCTCATATGACCAACTCTTCTTAACCAGGATCATTCTTATAAACTTCCTCTGGACCCCCTCCAAGGCTAGCACAACTTTCTTTTGATATGGGGCTCAAAACTGCTCACAATATTCCAAATGTGGTCTGACTAGAGTCTTATGCATCCACAGCAATACATCCCTATTCTTGTATTCAAGTCATCTCAAAATTAATGCTAAAATTACATTTGCTTTCCAAACTGCCAACTGAACTTGCATGTTAACTTTAAGAGAACTAGGACTTGTAAGTCCCTTTGTGCTGTAGATTTCTGAAGCTTTTCCTCATTCAGAAAATAGTTTTTGCCTCTATTTGTCCTACCAAAATGCATCACCTCACGCTTTCCCATATTGTAGGCCATCTGCCACTTCTTTGTCCACTCTCCTAGCCTGTCCAAGTCCTTCTGTACCCTCCCCATCTCCTCAACATTTTCTGTCCCTCCACCTATCTTTATGACATCAGCAAACCTAGCAACAATGCTCTCAGTTCCTTTATCCAAATTGTCAATGAATAATATAAATAGTAGTCACTGGCTGCCATCCTGAAAAAGACCCCTTTATCCCAACTTTCTGCCTTCTGCCAGTTAGCCAACCCTCTAACCATGCAAGTACATTGCTCCTAACGCCTAAGCTTCTTATTTAGCAGCCTCCTGTGTCACACCTTGTCAAAAGCCTTCCAGAAATCCAAATAGATTGTGTCCACTGGCTCTCCTCTGTCTAACTTGCTCATTACCTCCGTAAAGAATTCTAACACATTTGTCAGATATGAATTCCCCTTGATGAAGCCATGCTGACTCAGCCCTATTTTACCATGCACTTTCAAGTACTCTGCAATCTCATCCTTAATAATGCTCTCTTAAAAACTTTCCAATGATTGAGAGCAGCCTAACTGACCTATAAGATCCTGCCTTCTGCCTCCCTCCTTTCTTAAACAGGGGTGCTACATTAGCTTAGAAACAACCTAAACTCATGTCGGACAGCACCTGGGAGACTACAACTAGTTTACTAATTTTTGGGCTAGCGACAGTAAAGGATTTCTGATTGTTATCTAGTGACATCTACTGGAAGATGTTGATCTGCCAGTATCAAGGAAGGAATGGATAGAGCGTATTATAATATCCCCACCTCTCCTAGTGATGTAGTGATAAGGCCACCCCAACTGATCAAACAATGGGTATTTTTGATCCTTACATTTGTTTATAATCAAAGTATAGTGAATTGGTCATTGCATTGCAGCTTGCTGGTCATCTCTAACTCTCCTACAAGGACACTAGCAGAAGAGATATGAAGACAACAGACAGCTGGGACTTTTGAGCATTGATTTTACAGAAGGGTATTAGGAAAGATGAGGATATGCTCAGCTGGAGAAGACAAGGGCCCAGAGACTGCAGAGGCCAGCCAATCCTACACCTTCTCAGCCCCTTCCGTTTTGCTGTGTGGCAAGTATGGTAGAGACTGCTGTGGCAGAGTGATGTTCAACACAAGCAGAACATGACACAAACTATCTTCTCACAAAACAGAAGGCTTCCCCTATAGAATAAGAACAAATGCAACGCTGAGCTCACAAATGAGAGGAGATGGATTGCTTCAAAATTGAAAAAAATTCTTTTTAATCATGTTTTAGAACTTTAGAAATTTTCTTTTTAATCATATTTCTCAGCAACTCTCTCTTTGTTGGGAATCTTAACACATACATTAACCATACGACTTAAATTAGCTCAACCCGATGCTGTTTTTCCTGATATAAATTTAATCAAAAGATAGAAATTTAGTTGCAGAAGGCATTGCAATCAAATTCCACCCATCCTTATGAAGGAGTCTTTTCTGATAGTGGTTACTGGCTAGCTATGGATTTATGGAGGACTTACATGAGCTGGCCATGAATGCAAAAACTACTAAACAGTAACATAAAGCTGTCAACCTGGTTACTCACAAAAGCCATGCAAGTACTTTCTCTAGACTCAGTGCTTCTTTCTTTGGATTGTTAAATAGAAAGATTATGCTCTTTAAGCAGCTGATCTTTCAGAAATGCAAGGATGAGTTTAAAATGGCCTTTGCAATAGTTCATCTTGTAATGTATTGTGTTGGATGCCATATTTGTAAAGGGTTTGCACATATGTAGCTAACAACTGCCATCAGCGAGCAAAGCAGAGTGGCCATGGTGTTTCAGTGTGTAATGCTAATTTGATTTTGGTGTTGCCATTTTTGAGCTCTATGCAGCAGGTGAAATCCTCTTTACCTCTGTACCTTATAAGGCTGTAAATAATTGTAAATAGTGTGAAGTAATCTTCCACCAGCTCATTACCAGCAGCAAATGGATCGTGCTGGGTCCATTTTTGTCATTTATATAAAAAAGTTTGGATGTGAACATAGGAGGTACAGTTAGTAACTTTGCAGATGACACCAAAATTGAAAGTGTAGTGGACAGTGAAGAAAGTTTCCTCGGATTACAACAGGTTTCCTTGTATCTTTATCAGATGGGCCAATGAGTGGCAGATGGAGTTCAATTTAGATAAATGTAAGGTGCTGCATTTTGGGAAAGCAAATCTTGGCAGGACCTATACACGTGATGATAAGGTCCTAGGGAGTGTTGCTAAACAATGAGACCTTGGAGTGCAGGTTCATAGCTTCTTGAAAGTAGAGTTGCAGGTGATAGGACAGTGACGAAGGCATTTGGTATGCTTTCCTTTATTAGTCAGAGCATTGAATATAGGAGTTGGGAGGTCATGTTGCAGCTGTACAGGACATTGGTTAGGCCACTTTTGGAATAATGCATACAATTCTGGTCTCCTTCCTATCTGAAGGATGTTGTGAAACTTGAAAGGGTTCAGAAAAGATTTACAAGGATGTTGCCAGGGTTGGAGGGTTTGAGCTATAGGAAGAGGCTGAATAGACTGGAGCAGTTTTCCCTGGAGTGTCAAAGGCTGAGGGGTGATCTCATGAGAGGCGATTTCATGAGGGGCATGGATAGGATAAATAGAAAAAGTATTTTCCTTGGGGTGGGGGACTCCAAAACTAGAGGGCATAGGTTTTGGATGAGAGGGGAAAGATATAAAAAAGACCTAAGGGGCAAACCTTTTCATGCAGAGGGTGGTGCATGCATGGAATGAGCTGCCAGAGGAAGTGGTAGAGGCTGGTACAATTACAGCATTTAAAAGGCACTTGGATGGGTATATGAATAGGAAGGGTTTAGAGGGATATGGGCCAAGTGCTGAAAAATGGAACTAGACTAGGTTATCTGGTTGGCATGGACAAGTTGGACCAAAGGGTCTGTTTCTGTGCTGTACATCTCTATGACTTTATGAATTTATCAGCTATAAGTTAGTTGCTGGTTTATTTCTTTTAGCTATTTGTCCAATTTTATGTTTTCCATACTGGGTGTTCTCCCTAAAAGTTGCACTTGTGCTTCTGAAAATCCCTACTATATATAAGAAGGCTTTAAGTAAAGCACATATTTATATAAGAATAAATTTTAAAACTAGTGTTAGATTCCACAAGGCCTCCTTTAGTAGATAAATTAATAAATAGTATACCTGTACCATCTCAGTGGAAAAATAGTATCACCTGTATCTTAATTGCTCAACCTCTATACCGGTAAATGAAATAACTATCAAAATAAAATAAAGTTCAGATTCTAAAACTGGACCCTGTAAGCTCTTGCCCAGCTCTGCACAGAGGCCTTTGCTCATTGGTTCTGGATTACCTGTCTCTTAGACTCATAGAATTCAAACAGCGCAGATAGAGGCCATTCTGCCCATCAAGTATGCATCAACACTCCAAAGAGCATCCCACCCAGACCAACACGCCACACCCCAATCTATCCCGAAACCCACATTTACCATGGCTAAATATTGGATGTTACATGGCCAATCCACCTAATTGTACATCTTTGGACTGTGGGGGAGGAGTGGGGGGGATCCCCATGCACAAAAGGGGAGAATGTGCAAAATCCATACACATAGTCACCCAAGGCTGGAATCGAACCTATGTCTACGCAGCCACTGTGCTGTCTGTCTCTTGTTACTGACTGCATTATAGCTGATGCCTGATGGCATCTTTATAGTGCCCCTTCGTGCTGGCCACCATTACCTGCCAGGCCCTCAGGCAATGGCTTGGCAGGGCTGTGCTTCTTAGCATGGGGCTGGGAGCTGGTGGGGCAGTGCAGAAGGGCGGTGTCTGTCTGAGCTGGGCTGATGCTTAATCTGGTTGGGTGGAGCTCAGTGGCTGTCCTGCTTTTGTTCTGTGGAGGCGAGGAGAGTGGGGATTGCTGTTCTCTGTTGTGGTTGAGGCTCAGTGATCCAGACAGGGACACCTCCTGAAACTACACTTGACCAGCGCCTTGTGGACACTGCAAAATCTGGCACACGCTCCCCTTGGCCTGTAGGATGCTGGCCAGCACCGAGCTCATCAACCTCCTCCTCTTCCAAGGCAGCCACCAGAATGATTAGATTAGCTTACATTACAGTGTGGAAACAGGCCCTTCGGCCCAACAAGTCCACACCGACCTGCCGAAGCGCAACCCACCCATACCCCTACATTTACCCCTTACCTAACACTACGGGCAATTTAGTATGGCCAATTCACCTTACCTGCACATCTTTGAACTGTGGGAGGAAACCGGAGCACCCGGAGGAAACCCACGCAGACACGGGGAGAACGTGCAAACTCCACACAGTCAGTCGCCTGAGGCGGGAATTGAACCCGGGTCTCTGGTGCTGTGAGGCAACAGTGCTAACCACTGGGCCACCGTGCCTCCCACGATGTCTCCCCCAGCTGTCTCCTGGGAACCAAGAGGAATGGCTCTATCAGCTCTTGGTGGGTCCTCGGGATGGTAGGGCAGAATTTGGATGAGGCTCCTTATTGAAGACCTTGCGCAGCACGACAGCAGAGGAAGATGTTACAAGTCGAAACATTGGGTGTGGCATCATGCCTGAGAAATGGTCCTTCAAAATGGCACCAGTCAAGTCAGGAAAGGTACTCCAACAACCAATGATAATACAAATCACATGAGGCTCAACGAGATTTCTGGTCCTCATAACTTTGTTAAAGCAAGCTATTGCTAAAAGGGGATAGATTAAACTTGGGCTTGGTATACTATCAAATTTGAATTACCTGTGGGCAGTGATGTGGCTAGAGCTGTAATACTCTTAAGGTAATATAAATGTAAATGCTAAATTGAACTGGGTGGCCTTATAGGCCTTCCTCTTCAAATTGTGCATGACAGGTAAAATAAAGTTAAAAATCACACAACACCAGGTTATAGTACAACAAGTTTATTTCGAAGTACAAGCTTTCGGAGTGCTGCTCCTTAGGTAGCTAGTGCGGCAGGATCATAGGACATAGAGTTTATAGTAAAAGATCAAAGTGTTATACAACTGATGCAATGTTGTTTAATACATCACATCAGTTGTATGACACTTTGACCTTTACCATAAAGTCTGTGTCCTATGATCCTACTCCACTTACTCCCTGATGAAGGAGCAGCACTCTGAAAGCTTGTACCTGTTGGACTATCACCCGGTGTTGTGTGATTTTTAACTTTATCCACCCTTTTCCAACACCGGCATCTCCACATCAGGAAAAATAGAGACCACATATGGCAGGACATGTTACTAGAAGCAGGAGGAAGAAGGGCGGTCATTAGGAGTTGTGGAGATTGTTAACTAAGCAATTCTCTTACTTGAAGTTCAATGACAATTAGTTCACACCTTCTTACCCATGAACGGGTTGTCTCTGGAAGGTTGTCAGAACAGGGAAAGGATAGTATCGCCTGTGGCTATCAAGGTGACTGTGGCTCTGAACTTATAGTGATCTGGTTGTTTTCAGGCTATTTCTGAAGATCAAAGTAACACACAATTTGCTGCATAAGGTAGGTCACTGAGGTCGGCAATTTTAAGATAGACATATTCATCTAAGTCCCCCTTACCAGAGACAATTAGGAGGAGAAAGCACAAAAGCTGTTCAGATTGTAGGGTTTCCCATGCTGCAGGCTGCTATTGACTGGATGCACATTCTTTGCGTGTGCTTCATGTCAAATCTGCCATTTTCCTGGAAATATATCCAGCTTGTGACAATGCCTAGAGTCCTGCCAGTAGCCATGATTTGTTCATTCTGTACCGGTCCTCTGTTTCACTTGGCTGTAACCAAATACAGCAAATCAAAGAGTGACAAGGATTATTCATGAAATGGTTCGTGATTAGGTTCATAGCCATAGCCAAGTTAGAGCAGCGAGTCAGTGAGAGCATGCAATATTTTAGAACCTGCTATTGGCTTTTTCAAGTAACACAAAGAACAAAGAACATTACAGCGCAGGAAAAGGCCCTTCGGCCCTCCGAGTCTGCACCGATCCATATCCTCTATCTAAAACTGCCGCCTATTTTCTCAAGATCTGTATCCCTTTGCTCCCTGCCCATTCATGTATCTGTTTAGATACATCTTAAATGATGCCATAGTTCCCATCCCTACCACCTCCGCTGGCAATGCGTTCCAGGCACCCATCAACTTCTGCGTGAAGAACTTTCCACTCTATCTCCCCTTTATCTCCCCTAAACGTTTCCCCTCTCATTTTGAACTCGTGAGCCCTGGTAATTGAGTTCTCCATGTTTCTGCTGCTTTTGATGCTCAGTTCAATGACAACACCCGCTAGTTGTGGTGTTGCACAAGAAAGGGAAGGATGTAGGAAAACAGGAAAAGGAGGGCTGGCAGTCTGGGTTCTGGATGATCCAAATAATTCAGGGATCATAACTTTCAATACCTTCAAATGCATCTCCCTGTGCACTAGCAGTGCCAAACTCCTTACCTTGCTTCTATCATTGACCATCACATCATTCACTTTGCCACAATGCAAAAATAAAGACCAATACAAAACATATATGAAACTCAAATTTATAAATGATATTGTCACAAAGTATGCAAAATTTAAATGATAACCCTTCTGCATCCCTTTGGATCAACTTCTGCACACCTCTCCTGCTGCTCAAACAAGGTGCTTGTCAATGGCTGTAGCCCAGCTGGTGAAAGCTAAATGTACTTCAGTGTAGAAGACTGAAGGTGGCCCATGAAAGGTGCCCCTGAGAATCTGTTAATCCATTGTCCTGGATGGTGGAGGCTGTGGTAGTCTGATCTGGCCAACTAACAAGCAATAGCAAGGCCACTGGTTCTCTGGCAGGGTTGGGAGGCCATTGCCCTGAGACAGAATGAAAGGTTCATGCTCAATGGAAGAACTGGTTCTCTAGTTGACCAGCAGCACTTCTGTAGCCCAAGCAATCTCTTGGATTAGAGATTACTGCTGTGCCATGATGGACTGGGTGCTCTTTAGAGCACTGGTTTCCACAGCCCTAATGGAAGACATATGAATTTTCACAGCAGCAGCCAGACTTTTAATTAATGTTACTTGAGCAGCAATAGAAACTCGGTTATCTTTGCAGAATGTACTGATCTGCTGATATATACTGGTTCCTTGTCAGAAAGGATGGACATCAGGTTCTGCACAGAACCCTATTAATCCTCCATTCTCATGTAGACTGAGTGCATATGGACAGAAGGATTCTCAGTGCATTAACTATTTGGGTGCACGTAGACAACAGCCGTTTCCCATTCAGATTGAGAATATGCGGGAGAAATTCCAGTATATCCTCTTTTTATCAAAGCTTTTCAGTATCCACAGTATTTTGGTTTTATTTGAACCCTTTTCCCAATAGAGTCATAGAATCCCTTGAGTGCAAGCAGGCCATTCAGCCCATTGAGTCCACACTGATCTTCCAAAGACCATTCCACACAGACCCACACCTACTCCCTCTACCCAATCCCTGTAAACCTACAATTCCCATGGCTCATCCACCTAGTCTGCATATCCCTAACATTATGGTCAATTTAGCACGGCAAATCCACCTAACCTGCACATCTTTGGACTGTGGGAGGCACTTGGTGGAAACGCACTCAGACACAGCGAGAACTTGCAAACTCAACACACACAGTTGCCTGAGGTTGAAATATTACTCAGCTTCCTAATGCTGTGAAGCATCAGTGCTACCTACTGTGCCACTGAGCCATCCCTTTTCAAAGGCCTTAACTGAGTTCAATGGAACAGAATTAGTAGGAGATCTCATTGTGGGTGTGGTAATACCCATATTATCCTGTTCCCCCCATCATTGTCCCCATGTCTATGTGCCCCATGTCTCAACATGAGCAGATCTTTTCTTCAAACTCTTTTATATTCCACATGGTGGCAGTATCTGAGGCAGGTAGCTGCAATCATGATTGAGTAATGGTATCTCTTTGGTTTCTTTTTCCTCACTTGAGTAGGTTCTGGTTCTCAAAAGATGACTCCTCTGACAGAGCAGCACCCCTTCAGCATTCCATTAAAATGTTACCCTTGTTGTTTGTGCTCAGATGTGATTGAAATCACAACCTTTTAGCCTAAAAATGAAACTGAACCATTATGGGAAGACAATGACCTGGTGTATTTATGCTTGACCATAAGTCCAGAGACCCAGGTAATATTCTGGGGACCCAGGTCCAAATTCCACATGGCAAATGGTAGAATTTGAGTTCAATAAAAGTTTGTAACACAGCAGTCTAATGATGACCATGAAACCACTGTTAATTATCAGAAAGAAAAACCATCTGGTTCACTAATGTCCCTTAAGGGACAAAACTGACATCCATACCTGGTCTAGTTTTCATGTGACTCCACACCCACAGCAATGTGATTGACTTTTAACTGGCCTCCACACAATTAGGGATGGACAATACATGTTGACCTAGTCAGCAACAGTCTGTGAAAGAAAAAAGGAAGAAATTAAGCTAACCTTTCCCCGTTCTTGCCTTCTAGGAGGTTGTCAAATGTAATTGTCACAATCCTGACTCCATTTCTTACAGTCCATTGGTGCTGTATCTCTACTTTGGGATCTTATGTGCTTCAAAGGTCGTGCTTGACAATAATTTGATCTAAATTGTGTCTGAATTTCAATGCAAAAGCTGCTAACAGAAGCTAGCTCATATGTGCCACCTACAGGACAAATAAAATATAAATGGAAGCCTGTTTATTAAATAACAGAATTAAATCTCCCTCTAAATTGGGTGACGATTCAAGATTTTCCACAGAAGACTAGGACTGGTCCTGCAGGAATACCAAAACACCCATGTCTTGTGAATTGAGTACTGGCAACTCTTTATTCCACTGAAACTCTCGTATTAATACCCACTGTCAGTGTCAATCGTTGCACCCCATGTCTGGTCACTGGCTGTGATGTCTTCCCTCTCTTTCTCTCTCTCTTTCTCTCTCTCCCTCCCTCTCTGTCTTTCTATCTTTCTCTCTCTCTCTTTCTCTCACTTTTACTCTTACTTTCTTTCTCTCTCTTTCTCTTTCTCTGTCCCTCTCTTTCTCTCTCTCTCTCTGGCTTTCTCTCTCTCTTTCGCTTTCTTTCTCTCTTTCTCTCTCTCCCTCTCTTTCTCTCTCTCTCTGTCTTTCTCTCTCTTTCTCTCTCTTCTCTCTTTCTCTCTCTGTTTCTTTCTCTCTCTCTTGTCTCTTTCTCTCTCAAACTCTCTCACATTCTCTTTCTCTTTCTTTCTCTCTCTCACTTTCTCTCCTTCTCTCTCCTTCTCTCTTTCTCCTTCCCGCTCTCTCCCTCTCATAGCTCATGGAAAGCCATTAGCGTGGCAAGCACTGCAGACCCCACACCAAATCTGCCAGCCAACACACTTACACCATGGTGGGAATGTTAAGCTTAGAAAATGTGGAAACATAATCTTGTGAGCACCTCACCATGACAGCACCGCAGCTGACTGAGGAAGAAATGTTCGAGCTCACTGCTGGAGATCAGGCATCAGCTTAGCCCCAGGTAGAAGGGGAACCCATGGTTTCGGCAATCAGGGACTTCATCCCACTTGCACAAAGAGGAAGAGTAACAGCAGACAGCTGTGTCCTCTGGCCTGGTGTGGAGGCTGCCCTTGACTTACTGTGCCACGATCCCCTGACTGAAACCAAAACAGAGAAATTGTTGGAAAAGCTCAGCAGGTCTGGCAGCATCTGTGGAGAGAAATCAGGCTTAACCTTTTGGGTCGAATGACCCTTCCTCAGAACTTCCCCCTGACTAATGTGTGCCCCCATAGGCTTCAGTGAGAACTACATCCTTAAGACTTGAAGACACGGCTGCTGCTTTGCTGCACATGCAGTGTATTTGCTACATACACTGCTGGCACATGGAGCATTTAGGAGATCGGTGTATCACTGTGCCATACAGCAAGATGCATGTCTCCTTGGCTGGGAACTGCTGACCCACAAGGCAAGCTGCCTGGTTTAGTGATTACATTAATTGGCATGACAAGGCATGGATAGTGCGAGCTTGTGGGAAGGCACTGAGTGAGTGAATATTTTGAAAGCAAGCCCCAAGATGCAGCCTGGTCTAATCCATCAGTTGGACGCCGGTCTGTATGTAGAAAATATAGCTGCTGCAATGCCAGTTGCTACTATTCCTTGCACTACAAGTCTGTGATTCCAGAGTGCACTGCCAGTGTATTGAAGAGATGGTCCTGAGAGGTTGGCACACTCTGGATACCAATGTCTGTGAATGATGAGTGTGTGCAGCTTGGATCATGACCTGAGATGCATTTTGGTCATACACAAGGTGGATAAGGCAAGCATGGAGCTGGTTTCGCCAAGTACCCACACCGGCTTCTGTGTTGAGTTTTCTCTTTATGTAGCTCATTTGGTAAAATCGAAAGCTGAATATGAATGAAGTGTGTTGGGCTGTTTAAAAGACATTTAAAATGTAATATCTACCACCACCATTAATTTGCAACAAGCCATTGCTGAGTGAGAAACTCACCTTGCCACTTGTCAAAAGCATAAAAGATGGAGTGAGATGCTCCCGACATTGGGTTGGGCTCCTCCAGACTTCTCATCCGATTATCTGACAAAGTTTGCCATAGTTATTATTGCTCAGACCTGCATAAGGCTCTGCCCAGTGTTTTATAGTGAAGCAGAGTGAACGAAAGGAAAGGAAGCCATTTCTACTCATTGGATCCCACTGTCTCAGATGTTCAAGGGTCTGCAGATTGAGAATTAGCCTGCTCAGGCACTGAAAGCCCCTCAGCCGAAACCCGCCAGCCAAAATAAACATCATTCACGAACGGAGGAAACAGCTGTGCTGGAAACAGTTCAGGGAAAGTTCAGCAGATTGATTCCTGGATTCAACGGTTGTTCAATGAGAAAATGTTGATCAGGCTGAGTCTCCTCATTTGAGTTTCAAAGAATGAGAGATGATCTAGTTGAAACATAGAGCAACCTGAGGGAGCTTGATGGGGGAGATGTTGAAAAATATTTCTCCTTCGGTTGAATCTAAAACTAAGGGGTGTAGTTTTAAAATGTGGGATCTTTCATTTCAGAGACAAGGGAGGAGGAATTTATGATCTGAGGGTGTTGTTAGTCTTTGAAATTCCTCTTTACAGAGAGCAGTGGAAGCGAGGCCATTGCATATCTGCAAGGCAGTACTGTAAATATACATGGTAAAAATATCCTTTGTCTACAAGTTACAGTGACCATGGAGAGATGTAGGTTAGTGTGAGTGATGGGGTGGGGTGGTGGGGGGGTAGGTAGTGTGGTCAGTTTTATTATTAGCCTTTTGTTAACGCAGATTTTAAATCCTAACTATTCAGGTTAACTAAATTGGAACCTTCTAGAGTGTGTAATTCTATGTTGTTATTGTAGGGTTCCAGATGCTGGGTCATTGCCAATTGGAGGTTTGAACTTGCTAGCCAATTATTGTGGACTGTGTGCATTAAGGCTTTTATATGGTCAGGAGGGGTTGATTAGCTCAGTTGGTCCAATGACAAGTTTGCAATGCAGTGTGATGCCAACATCAGGGTTCAATTCCTGTACCAGGTGAGGTTACCACATGGATCCTTCCTTCTCCACCTTGTCCCCCCATCCAAGGTGTTGTGACCCTCAATTTAAACTCATGACCACTTATCTCCTCAATGAGAGAGCAGGATGATGGTGACTTCTTTTATTTTCTGATCAGGAGCTGCAACTTTCAGGGTATAACTGGTCCAATATATTAAAAGTTGGAAGGTCTGGGCTAACCTGTTGTACCTCGGTCTTGTGTTGAGCTTCATTGGAACACTGAGGCAGGCCATCAACAGAGAAGTTATAGTGGGAACAAGAGGGACAATTAAAATGAAAAGTAAACTGAGGTATTCTGCAAAGTGGTTGCTCAATTTACATTTGATCTCCTCAGTGTAGAGGAGACCTCATGAGAGCAGTGAGTACAGTGTACTCATTGGAGAGATGTACGAGTGAATTGCTGTTTCACTTGAAAGGGTGCTTGAAGCCTTGGACAATGGGACAGCCGGAGGTGAAAAGGGCAGGTGTTGCCCTCCCACTCTTGCATAAAAGGGTCTCACTTTTAAATCCGTTCAGTTCTAATGTAAGATCAGCCTGAAGCCATTAGTGAAATCTTATGCTTCCAGAGATAACAAGCCTGGAAGCAGGGAAAGGATTTAATTAGTTGGGGTTGTGTCACTGCTGAATGTTGCCACCTTCCTAACTCTTCCAGGCTTGATTTCCATGCCAGAAGTCACATGGTTAATTTTCCCATCCTACTACCAATTGAGGTCTTGAAGTATTCAATGAAGTTCAATTGCAAAGCATCATTCTGCCACAGCTGGGTTTAAGCCATTTATGAGTGGGGCCTCTCACCATGTTCCATGCAGAACAGGTCAATACATAAGCGCATTGCAGGGGCATTGATCAAAGTTAAGGGACTGGGTATTAGGACACTCTGCTTTCCACATAGTCCCCCCAATGAAAAACCCCTCCTCGACATTTCTGAACTTGTAGCAGTTTCAGGGCAATCCCCAGTTTTCAAAGGAAAGACTGAAAGAAAATGACCTTTTGTGAAAAACTAGTCAACCTGGCATCTGTGCAGGCAGGATTTCCCAGCAGGCCTGTCAGAATATGGAACCACCTACTTCTGGGGATAGAGATCCCCAGAGGTATGAAACAACTCGACCAACGAAACAGAACCCGCCTGACATCGTTCCAAGGAACAGGCATAGAAATGGTACTGAACCCCGAAATGGTGAACAATGGAGCCGATCTAGTTAATGGGATAACGATTTACTCTAATCTGAAAACAGTTTGGGAGGCTCCATGATGTCATCAAAATTTCCATTAAGTAAATTTGGGACAGTATCGACCCTTTTGTTTCCATGAATGATGAGATTAAACCAGCCCCAGCAATCACCGGAGATGCTTTGTGAAATGGAGTTACCGGAGAGGTGGAGCCAGCCGGCCCTTTGGAATCGCAAGGGTAAAGGGGACAGCAGGGACAGCTATCGAGGGCATTTTCCTTTTCACTCTCCTCCCTCTGAGCTCGCTGCGTTTCCGGACTCCAACCCTTTGGAGCTGTCTGCGACCCCAGACTTCAGAAGTCTGCAACAACACCCGAGGGAGAGAGGGAACCCACCGGACAAGCAACAAGTCCCTCTGAGACCGTAAGAACCCTTTCCAGGCCTGGGACAATCATACTCTGGAGTAGTTGGTTAGGCATGGGGGCAGGGTAGTTGTGTAAATCTTAATGAATATGTACCCTGTAAATTGTGTAAGGTTAAAGATTTACACTGTGTCTGCTCCAGTTTTCTTATATTTTATATCATGGTATAGAGTATAATGTTTCATCGACGTATTGTACGGATTGGGCAAGTTGAATTTTTTCTGTAATAAAGTTCACTGGTAATTTTGAACTCATATTTGAGTCCACCTGTGCTCCTTCTGGGTATGAAAAAGGAGAAAGTGAGGACTGCAGATGCGGGAGATCAGAGCTGAAAATGTGTTGCTGGAAAAGCGCAGCAGGTCAGGCAGCATCCAAGGAGCAGGCGAATCGACGTTTCGGGCATGAGCCCTTCTTCAGGAAAATTCCTGAAGAAGGGCTCATGCCCGAAACGTCGATTCGCCTGCTCCTTGGATGCTGCCTGACCTGCTGCGCTTTTCCAGCAACACATTTTCAGCTCTGATCTCCCGCATCTGCAGTCCTCACTTTCTCCTTTTTCATACCCAGAAGGAGCACAGGTGGACTCAAATATGAGTTCAAAATTACCAGTGAACTTTATTACAGAAAAAATTCAACTTGCCCAATCCGTACAATACGTCGATGAAACATTATACTCTATACCATGATATAAAATATAAGAAAACTGGAGCAGACACAGTGTAAATCTTTAACCTTACACAATTTACAGGGTACATATTCATTAAGATTTACACAACTACCCTGCCCCCATGCCTAACCAACTACTCCAGAGTATGATTGTCCCAGGCCTGGAAAGGGTTCTTACGGTCTCAGAGGGACTTGTTGCTTGTCCGGAAAATTCCTGAAGAAGGGCTCATGCCCAAAATGTCGATTCGCCTGCTCCTTGGATGCTGCCTGACCTGCTGCGCTTTTCCAGCAACACATTTTCAACTCCTTCTGGGTATACCAATTCTGGCTGAGTTTACAGCAGATCCCAGACTATAATTCCAGTGTCAAGGACCGAAGGGTGATCTGGGCGATTTGAACTGCCCACTCAAGGGGGATTGCTGGCCAAGATAAGCAGTTTGATCTCTCTTTTTCTCCCTCTTAGGGGTACTGCCCAAATGGGTAGGTACCAGGTGGCCATTGTACCACGAACAACAAAGGAAATCGCCCAGGCATTGGTGGCGGTTACAATTACTGTGTGGAGATAAGTTCCAACTCGCTGGTCAGGCTATAAACAGTGAGTTCGGTTCAGCACTCTCTCTCTCCAGCGGAGTTGCCATAGTGCGGCATTCCGGGTCTTTGAAGTTTCAGAGCCTGCTGGAGAGAGATTACCACAGTAATCGGTGAACCCCAGATACTAGCCTGAGTGCGGAGTAAAGAGGCCCTTCCATAACTGGCCAGGGTTGTCCTTGTTTTTTCCCATGCTTCGCTTCGTGATCTGGCTGAATAGGGATATCGGTTGGAGGACTATCGAACATCTTGCAGTATATCATGCAAATGCACCTTCTTTGTGTGGCAGCTGATAGTCATAATGGTCACTTTACTATTGGGGGCATTGTGGTATTTTCCCAGATGACCCCTCCCAAAACCATATAAGGGATACAACATTTGCCGCACTCTTGGGATGGTTCTAGCAAATTGGAAAACAGCAAATGTGACACCAGTGTTTAAAAAATGAGATAGACAGAAAGCAAGTAACTCTAGGCTGTTAGCTTAACTTCTGTAGCGGGGAAAATGCTTGAATCTATCATCAAGGAAGAAAGAGCAAGGCATCTGGATAGAAATGGTCCCATTGGACAGAGAGCATGGGTTTATGAAAGGCGCATCATGTGTTACTAATTTACTGGAATTCTTTGATCCATTATGAGCATGGTGGACAACGGGGAACTGCTGGATGTGGTGTATTGAGACTTTCAGAAGGCATTTGACAAGGTGCTGCACAAAAGACTGCCGAATAAGATAAAGGTGCAGGACATTATGGGTAATGTATTAGCATGGTTAGAATATTGGTTAACTCACAGGAAGCAAACAGTGGAGTTAAATGGGTGTTTTTCTGGTTAGTGATCAGTGGCTAGTGGTGTGACTCGGGGATCAGTTTTGGGACTGCAATTATTTACAATTTACAGAGATGATTTAGAATTGGGGACCACATGTAGTATGCCAACATTCCCAGATAACACTAAGATGAGTGGTAGAGCAAAGTGTGCAGAGGACACTGGAAGTCTGCAGAGGGACATAGATTAAGTGAGTGAACAAAGGTCTGGCAGAAGAATTACAAAGTTGGTAAATGTGAGGTCATCCATTTTGTTAGGAATAACAGTAAAAATGAACTGTATTTAAATGGTGAAAAGTTGTAGCATGCTGTTATGCAGATGTCCTTGTGCATGAATCACAAAAAGTTGGTTTGTAGGTGCAGCAGATAACTAACAAGGCAAATAAGATCTAATTTTTCATTGCTAGAGGGATGGAATTTTAAAATAGGGAGATTATGTTGTAGCTGTTTAGGGTACTGGTGAGACCACACCTAGAGTGCTGTGGGCAGTTTTGGTCTCTTTACCTGAAAAAGGATGTACTGACACTTAGAGGGGTTGCAGAGGGAGGTTTACTTGGTTGATTCTGGAGTTGAAAGGGTTGGCTTCTGAGGATAGATTGAGTAGTTTGGGACCATATTCATTGGAATTTAGAAGAATGAGGGGGGATCTTATCGAAACATACAAAAATATGAAGGGACTAGATATGATAGAAGCAAAGAGGTTGTTTCTACTGGTGGGTGGAACTAGATGGAGGGAGCATCACCTCAAAATAAGGGGGAGCAGACTTGGGACTGAGTCAAGGAGGAACTTCTTCACCCAAAGGGTTATGATTCGATGGAATTCGCTGCCTGGTGAAGCAGTTGAGGCCACCCCATAGAAAGATTGATAATTTTTGAACGGAAAAGAAATTAAGGGTTATGGTGAGCAGGCAGGTAAGTGGAGCTGAGGCCACGAAAAGATCAGTGATCATGTTATTGAATGGCTGAATATACCCGACAGGCCAGATGGCCTACTCCTGTTCTAATCTTTTATGTCCTTATGTGCTTATTTGCTACCTCTACCAGTATGTGGTACTGAGTAAAGGTCATTTGAGGGCTCACTGCCACTTATCTTCTTTTGTCTTTAGTTTGTGTTGTTTACTTAGTGATTAGTGGTAAAAGATGCACTTCTACAGAGTATCTACAGAAAGGACACTGTTCTTAGATAGCAAGAAGCTTTATTGCATGATAACAATAACTTGTTTGGTCAGACATAATTACTAGTACTGTGACATTGCTTCCAGCAAGGTATTTTACCCGTTACAGAAATGTTTATGCCATCTCACATAATATAAGAAACTAGATGTTTATTAACGCTAACTACAATACACAAATATTGGATGTAGTATACCTGGACTTTCAGAAAACCTTTGATAAAGTCCCATATAGGAGGTTAGTGAGCAAAATTAGGGCACATGGTATTAGGGGCAAAATACTGACATGGATTGTAAATTGGTTAGCTGACAGGAAACAAAGAGAGTGATAAACGGCTCCCTTTCGGAATGGCAGGCGGTGGGGTATCGCAGGGATCAGTGCTGGAGCCGCAGCTTTTTACAATGTACATTAATGATATAGATGAAGGTACTAAAAGTAATATTAGCAAGTTTGCTGATGACACAAAGCTGGGTGGCAGGGTGAAATGTGAGGAGGATGTTAGGAGAATACAGGGTGACCTTGACAGGCTAGGTGAGTGGACGGATGCATGGCAAATGCAGTTTAATGTGGATAAATGTGTGGTTATCCACTTTGGTGGCAAGAACAGGAAGGCAGATTACTACCTAAATGGAGTCAAGTTAGGTAAAAAGGCAGTACAATGAGATCTAGGTGTTCTTGTACATCAGTCAATGAAAGCAAGCATGCAGGTACAGCAGGCAGTGAAGAAAGCAAACAGCATGCTGGCCTTCATAACAAGAGGAATTGAGTATAGAAGCAAAAAGGTCCTTCTGCAGCTGTACAGGGCCTTGGTGAGACCGCACCTGGAATATTGTGTGCAGTTTTGGTCTCCAAATTTGAGGAAAGACATTCTGGCTATTGAGGGAGTGCAGCGTAGGTTCACAAGGTCAGTTCCCGGAATGGCGGGACTATCTTATGCTGAAAGATTGGAGCGACTGGGCTTGTATACGCTTAAGTTTAGAAGGCTGAGAGGGGATCTGATTGAGACGTATAAAATTATTAAAGGATTGGACACTCTGGAGGCAGGAAACATGTTTCCGCTGATGGGTGAGTCCCGAACCAGAGGACACAGCTTAAAAATAAGGGGTAGGCCACTTAGAACAGAGTTGAGGAGAAACTTCTTCAGCCAGAGAGTGGTGGGTGTATGGAATTCTCTGCCCCAGAAGGTTGTGGAGGCCAAGTCTCTGGATACTTTCAAGAAAGAGTTGGATAGAGCTCTTAAGGATAGTGGAATCAAGGGTTATGGAGATAAGGCAGGAACAGAATACTGATTGAGGATGATCAGCCACGAGCATAATGAATGGTGGTGCAGGCTTGAAGGGCAGAATGGCCTACTCCTGCATCTATTGTCATTGTCTCAGACATTACGAAGTGTCTCATTTAATATGTGTTAATAGATGATACAGACAGCAGTGTACTTGCTATGGTATTATAGGGTTTATGGTTTGCGATCAGTAATTTGTTGATTTTTAGTTGGTTCGAGTCACCCCAGATCCCTAATTCTGACACTAGACTTAAAAAGGAATGTGAAATGAAAAAGGCAGTAGACAGGTGTTTCAGGGGCAAAAGATCCTCTGTGTTTATTAAATCCAAAAAGGTATGTATAATACAAGAAAAAAAGACAAGTGCAATAAAAATGTAAAATTGACACAATTATACAGAGGACAGTGATTAAATACACTGTTAAATTGAACTCAGGTTTAACACTATTAGAAGCTAAACAGTAGTTTAATCACAGAAACTTCCTTCAGGCTTCCTCCCCTTAAAGTTCCTTGCATTGTCACCACCCCCACTTCCCCTCCCTGCTAGCTAGGTTGGAAACTTTGGGGTCTCAGGAATTAAGAAGATTTCGCTATTTAAAATACAGCTGACTGTTCCCACTTGCTGTACCCGGTATCATGATGAAAACTTTGGGCAGTGTAGGCCTTCAGTTTGGGTTGAGTCCGCTGATGCGGTAGGACATGTATTAGATTTATCACGTGAGTACTTGGTTCTTCTTGCTTTCTGGTGGTTTGTGTGAACTGGTTTTCACCTCAAGATGTGCCTGAGGCCTCGTGGTGCCAGTCGGGTCAGGAGTCTTTGGAGGTTGTCGGTGCTCAGGTCTGCTGGTCAGTTACTGTTGGTTCCCCGAGTAAGGAACAGGCCTGTGTTGGTATGTTTCTGAATGGCTATCAGGATCCCTCTTCCAGAGATAGCTGTGCTGATGGTTCTCAGAGAGAACCAGACTGAGAACCCTCTTTCAGAGATGGCTGTAGGACCTAGTGACCCAGGCGGTAACTATCTCGGATCCTTCTCCTGCTGGTAGCTGCAGTGATTGCTGTCAGGGCGATAGCTGTTTGGGATCCCTCTCCTGGTGGTTACTGCTAAAGGGATGAAAGGGTTTTTGGAGAAAATGGGAAAAGGCACTACATTGGAGGATCAGCCATGATGTTATTGAATGGTGGACAGGCTCAAAGCACCAAATTGTCTGTTTGTTCTCTTATTTTCTATGTTTCTATAGTCATAAACTTTTTAACTTTTGTGACAAGGTGGATGTGGAAAGGAAACTTTCTCTTGTGGCTCTGTTCAGGCCTAGAGGATTCTGTTTAAAAATTAAGCATTGGTCTTTCAAGATAAAATGTAGGAATTTTGTTTCTCTTGGAGGGTACTGCAACTTTGGAACTCTTTGCTTCAGAAGTCAGTGAAAGTGTATTATTGAACTTTTATGACATGGGTGGACGATTTTTGCTTGGAAGGGGAATCAATGATGATCAGAGAAAAGTGGGAATGTGAAATTCAAAGTACAAACAAACCAACTGTGATTTTATTGAATGGCAGAGGAAGTGTGAGGGCCTGAATGGTCTACTTCTACCCTTATTTCATATGCTCCTATTTTATAGATACTTCTCCACCCTTTAAAAGCTGGGCTAGGACTCCTCAGCTCCACCCTTGGACTATGTGTGTCATTAATAGAAAGGATGCATCCAATGTCACATGAACATTATCCCATTTAGGACCATTATACTATCCAACAGCCATCATTGTCTAAAACTGCTAGCTACATCTACTCCTCCTGGTCTGAATAGAAATGCTTGTATCAATCATGCTTAGGATTGATTTTATGCACATAATGTATACTTAGTAATGTCTCTGGACTTACTAAATCTCATTGGTGAAAGCACTATGCATACATTGGGGGATATTACCTTGATTACTCTTTCCTGTCATTTATTTGGACATTTTAAAGTAGATTCTTTAAGTGTTTTGCTGGAGTAAATTGATTGTATAAAAAGTTTTCTCAACATATAGTGTTTTCTGTAAAGTAGCTTGCTGTAAATTCTACCTCACATTCAATGCCACAGGTATGCTGAATCCAGTATTAATCATTATTTTAGATATTTATCTAGTTTCCAGAAGCAGTCTTTGAGTAATTACAGATAGGGCCCTTGGGAGTTTTTAAGTCAATTGTGACATTACCATGCCTACCACCATGTGAGAATACATCTCACAAATCTGTGATCCTTGTTGCTAGTAGTATTCTGGGCATTACATTTGTCATGACCACAGATTATAACTATGAATCATCTATGAATAAAATTGAATTTTAATTATAACATGTTTCTTTTTAAAAGGACATACAGCCAAAGATTGATAGCAATGTATATTGATTGGTTGCCTGGAGTGAGAGTCTCTGGAATTTCACAACTGATGAGTTATTAAGGAAGCTGTGAAGGGATGGACCTAAAATAAATTAACTGCACTACCAACTGAATTGTAACCACAGTTACCTTAGACTGTAAACATTTCAGGAGGAAAGACAGTAGTCTGGATGATAGACATGCTTTGCATCTTCTTCTTTCAAGGATACACAAGAAGAGTGGGTTAAATACCGGTTTAACCCTGGTTGGAATGGGTTGGTTGAGGAAACTGGGCTAGTGGGTAAATGAGCTCATGAGCCATTGGGCTGAGGTACTTATGTGTTCAAGTGTTGGTGTTTTGTGAAGGCCACAATTGAAGAACCACTCAATCATCACTACAGGTTGCCAGGTCAATGTTTCTGTCTGTCTGAGTCCGAGTAGCCAGCTAGCTAGGAAAGACTAATACAGGGTTTCAATTAATTTACAAAGTGAAGAATCCCAACATTGACACTATCAATGTTCCACTGTCTAATCTTCATGATCAACCCATAGAGGTGGATCCGCTTGTATTTTAACTTGTATATGTTTTTGGGCTCACTCCTTACTTCCAATACATGTGCATGTGGGTTGCATTATCATGTCATTCTTCTGTTAACTTAAGAAAGCTTGATTAAATTTAACTTTTTTAAATATAAATTAATTTGGTCTGGGAGAAAAGTATCCACAAAGGAGGGGATCCTTTGTAAATTAATCTTGATGTGACCATCCAAAGGAGTGAATGAATAAAGAAAGGGATCAGTTCATCCCTCCTCACCTGAAACTGAACAAGTTGGAATATCCTGTCTGGCACCATAATAATTTTGGGTACCTCACTTCTGGTCATAATGCATTTATCTATCAAACTATCAGCCAAAGCAAAAAAAGTGTTTCATGATTACATTAGAAATCAATTAAAAATACTGAGTTAACAGCAGTACATCATTTATGTATAATGTTTCTGTGTAATGCATGACAGAAATCATAGAGCGGAACTTTGAGTCATCGAGATGTACAACACGGAAACAGTGTCTGTCGAAATCATCGATGCCGACCAGATATCCTAAATTAATCTAGTCCCATTTGTCAGCATTTAGCCTATATCCCTCTATATCCCTTCCTGTTCATATACATCTATATCCCTTTCTTTATACCTCTATATCCCTTCCTGTTCATATACCCATTCAGATGCCATTTAAATGTTGTAATTGTACCAGTCTCCATCACATCCTCTGGCAGCTCATTCCATACGCACAACAACCTTTGTGTGAAAGCCTTTCCCCTTAGGACCCTTTCAAGTCTTTTCCCTCTCACTTTAAACCTATGCCGCCTTGTTCTGGACTCCACCACCCCAGTTAAAAGATTGTAGCTATTCGCCCTATCCATGCCTCACACGATTTTATAAGTTTCTGTCAGGTCACCTCTATAAGGTCACCTCTCAGCATACAATGCCCCAGGGAAAATAACACTAGACTATTCAGTCAGTCCCTTTAGCTCAAACCCTCCAACCCTGCAACATGCTTGTAAATTTTTTCTAAACCCTTGAAAATTTCACAACATATTTTCTAGAGCAGGGAGATCAGAATTGCCTATAGTATTCCAAAAGTACCTGAACCAATATTCTGTACAGCTGCAACATGACCTCCTAACTTATGTACTCAATGCACTGACCAAAAAAGGCAAGCATACCAAATACCACCTTCACTTAAGGATAGTGGAATCAAGGGTTATGGGGATAAGGCAGGGACAGGATACTGATTGAAAATGATCAGCCATGATCATAATGAATGGTGGTGCTGATTCGAAGGGCAGAACGGCCTACTCCTGCACCTATTGTCTGTTGTCTATCCTGTCTATGTGCGACTCCACTTTCAAGGAACTATGGCCCTGTACTCTAAGGTTTCTTTGTCCAGCAACACTGCCCAGGACCTCAGTATTAAATATATAAGTCCTGCCCTGATTTGCCTTTCCAAAATGCAGCACCACACAATTATCTAAACTAAACTCCATCTGCCACTCTTCGGCCCATTTAGGTCCTGTTGTACTCTGAGGTAACCTTCTTTGCTATTCACCACACCTCCAATTTTGGTGTAATCTGCAAACTTACTAACTATACCTTTTATTTCACATCCAAATCATTTATAAAAATGACGAAAAGCAGTGGACACAGCACCAAACCTTGGGGCACACTGCTGGTCACAGGCCTTCATCTGAAAAGCAATCCTCACCACCACCCTCTGTCTTCTACCTTTGAGCCAGTTCTGTCTCCAAATGGCTAGTTCTCCCTGTATTCCATGTGATCTAACCTTGCTAACCAATATACCATGAGGAACCTTGTCGAATGCCTTACTGAGGTCTATATAGATCACATCCACTACTCTGCCCTCATCAATCCTCTTTATTCTTCAAAAAACTCAATCAAGTTAGTGAGATATGATATCCCATGCACAAAGCCATGTTGGCTATCCCTAATCAGCTCTTGCCTTTCCAAATACATGTAAATCTATCCCTTAGGATTCTCTCCAACAGTTCCCCACCACTGATGTCAGGCTCAACAGTCTATAGTTCCCTGGCTTTTCCTTACCACTTTTCTTAAACAGTGGCACTACACTGGCCAACCTTCAGTCTTCTGGGACCATGCCTGTGGCTTTCAGTGATATACATATCTCAGCAAGGGGCCCAGCAATCATTTCCCTAGCTTCCCACAGAGTCCTAGGTACGTCTGATCTGGTCCTGGGGATTTATTCACTTTTATGCGTTTCAAGGCATTCAGTACTTCCTCCTTTGTAATCTGGACAATTTTCAAGATGTCACCATCTATTTCCCTATATTCTAAATCTTCCATGTCCTTTTCCACAGTAAACACTGGTGCAAAATACTTATTTGGTATTTAGGGTGTAGGTTTGCTCGCTGAGCTGTAGGTTTGATATCCAGATGTTTATTTGGTATCTCCTCCATCTCCTGTGGTTCCACACATAGGCGACCTTGCTGATCTTTAAGGGGCCCCATTCTCTTCCTATTTACTCTTTTGTCCTTCATGTATTTGAAGAATCCCTTTGGATTCTCCTGAACCCTATCTCATGTATCCTTTTTGCCCTTCTGATTTCGCTCTTAAGTATACTTTTACTGCCTTAATACACTTCTAGAGATCACTCGATCTCTGCTGTCTATACCTGACATGTACTTTCTTCTTTTTCTTGACCAAAACCTTGATTTCCTAAGTTATCCAACATTCCCTACATCTACCAGCCTTGCCCTTCTCCCTAACAGGAATATACCATCTCTGGACTTTCTTCTCATTTTGAAGGTTTCCCATTTCCTAGCAGTCCCTTTGCTTGCGAACATCTGCACCAATCAACTTTTGAAAGTTTTGCATAATACCATCAAAATTGACCTTCTTCCAATTTAGAACTTTAACTTTTAGATTAGGTCTATTCTTTTACATCAGTATTTTAAAAGTAACAGAATTATGGTTACTGGCCCCAAAGTGCTCCCCTACTGACACCTCTGTCACCAGCCTTGCATTATTTCCCAAGAGTAGGTAAAGTTTTGCACCTTCTCTAGTAGGTACACATCTACATAGTGATTCAGAAATTTTTCTTGTACAGAGTTAACAAATTCCTCTTCATCTAAACTCTTAACATATGGCAGTCCCAGTCTATGTTTGGAAAGTTAAAATCCCCTACCATAACTACCCTATTATTTTTACAGATATTTGAAGTTTCCTTATAAATTTGTTTCTCAATTTCCCGCTGACTATGGGGAGCTCTATAGTACAATCCCAATAAGGTGATCATCCTTTCCTTATTTCTCAGTCCTACCCAAATAATTTATCTGGAAATATTCCCAGGAATATTCTCCCTAAGTGCAGCTGTAATGTTATTCCTGATGAAAAATGACATCCCTCTCTGCCCTTGCTCCTCTTTCTATCCTTCCTATTGCATCTGTGTCTTGGAACATAAAGCTGCTATTTCTGTCCATTCCTGAGCCATGTCTCTGTAACTGCTATGATATCCCAATCCCATTTTCTAAACCAAGCCCTGAATTCACCTGCCTTACCTGTTAAGCCTCTTGCTTTGAAATAAATACCATTTAATTTATCAGTCCTATTTCATTATCTGCTTTATTCCTGCCTGCCTTGACAATATGACTCGTTCCTTTTCCCAACCATACCAGTCTCAGACTGATCTCTTTTCTAACTGTCTCCCTGGGTCCGACCCCACTCCTTACTAGTTGAAATCCTCCCGAGCAGCTCTAGCAAATCTCCCCACTGGTATATTAGTCGCCTTCCAATTTGGGTGCAAACCATTTCTTGATGAGATAATGAAGGAGTTACGTACTCTTAGTTATTAAACTAATTAGGTCGTTCAGCTCAGTTGGGTGGAATGCAATGCAGAGTGACACCAACTACATGGGTGTATTTCCTGTATTGTCTGAGATTACCGTGAAAGCCATGCCTTCTCAACCTCACCCACCACCTTAGGGGTGGTGACCCTCAGGTTAAACCCTCAGGTCTCTCTCTAATGGGAGAATCTGCTTATAGTCTGCTAAGATTATGGTGACTTTATCTTAGATCAGTTAGCCCAAATCTTCCAATCTGCTTCCAATCCCTACTTCTGACATGATTCTTTACCTGTGATCTTTCAGCCCATCGTCTGGTGGAGGATCTTGTAGAAGTCTCCAAATATAGGTATTCTTGCAGAAAAAAGGGGCAGGGAATCTTTGTGGAAATCACATCCCATTTTGATGGCACTAGTTGTCATATTCTGATAAGTGAGCAAACTTTTAAGGTCTCAAGTCTCTTTGAAAGGGTAAAGGGAGAGGGCAAGTTTGTAAGGCAATTATGGAAGGGTAAGGGTAGGAGACACATGGGTGATGGTAGTAGAGTGGCAGGTAGATGAGTGAGGAGGTAGGGTGACACTTGGATGAGGGATAGATTAGGTGTGGGGTGAGAGGGCAGAGTGGCAGGTATATAAGCATGCAAGATGGCAGGTGGATAAGGGAATGGAATATAAGTGCATGAGGAACATGGAGGGTTGAGGGAGTTGAGTGGTGAGCGTTGCGGCTCAGTCTCTGGAGGTAGGTCATTGATCAGGTTGAGATGAATGTTGTAGTGTGGAAGACCAGTTACTGATAGTGAGTAGAAGTCAGTGTGAGTGATTGATAGGTCTGTAGTATAGTAACTCAATAGTTAGAGCAGGTTTCGATCCTCCAATTTATCCTGCCCAATTATCCAGGTAAGTCACTGCTATCAAAAGACTCTAGCTCTATGTCAGAGTTTCACTAATACCCTTTGGGAGGGTTCCAGATGCTGTACTATTGTTCCAAGTGTAGTGATAGTCATGAGATCAGCCAAATGGACCTCATAGAATACTAGGGGCTGTTAATCTGCTCCAATCAGGGACCCTAGCTGACAGAGGTCCTGTTCACTTTGAGAGCTGGCTCTTGTGGAGCTAGATCAGTGTTAAGGACTCTCCAAGTGCAATTAAAGGATGACTTGGTGACGGAATACCAGCCTCGTTGGAGTTATTTTTCAAGGAAGTTTAATCTTCCTGAGTAACTACCTATTAGTAAGTGATATGAGATTTCTGAAATGTTCAGAATACAGATGCACATCTGATCTTGGTCAAAAGAATGATGACACAAGCAGTGAAATGTGTCTGCCTATCACCCTCCCAAGGGTTGTAGAGCAGTAGCGTCTCTGACTTGTACATAATACTCTGCTGAACTGTTCCCAGTTAATGCAGGAGTATGTTGGATGGGTTGTTGATTTTGAAAGCAGTAAAATTATCTGTATGGATAATGCAACAGTAAATGCACAAAATGTTCAGCTCCTTCCCACCTCCACATCCCCCCCACCCCCACTTACTGACAAACGCTCGTGAACACTTGAAGGCTGATCATAAGCTTCTCATATTCTCCTGACATCTTACTTTGATTCCCATATTTGGGGCTGCATGAATTTTAATTCCTAACATGGAAATACAATTTCCTAAGGTCTGCAGACAGTATTCAATTTATCTTTGACTTGATAAAGATAATTGTCTATGTTGTTTTGTTCTACACCATCTCAGGGATTGGGTGGGTGCTTATTAATAAGCTCTTCAAGACACACTTTTAAGCATATATTAGTTGAAAAAGATTTTAAACATTTTATACATGTACTTCCAACTGAGTCACCATGGTTACTCTTTAATGCTACTTCTTGTAAATAATATCCACTTTGCTGAAACTTAAACTGAAGTTATCAATAGGGGGCAGCATTGCATTGAGCAAGGGGCTGAAACAGCATTACCTGATTCTGACAAAAATGAGCAATGTTTTCAGGTCAATGAGACGTCACTGGTGGAGGAACTACACAAACATTGCATGAATTGCAAAGACCCTGAAAAGGAAACTGCACCCAGGCCATGCTGAGCTCAGTGGGATGATTTCCAGAATCTGCAAATCACCTATGGAGAAGATAACTTTGTCAAATTGGCAACTCAGAGTAATCACATTCTGCTCAGTTTTAAAGTAAGCAGCTTATCGGAAGAAAAAGGAAATCCTGCATTAGCCTGCAGAGTTTAGTGCTGGTCTCCAGCTTGACCGGTTTTTAAAATTTGACTTCAAGGTCTATTTTCAATTGTTACTTGATCAGTTTTTTAGGTTACATTAGATTCCCTACAGTATGGAAACAGTCTCTTTGGCCCAACAAGTCCACACCAACCACCGCCGAAGAGTAACTCACACCCTACCCTATATTTAACCCTGACTAATGCACCTAATGCTGTGGGCAATTTAGCATGACCAATTCACCTGACCTGCACATCTTTGGTTTGTGGGAGGAAACCGGAGCACCCGAAGGAAAGCCATGCAGACACGAGGAGAATTGAACTGAATTTATTGTCATGTGTACCCAGGCACAATGAAAAGCTTTGTCTTGCAAGCAATACAGGCAGATCACAGAGTTAAGTAGCATAGAGAAGTAAACAGCAGCAAAAGCAAAAACACAGGTACGTGCGAATGCTAAGAGTTTGTGGGTCCATTCAGTACTCTAACAACAGTAGGGTAGAAACCGTTTTGAAACCAGCTGATGCATGTGTTCAGGCTTTTGTACCTTCTCCCCGATGGTAGAGATTGTAGAAAAATATTGCCAGGGTGGAATGGATCTTTGAGAATGCTGGCGGCCTTTCCTGGACAGCGTGCCTGATAGACGGATTCTATCGATGGGAGGTTGGCCTTTGTGATTATCCAGGCCAAGTTCACCACTCTCTGTAATTGTCTCTGATCTTGAATGGTACAGTTGCCATACCAGGTAGTAATACATCCAGACAGAATGCTGTCAATGGTGCACCGATAAAAATTGGCATGGGTATTTGCCATCATGCCAAATTTCCTCAGCTGCCTGGGGAAGAAAAGATGCTGTTGGGCCTTTGTAACCAGCGCATCCACATGAAGAGTCCAAGAAAGCTTGTTGAATATGCAACCTCCATACAGACAGTCACCTGAGACAGGAATCAAACCCAAGTGCCTGGTGCTGTGAGGGAGCAGTGTTAACCACTGAGCCACTGTGCAGTCCTTATCATGTCATTCTCTTTTCTGGGGTCCCTTAGATATTATAGTTCAAAAAGATATGGTCAAGCAAAAATAATGTTGTAAGGGTGATGTGTGCTTGCTGGATATAAAGGTCCTCCAAGGTGACTAATTGATGCAGCAATATATTGGATGGTTGTTGGTTTTGAAACAAGTGTATCAATCAGTATGGATGATGCAACAATGAATGCTCAAAATGCTCACTGACAAATCATTATTGGCCAACACTTATGAGCACTTGGAGCTAAAAATAAAGCACCTCATATTTTACTGACACTTGATTCTTGATCTTTATGCAAAGCTTGGTCTTGATCTGAAATGGAGGTGTAACGCCAGAGACCTTTTCAGTATGTTAGGAGCGTTCGTTATGGTGCTGATTGTCACTTGAAATGTCGATGCCACAGGAGTTTGGGGGTTGGCTTGTTGGGGTGTGAAGTTCATGGTGGAGGAGTGTATGCTGGTGAGCATTAATACCCATGCTCTATATGTATGAGGAATACATTTGGCCAGAGATGACCAGAGAAGCACATGACTGCTCTTTGGGGTGGAGGAAGCACCCCAGGTCTGTGACTCCCAGAGGACTGCTGAAGACCAGGCTCTGATTCAGTCTCAAGATGGAACAAAATAATTCACCCTTGTTCTAGGTACACCTTGTTCTCAGAGAGACAGGGTGGTGGCAGCAGGCACCAAGCCGGAGGAGGAGCTACAGGTAGAACCACTAAAAGGTGCTTCTCAAAAGATTCCAGATGCTCCTGGTCCCTCTACCATCCCAATGCCTTCGAGCCAAAGCCTGTAGCAGTCCAAGATGAGAAGGCTGATCCAGCGTCTGGACAGATCACACTCAGCAGACAGAGGCTCTCTCGGCCAAAGGGCATGTGGGGACAACTGCCCAAATCTTTTGAGCCAGCAGTGCTGACCACAGAGCAGTCTCCACCATCCCAGCTGTAGATGTTGGGCCTGCTCTCGGAAACAGTGGGAGACAGTGGAAGAATGAACTTACTGATGGGGCATGTGTGGCATGGATGCATGGCAAATAAACTTTTAAATTGTGTAAATATGTTTTCACTTACACTGTTAAAATGTCTGCTGTGGTATAATTTCCACCATCCAACCTGGTTAAATCACACTCATATGAGAGATGAGCAGTCTCTTGAGTCATTCCAAAGATGAAACAAGCTGTAATGGCCAAGTATTGCTCATCCCTCATATGCAACTGACTCCTGACTCTAAGCGACAGCTTCTCTCAAAGGATTTAATTCAGAAAAGTCAGAAAAAAGGCTGCCTCAGTTTAAGGGTTTTATTTGAAAGCTACAGACTGGAAGTGTTTGATTTGAACCCTGAATGAGTTACTTGAAGCTGAGATTCTCTGAGCTCAGTTGTGTGAATTCTCATTGAAGAGCTAACACACTCTCACAATTGGGAATCTCCAACAACAGTGATAATAGAATGGTAGATGTGATAGAGAAGAGAATTCTCGTTGGTGTTTGAGTACGGTAAAAGGCTGCTGCTGAGATAGATGGAAACTTGTATTTTTATTGAGTTTTGCAATCATCCAAATTGTGTTATATGTAAATAGCTTGGTTTTTTTTGATCATCTTTTCTTTTGCATAAGAAACTCGTACTTTGTTTTTAAAACTACACTTACAGCCTTTCATGCTTGTGAATGCAGAACATAGAACAGTACAGCACAGTACAGGCACTTTGGCCCTCAATGTTGTGCTGACCATTTATCCTACTCTCAGATCAAACTAACCCTTTGTTGTACTATCTTCCATGTGCCTTTCCAAGAGTTGCTTAAACGTCCCTAATGTATCTGACTCTATGACCACTGCTGGCAGTGCATTCCATTCACCACTACTCTCTATGTAAAGAACCTACCTCTGACATCTCCACTAAGCCTTTCTCCAATCACCTTAAAATTATGCCCCTTCACGATAGGCATTTCCACTATGGGAAAACATTTCTGGCTACCTACTCTGTCACTGTCTCTCATCATCTTGTACACCCCTATCAAGTCACCTCTCATCCTTCTTCGCTCCAATGAGAAAAGCCCTAGCTCACTCAACCTTTCTTCATAAGACATGCCCTCCAGTCCAGGCAGCATCCTGGCAAACCTCCTCTGCACCCTCTCTAAAGGTTCCACACCCTCACTATAATATTCCAAGTGTGGTCTAACCAGGGGTCTATAGAGCTGCAGCATAACCTGTGTTTCACAGAACGAGTATCTTTAATAGATTAAAAACAAAATTTGATCTATCAAGACAGGTTTCAGTTTAGGATCTGAATTGTCTGGTATTAACATCAGCTAATATCATAATAACTAGAACAGCTTGACTAGGGGTACAGCAAGCTCTAGAGCACAGGTCTGCAGTGCTATTGTTGGAATGTTGTCAGGGCCCATAGCCTTTGCAGTATCCCATGGGTCCAGCTGTTCCTTGATATCATATGGATGTGTTGAATTACCTGTAGACTGACATCTGTGAAACTGGGGACCTCTTAAGGAGGCCAAGATTAATCATCCACTCAACACTTAGAACATAGAACACTTCAGCACAGTACAGGCCCTTCAGCTCTCGATGTTGCATTGACGTGTGGAACCAATCTGAAGCCTATCTAGCCTACACTAATCCATTTTCACCCTGTGTTTATTCAAAGACCACTTAAATGTCCTTAAAGTTGGTGAGCCTACTACAGTTGCAGGCAGTGCGCTCCATGCCCCTACTACTCTCTGAGTAAAGAAACTACTTCTGACATCTGTCCTACATCTATCACCCTTCAATTTAAAGCTATGGCCCCTCATGCTAGCCATCACCATCTGAGGAAAAGGCTCTCATTGTACACCCTATCCAACCATCTGATTATCTTATACACTTCTGGCTGAATATTATTGCAAATGCTTCAGCCTTATTTTGTTTTTATTCATTTGTGGGCTGTGGACAGCTTTTATTACTGTCCTTGTTGCCCTTGAGAAGGTAATGATGAGCTGTCTTCTGGAACCACTGCTGTCCACATACTGTGGGTTGACCACAATACCATTTGGGAGGGATTTCCAGGATTTTGACCCAGCAACAGTGAAGGAAACGTGATATATTTTCAAGTCAGGATGGTGAGCGACTTGAAGGAAATTTGAAGGTGTTGGTGTTCCCCTGTATCTGCTGCCCTGGTCCTTCTAGATGGACGTGGTTGTGGATTTGGAAGGAGCTATCTAAGGATCTTTGGTGAATTTCTCCAATGCATCATGTAGATAGTACACACTACTGCTACTGAGCATTGGTGGTGGCATGGATGTAGTGCCAATCAAGTGTGCTGCCCTGTCCTACATTGTGTCAAGCTTCTTGAGTATAGTTGAAGCTGTAATCTTTTGCAATGATGTGCTGAGCTCCTCCCTTATTCAAGATGGGGATATATATGAAGCTCCCTCCTACACTGTGTTATGTAACTGTCCATTATGATTCATGATTGGATGTGGCAGGACTACAGTGCTTAGATCTGATCTGTTGATGATGAAACCTCTTGATCCTGTCTATCACCTGCTGCTTACACTGTGTGAAAGTAGTCTTGTGTTTTAGCTAACCAAGTTGACACCTTGACAATACAAGGCACAGATCAGACCACAACTGGAATACTATGAACAGTTTGGGCCCCTTATCTAAGGAAAGATATACTGGCATTGGAAATATTTCACTCAGTATTGTGGGAGGAAACCAGACCACCCAGAGGAAACCCACACAGACATGGGGAGAATGTGCAAACTCAATACAGACAGTCGCCCAAGGCTAGAATTAATACCAGGTATTGAGGGTATGTCCTATGAGGAGAGTTTGAGGAGGTTAGGTTTGTACTCATTGGAGTTTAGAAGACTGAGAGCTGACCTTATTGAGACACTTAAGATTATTGGCAGACATGATAGTGTTAGCGCGGATGAAATGATATCAGTCCGAGCCCAGAGTGCGGTTCAACAATCGGTAACATTTATTGCTACAGTAACGCCGGCGGAGACCAATCGAGGTCCGAATCTCAGCTGCTCTGCTGTTCCCGCGCGCAGCTACATATTATATACTTTTAGTTGTCAGGATGTGTGGAATTTGAGGATGAATGGGATGATAGTTCCCATCATCACTGGAGTAGGTGCGAATAGAATGTTTCCTGCCGTCCTAGGAGAGTTGCAGGGCACGCACAATAGGGTGCTAATTGGTTTATGTAAAATGGGTCCGGGTATTATCTGCTTGTCTCTCTCTGTGAGGGCAGGGGCTAGCACCCCCCTTTGTTCCCTTGGGGTGTTGGTGTGTATTGGTCTGTCCATTCCTGTCTGGTGAATGCCTGTCCTTTGTGTCAGGGTGGCTCCGTATCGATGGGTATGGGTGTGTTTCAGTCAGTCTCTTGATGTGATTAGGAGATGGGTTTCCATATTTAATTAATTCTGGAGTTTTGGTCCATGAGTCATGGGTAGCGTTGGTCTAGTGTGGATTCTATCTGTCCTCTGTCTCCTATCTCCCAGTCACGTGGGCAGACCGGCAGCTGCTGAGTTCTGTGGGTTTAAAGCTGCGACTGCTGTTTAAAACACAAAAATGAATTCTTATCGTTTCCTGATGTAAGCATAATCCTGTGGCAAAAGCAGGGCGGCTCTGATGCCCGCTTGCAGTCTCCCCTTTCGGCAAAGGGTTGGACACGTCCACACCCCCGATGCCGATATTTTAAAAGTCGGCTCCTCGCCCGGTACATTCCGCCGGCCGTCATGCTGCAGTCATGGGGCTTTTGGATAGTCCCGGGAGATGGTTACATTAACTCGAGCCCTATGAGCTCACGGTGCCTGATCACCCGCCAGGAGTCGATGGCGTGGAGCATGGTCTTCCTGGCCTTTCGTTTTTTATGCTGGTGGCATGAATGACACGCCAACAGGAGCCAGGCCAGAGCCAGCAGTAACTGTATGCCTACAATGGTGTGCGAGATGATTCGGATCCAGGGATGGATGTATACGTTCAGGCCCCAATCCCACACCCTCTGCGCTCACTCCTGGGACTGCAGAGCTGTGTCTGTGTCCTCCTCTAGGTCCTTTACATGCGACTGCAACTGGTCGTACAGTTTCACTGAGTGTCCTACCCGGGTCCTAAGCTCCCGTAAGACCTCAGCCAAATGTGGGATGGGGGCTTGTTCAGGCTTCTGATATTCCCTGAGGGTGTCCCTGAATTTGTCGGTAGTTTGTATGGACTCGGGGTTCCGTCGTTGGACCTCTGAGATGTGAGCTTGCCCAACTGTGACTGGGCGCCTGGGGGTGAAGCAGAACTCGTGTTGGGGAATTGGGCACTGCAGTCCATTATATCAAAATGAGGTTTCAAGAGTGGAGACACAGTATCGTCCCCCCCCACCATACCCCACCCTAGTGAAGTGGGGGCCCGTGGGTTCGATTTCAAGGGTGCAGCCCTGTGTCCGGTTGAACCCACAGTCCACTGTTTCACTCCTTCGTAAGGGGTGAGGGCAGATGGTAATTGCCCCCCGCTGCTTGCAGCCTGTAAGCGGCACCCCGTACGCAGCGCTGTTTCGAGATATGGCTGTGTGGTGAGCTAAACGATATTTGAGGGAAGCGTTTTCCCGTATGACTCCGATGTTCTCAATGTGAAACAGGGGAAATGGCCCCGATTCTGGGGTGACCACGGGGATCAGGAGGACAATCCCGACTCCTGTCGCCTCACTGACCTCACAGTCGGGAACTACTGGGTATACTCTGGTCATACCCTTCTGAGTCCGGCTGTCGAGCGGCACGGAACGCCCCACGAGTGAGGCCAGTTTGGCGCTGTCGATCCAGTCGGGCACCTCCCCCCTTTGGACCTGGTCAAGATTATGTCGGATCTGGGCTATCATCCACAGGCCATATGCATGGCACAGCTGCCCCTCGTGGATATGGGCCGTGTTTTCCCTTTCCCGGTCTATAAGGTGGTTAATGGTGTGGGCGTGTGTCTCCAGGACTGCAATGCTGTCGAGCTGGATGTACGCTCCCTCTTCCCCCAGGCGTGCCTGGTCTGCCTGATTTGTGAGAGACCTCTGTAGCAGGTCCCTCATTACCCCTTTTAGTTGCTCGACCTTTTCGTTAAGGCCCTGGATGTCTAGGGAGTTTACTACGGATGTCCCCGTGTTGAGTCCTGTGAGAGCATCGTTGACTATGTCCCGTCTGTGTCATTGTGTGTGTGTGTTATGTATGTCCGTCCGGTAGTGGGTTGCCCCCATGGCGTCTATGGCCCTCTCTATAACCTCCTTCCCCATCATGGCGTATAGGTTGCATACCTGTGCTGTGCAATAGTCCGGTACCCGGATGCCCGATATATTGACCAGCACAGGCACGACCTCGTGTCGGACGTTGTCATAAAGGGCCTCTCCCTCATCCCACAATACCGGTCCTCCCGCGGGCCCCGGTCCCAGAGAGGGGCACGGCAATATCTCGGGAGTCGTGGTCGGGGACGGTGTGGTCGGGGCGGGTGGAAAGCAAAAATACAAAGAGACTACCGCGGCATCAGTAGGCTCGTAATATCCACAAACAGACAGATCCCGTACAGTAAAGGCATCAAAGGCCGGGGCAGAGGAGAGGTCCTCCGGCATGGCACACATTGTCCCGAACATGCAACCCCCCAAGCCCATCGCCTCAGCACGCCGGAGGCAGGTCGGCCGCGGGTCGCGCAGAATAAACAGAGTGTCTATACGCCCGGGAGGACCTCCATCCAGGCGTTGTAGAACACGTCGATCACATCGGGCTTGTCCCTTGCAGGAATACAGATGGCGTCGGACGCGTTGAAGGCAACACCGTGGCGGTAGAAGTTGTCATGTATTTTGGGGAAGGAAGGCGCTAGTCGTAGGGCGAAGAGGAGAGCAGGGAGGAGAGCGGTGCACCGGTGAAGCACGATCTGTGGGAAGAGAGGGAGAGAGGCATCCTTACCAAGGGTGTAGGGTTAGTGTGTGTAGGAGCAGGTCTCCCTGGAACCGGTCCACCCATTGCACTGTAAGGAGAAAGAGGGGTGGTTAGAGTCAAGTCGGGGGGGGGGGGGGTGTCTGTCTGGTCGGGGCTTAAGGGTAGGGCTTAAGCTGGGACCAGTGTTTCCACCTGCCCTTTCCCTTCTTGTCGACACAGGCGCACGTGTCGCTGGTGAGGATGATTTCGTGCGATCCCAGCCACCGGGGGGCGAAGCTGGGCCGGTCGGGGGCGGCCCTGACCAGGACTTTGTCCCCAACGCCGGGAAGGGGTTGGGCGGGCAGATGCGGTTGCAGTTTTGTCTGGTCCCTAATGTCCTGTTGGTCGCGCGCAGTTTGTCTAAGGGCCCGCAGCTGCGTGTCCAGCTGCCTGATATAGCGCGTCACCCTGTCCCTCAGGGGGGCCATGTCTTCCCCCCCGACCATGACGTTCTCTGGTAGTCGCATGGCCCTCCCCGTCATGAGCTCGAAGGGGGTGAGGCCCGTGGAGCGGCCTGGGGTGGCCCTTAAGTGCATCAGTATGCAGGGCAGAACGTCCACCCAGCCCTGCCCTGTTTCGGTGATCGCCTTCGCGATCGCCGCTTTGAGGGTCCGGTTCATGCGTCGACCATCCCGGAGCTCTGGGGATAGAATGGAACGTGGAAGCGCTGTCTGATGCCTAGGAGGCGGCAGGCCAGTTTCATTGCGCGCCCGGTGAAGTGCATGCCCTGATCTGTCAATCTGGAGGGGGACCCCCCAGCGAGGGAAGATGTCGAAGGCCAGCACTCTGGCCACGGTGGCGGATGTACAGTCCCGTGTAGGGAAGGCTTCTACCCAGCGCATGAAGTGGTCAGCGATCTCCAGGCAATACTTCTTGCCACGGCTGGAGGGTAGGAGGCCTGTGAAATCAACCTGGAGGTTCTCCCAGGGCCCCTTGGGCCGTGGCTGGTGCGCCAGGGGAATGCGCAGGGGCCGCCCCGGGTTGTGCTGGGTGCAGACAACGCATCGGCGGCAGTGTTTGGCCACGTCGCGGCCGAGGCCGGGCCACCACCAGTCAGTCTGGAGCCTAGCAAGTGTACCGTCACGGCCCGCGTGGTCCGGCTCGAGGGGGAATTGCGTCAAGGTCGTTCTGATAGCCGCGGGTGCCACGACCCTGTCGCCGTGCCTCCACACCCCATCGGGGCCGCGGGCTGTGCCCTTTGCCAGCTAGTCCTCTAACTCACCGGGCTGCACGCAATTCTGGACGTCCAGGACATTCACGTCCCGGACCTCAGTAGCGGGTGCTGCATGCGCGGGCGGTAGCACTGCACCCGCGGCGGCCATGGCGGCCAGGTCAGCCCAATGATTCCCAAGCTGTTCAGTGGTGGTGGCCCGCTGGTGTGCTTTGATTTTTATCACCGCAGCGAGCAGGGGGAGGCGTGCGGCCGCCACCAGGTCGCGGACCGTATTTTCGTGTTTGATCTGGCCACCGCCGGCCGTGATAAAGCCCCGGCGGCTCCACGCTGCCATGTAATCATGGACTACCCCGAAAGCGTACTGGCTGTTGGTAAAGATGTTTACCCACTTGCCTGTTCCCAGGCGGAGTGCGGCGGTGAGGGCGACCAACTCCACGACCTGGGCGGAGGTGTCGCCCCCCCCCCATCGTTCCCTGTGCTCGGGTGGTCCCGGTATGGTCGACCACCGCCCATCCGGTTTGGTAGGACCCCTCTACAAGCCTACGTGAGCTGTCCACATACAAGGTCAGATCGGGATCAGGGACCGGGCTGTCGGCCACGCAGTCCCCCTCCGCCGAGTCGATGGCGGCCTGGCAGTGGTGGGGTTCCCTACCGCGATAATCCCGTCGGCGAGGTTTAGTCCTGTGTCCCTAATGATCTGAATGGACTGGTCCTGGGGGAGGAGGACCACCTCCCAAGTTGCCCTGCGGGCATCCGAGATCGTCCAGAGGCGGCCCGTGTCCAGGAGTTCAACTATCGTGTGTCTAGTGTGTAGTATTATCTGACCGGACATAGTGACCGGCTCACACACCCGGACTGCCCATGCGGCGCAATCCAGCACCGCTACGCAGCAGTGCATGCCCATCACGACCGCGGACTCCTCTGTGGAGTAGTAACCTACTGGTCTCATGTGGTCGCCTGAGGTTTGCGTGATAACAGCGCTGTAAAACCCCCCCTCGAGTCCGTAGAAGATGTGGAAGGGCTTGGATATGTCGGGTAACATAGAGTAAGCATCGTCCTCTCCGCTCCCAGCCTGCCCCCCCTCATCAGGCGCTGAATGGATTCGGCGATAGTGGCGAAATGCGCAAAGAAGGGGCGGCAGTAGTTAAAAAGCCCCAAGACGCGGTGGATTCCCCTGACTGTGTCCGGCCGTGGCATGTTGGCGATGGCCGACTTGCGGTCGGCGGGTAAGGTCTTGCTCCCCAGGCTGATGTCGTGTCCCAGGTACCGGACTTTAGCCAGTCCGACCTGAGCCTTCGTGGGGCTTATCTTGAATCCTGCCCTGGCGAGTGTCCGCAGGACGGCGGCCAGGGCCACCAGGTGTTGGCGCACGTCCGTGGACGCGATCAAAAGGTCATCTACATATTGTAGGAGGGTGCTCGAGAAGGGGGAGAGGTCGCACCCCTCCAGTGTCCGGCTCATGACCCTGTGGAAAATGTTAGGGCTATTGTGGAAGCCCTGTGGCAGGCGGGTCCATGTGTACTGCCTGTCCCGCAGCGTGAAGGCAAACTTGTCCTGTGAGTCACAGTGCAGGGGAATGGACCAAAAGCCATTCGCCACGTCCAGGACCGTAAATATCCGATGTGAGGGTTCGAGGCCATTGAAGATGGTGGTCGGGCTGGCTACGATAGGGTGTTCTTTGGGGGTGACCCTATGGAATGCTGTGTAGTCGATGGTGAGCTTGTAGCTGCCATCCGGCTTCCGGACTGGCCATATAGGGGAGTTGGTTGTGGACACTGTCGGGCGCAGGACGCCGTGTCAGGTGAGTTCGGCAACGATTGCCTCAGTGGCGCGCAGCGCCTCAGGTTTAATCGGGTATTGTCGGTGCGGGGCGTGTACGGGCCCGGGTATCTGCTCAGGAGGAGAACGGATGAGGCCGCAGTCCTGCTTGCTCGTGGCCCACACCTCCGGGACTAGTTGGCAGACGTCCTTGGCCCACCGTCCGAAGGCACTGTCCTTGGCCCAGTCCCGGGCGATGGGCACACTGGGTGCAAGTGTAGCGACGGATTTAGTGGGCACCCATCTCCCCTCGTGGGAGCTTTTGTGAAGATCGCGGGATGTCCACAGGAGGCGACGGTGGAACGCATCCACCACCGCCCCCAGGAGGTCAATACCCATGATCGTCCTCTTCGAGTTTGGGCAAACCCAGAAATGTACGGGGAGTAAAATGTTGTCTACCTCTAAGAGGACAGCCTCGCTTCGGCGTGCAATAACCGAGCTCCCCCCAACCCCTTTAATGGAAATGGAGTGGTGGGTTGAGGGAAGGTCGAGGTCGGTGAGGGAGACCGATGCCCCCGTATCAATCAAAATCTTGCATCGGCGGCCCCCTAGTGATGCGGAAACCCAGATACGGGGGTCGGCTCCCGGGACGGGGGCCGACGCTACTCAGTCTTTGCGTCGAGCGAGCAGCTGTAAAAGCTCGAGCAGCTGGCCCCGACTGAGCTGATCCCAGTCGGGGGTGGTGGGTTTCGGGCTTGAGCTGCGGGTCTTGTGGGGTCCGGGGTTGCTGTCGACCCCTCGTCTGGGGCGTTCCTGGTCGTAGGGGCGTGAAGAGTGCGGCTGTGAGGGTGGCCGGCCCCCCTTTTGGCCCCAGGGACGTCGGAAAGAGTGCGGGCATTGGGCTTTTCGGTGCCCCGGCTGTTTGCAGCGGAAGCAAACGTCCGATCCGACCGTCGAAACTGCCGCAACGGCGGTTGTCAAGGGACATGGCCCAGTTCTCAAGCTCCGCAAAGGTGACATAGGGCACCAGGCCCGTCCGTAGGGCTGCCTGGTGTGCTGGGCTCAGACCGTCTTTGTATAATTGAATGAATGCGGGGTTCTGCCTATCAGCGTCGGGAACCCCGCTGTGTGCTTGGAATGCCTCAAACTTGCGGACCCCATATTCCTGGGCGCCCTCCCCAGGTTTCTGAGTGATACCCACAATGGCGTTCCAGTCGACTGGTGTATGGCCGAGCACCTCGCTGACATCATCCTTGAAGTCGGTGCGGGCAACCTCCTGTTCGCGACGGCTGTCGCTGAGGTCAGCGCACCAGGACCCGGTCTGGTGCGCGGGCTGGAGCCTGGACCACAGGTTCTCCAGGAGTTTGGTCCGGACCAGGCCAGCCATGTCCCTATTGTGAAGGTTGTGGCAGATCTGCATCTCCCTAAGCCTCTGCCAAAATTCAGCGTTATTGTGCCGAGGCTTAAGGGCGGGGAGCCTGTCCAGAAGTTTCATGGTGTCGCCCGGGGTCAGGGAGACGTAGGTCATCTTAAAGCGGGGGTTATGGGCAAGGGTCGTGGCCCATCCCCTCTTCCCCCCCCCCCCCCCCCCCCCCCGCCCCCGGGGGTATATTCAACTTTTACCTGGGCTGCACGGGCATAGCCCGAGCACGATTCCCGGGGGTCCTGATTGTCCGTGAGCCCCTCCCAGTCCCAGGTGGGGGACGGCGGGGCGCTGGGTGCATCGGTTAAGTTCGGTAAAACCGTACGGGCAGCAAGCGCCTGGGCTTCTAGATGCTCCGTGGCCTGCTGCTTCTTGTCTTGGACATAAAGCTGAACCTTGCCAGCAAGCCTAACGTGTGCCTGTAGCACCAGGACGCAAGCTTTCTCGTACCTATCTTTCCTCTGGCGGGCCCACCACTCGCACTGTACATCCAGTGGGTCAGCGGGTTCCCAGCCTGAGCGAAGCATAGCCTTAATAAGTGTCTTATTCTTGTCGGCTATAAAACGGGTAAGGGAACCCTCTGGCCCCCAATCTAGGTCTTCGGCCGCGCTCCCACCCATGGTAGGGGCGCAGCGGGTGTAATTTAATAGAAGCTAATTTAAAGTAAAGCTAGCAGGCGTGCTAAGGGATGTCGCTGGCACTGGCTTATTAATCTCCCAGTCAGGGAGCCCACCCCCTGTAAGTCGAACCCTAGCCCCGCGGGTCATCCTGGGCGGGGGGGGATAGTTACAGACGGGGCGCGTGTCGATTCCTGAGCGCGCAACCCCGGGTTTCCGTGAGTCTCTCTCTCACCGCCTGACGTTCAGCGGCCATGTGTACCCCACAAACAGTGGGCGTGAACCAGGGGCCCGAGTGCAAGGGGGGGGGGGGGGCGTGAAGTCAGACTTAATCGTGCCTGATCCTACAGGGGCCAACACCTCGGGACCGCGAGGTCAATGAGCAGAGCGTATAACCGCCGGTTGGCCCAGAGGCTCCACGTCTCGGGCTGGTTTGGAAGACTTCCCTTCTTGTAGCACGCGTGGACCTCCCAGCCTCTACCGCGTATGCAAGGAAGGCGCTAAAACCGGGCTCAACGTACAATGGGGTCCTCTATCTCCCACTGCGGAGGTCAACCAGGAAGGCTTGTTTGGTCGGTTTTTAAACAGGGGGGTCAATCTGTCGGGGTCTCATACCTAAAGTCGTCGGTCCAAGGATAGTCCATCAGTCACAGTAGCACATTGACAATAAATGACAATAATAATCACGCACACTTTTACTAGTGTTCCGCGACCCCAATCGCCCACCCGCGAAGGATCACTCACACACACACACACACACTTTTAAAGAGTACTCTACCGTTACACAACTGCCAGACTCACTCTGTTCACAGGTTCAGATAACGGCCAGCAGTGAAGTCCCTTGCGGGGCACTGGGAGACTTTTACACGAGAAGTAAAAGAGTAAAGATACTCCCCCAGTGCCGTCGCAGGGATCCAGCAGCCGTCGTTAACCAGGATGAAGCCCCCAATTGTTAGCGCGGATGAAGTGATATCAGTCCGAGCCCAGAGTGCGGTTCAACAATCGGTAACGTTTATTGCTACAGTAACGCCGGTGGAGACCAACCGAGGTCCGAATCTCGGCTGCTCTGCTGTTCCCGCGCGCAGCTACATATCATATACTTTTAGTTGTCAGGATGTGTGGAATTTGAGGATGAATGGGATGATAGTTCCCATCATCACTGGAGTAGATGCGAATAGAATGTTTCCTGCTGTCCCAGGAGAGTTGCAGGGCACGCACAATAGGGTGCTAATTGGTTTATGTAAAACGGGTCCGGGTATTATCTGCTTGTCTCTCTCTGTGAGGGCAGGGGCTAGCACCCCCCTTTGTTCCCTTGGGGTGTTGGTGTGTATTGGTCTGTCCGTACCTGTCTGGTGAATGCCTGTCCTTTGTGTCAGGGTGGCTCCGTATCGATGGGTATGGGTGTGTTTCAGTCAGTCTCTTGATGTGATTAGGAGATGGGTTTCCATATTTAATTAATTCCGGAGTTTTGGTCCATGAGTCATGGGTAATGTTGGTCTAGTGTGGATTCTATCTGTCCTCTGTCTCCTATCTCCCAGTCACGTGGGCAGACCGGCAGCTGCTGAGTTTTTGTGGGTTTAAAGCTGCGACTGCTGTTTAAAACACAAAAATGAATTCTTATCGTTTCCTGATGTCGGCATAGTCCCGTGGCAAAAGCAGGGTGGCTCTGATGCCCGCTTGCAATAGGATAGATGTGAGGAGCACGTTTAGAATCAGAGAGCATAATCCCAGAATGTAGGGTTACGTGATTTCATTGCATGGTAGAGCAGACTTGATGGACTGAATGACCTATTTCCGCACCTACGGCTTATGGTCTTAAAAACAATGACTGCAGATGCTGGAAACCAGTGTCTAGATTAGAGTGGTGCTGGAAAAGCACAGCAGGTCAGGCAGCATCCGAGGAGCAGTAAAATCGCGTTTCGGGCAAAAGCACTTCATCAGGATTACGAAGTATCATGAGTCACATTTAGAGATGAAACCCTTATTTTCCAACAGCTGTGTTGTCTGAGGACTTGAAAGGAGCCAGGAATTTAGAGTTCTCTAGAACGTAAAAGTCATGACAGTTGCCAAGATATTTAGCACAGACCTCCTGCGTCATCGATGGTCATATATAATGTGAACGTTGATGGAGTGGAAAGTAAATCTGTTGTGAGCACTACATGTGGGTGAGCGCACTTGTCAGTGCTCTATACTTGGGGGATAACAGTGATGGGGGAGAATCCTTCTGTCTGAGTTGTTTCGTAGAACCATAGAATCCCTACAGTGTGGAAACAGACCATTTAGTCCAACAAGTCCACACCAACCCTCCAAAGAGTAACCCACCCAGATGCATTCCCTACCCGATCACTTGACATTTTACCCCTGACTAAGGCACCTAACCTACACATCCCTGAACACTACGGACATTTAGCATGGCCAATCCACCTAACCTACACATCCCTGAACACTACGGACATTTAGCCTGGCCAATTCACCTGACCTGCACATCTTTGGATTGTGGGAGGAGACCCACATAGACACGAGATGTTTGTGCAAACTCCACATAGACAGTCGCCTGAGGCTGGAATCAAACCTGGGCCCCTGGCACCATGAGGCAGTAATGGTAACCACTGAGCCACTGTGCCATCCAAAAAACTGCTCAGTTGGAAGAAAACTGCCTGTATAAAGGGGCACTCAGATTTGAACTGCGGTTTCTTGATCTGCAGTCAAATGCTCTACCATTGAACTACACCTAGGTGCACTAGCTATGCTCCTTATCTGGTGGAAGGTTTTAACCTGCTATGGAGAATATGGCATCAATTATATCACAAATGCTGATTAAAATCGTGGATTGGGAAACGCCAAACAGATTCCCAATTGCTCCTTGAAACAAGTGATTCGCCTAGAAATCTGGGCAGGTGTGGCCTTGACAGTTGTTGGGATGGGATTACTACCAGGTCCCTGTGAGCCCAGGGTGTGCTCCCAGCAATGGCCCAGTCTATTGATAATGGGTCAGAAAATCCTTAATGGTGCCTACACTGTTTGTGAGTTCTGGACATGCAGGGTCTTGATAGATCTTCACTTGCTGCTTCTCCCTCTGAAGACTACCTGAAAGCTGCTGGAGGTTGTTGAAGTCAGAGTTACTGTCTCCTTCCATGATGGCTTCAGAGTTGCACCAAGCTCACGAGGACTCCACTAATGGTTGATCTTGATGTGAATGCCACAAGCAGATAATCTGTGAGGAATGTTGGAAAGGTGACTCAATTATTTTGAAGGAATTCCAGAACAATGAACCCTCATGTCTTGCCCTCACACAATGTGGTGTTGAGCTTTCCAAAGAGGTCATTGCTGTGCCTCTATAAGGAGTTCTTATTTCTGTTATCTTATCCAATTGAATGTTGCATAACTAAAGTTTCAATCCTGCATTAGAATATTGGAGTTGAACTCCTCCAGTGAGCCACCATGACAACATTGCTCCCCAACTCAACACTCGCTGAGGTCAGGGTTGCTGCAATATTAGTTCTAAAAAGAAGCTCTTTACAGTCCAGACACTATTACCTTGCATACCTACATTTCAGTATGTGTATCTGGAAGCTGTGAAGCATTTTTTTCCAGTCTTTGCTGTGGAATGTGTTTCAGGTTTCCCTGTGCTCATTACAGTTGATCAGCTGACATGTCAAGAAGACAATTAGTGTGGACAGTTTAATGGTCTTAATTGCTTGAGGCTATAATTTTTCATGTGCATTCTTGGACAATGAATGACCTGGTGGTGGAATGTAAATTGAAGCCAGGTAGGTGGCATTACTGAATCAATGCAGGCATGATTATTGTAATTCAATATCTTCAATTCCAAGAATTTCCTTGAAGACATAAAAGTAATCTACTCCGCTTACTTAGTATGCAGTGTCAGTCATTTTCTGTACTTACACAGAAGTTGACATTTGACCTGATGTGGCAAGGTTTCAACGTTGTATCCCTGTGAATTAATTGCAGTTTTTGCTGAATAATACTCCCTTGATCCTCCCTTCATCATGGTTCCCTTTTGTGTTGCTGCCCATGTTGCCTCCTCTCACTGCCACCACTTCCACAGCAAACTAGCACAGTGGAGACCATCTCCATAACCAAGAATTCATAGAATCCCCCAATGAGCCCTCAATCATTATTGATCAAGTCCTCCGCACCGACCATAATCTATGCCCGGGACTGACTTGGCAGGATGACCATGGCCCAAGCCCCAGACTGATGCCTCTACAGCACCTCAACTGATCTATCTGCTAGTCGTACTTGACCTACATGATTGATAGTGACCTAGTCCCTGGATAACATGGGCTCAAATCCTTGGCATTTGGAGGACATGACCACCCCGTTGACTGTTCAGCGTTCCCCACTATGACAAGTTGCCAGCTGCTTCCCTTATGTTTAGAAAACAACAGGCCACAGAGCTGGAGCAGTCAGGAACTAAGAAATCTAGTCACAATGCATGACAACAGCAATGTGAACTGCATTGATACTGGCAGTCCATAAGTCAGTGCCAAAATCAGTCTGTGTGTGTTAAGAAAGGAATGTGAAGGGCCTGCCTCCAAGTAAGTGCAAAGTGTGTGAGTGCTAAGAAAGCAGTGTTTCCGTAGTGTAATGGTTGTCACGTTCACCTCATATGTGAACGTTGCCCAGTTTAAAAATGGTCAGAAAAGAGGCAGAGGCTCCAAGGGTATGTGCTTGGTCTTTTCCTGTTTCAATCCCATTATTAGAGTTCGTGATCTTGGTGTCCAAAAGGAATTGTTTTGCTATCTAGGAGCTCTTCTTCAAGGACAAGACAGCCACAGATTCCTGGTTGGGGTCAAGGTAGGCCAGGAGCAGGGACTCCTGGTTGAGGGGCAAGTGTGAATTCAGCATTAGACTCAGCATCGGCGAGTTGGGCTCAGTGGCAAAGAGGTGGTGTTTAAAGAGTGCTGACTCCTATGTTGGTGGGTCAGTGGTGAGGCAATGGAAGAGGTGTGGTGGTGCAGGTGTCACTGGTGAGCTGGCTCAGGATGGAGGACTCATGGTAGAGGCAGCAGAACAAAGATAGATTCTCTTTTAGTTATATCTTTTTCTGTTAAACTAGTCAAAATATTGTAGATTTTGGGAGCAGTTGAAGCTTTTCACCTTTTTTTACTGTTCTTATTACCTGTAAAATGCAAATGGCAATAAATCTTTCAAACCAAATCAATTAGTTGTGGCCAGAAAGCATGCAAACATCCAGGACTAGCAGACAAATATATCCTTGACTTGCACTGGATGAAGGCCATGCACTCTTTGAAATCTTGTGATTGTGTAAAAGAACAGTTGTTTACTGGAACTTCTACTGGTACTTGACAAATGAAAGCATCTAGTACCTATGTGACTACATTCACCTTGCTCTAGAAATTGTTGCTGTTTGTCTATATTGCTAGACTCATCCTGAGACTGCCAGACCAAGGCCTCAAAGTGAAGCTGACAGAAACACTTGCAAATGGACCCACACCCCAACCCCCCCCCCCCCCCCCCAACAATCTTGGTGCTGTTACAGAATTCCAGGTTAGAGGCAGATTTGACCTCGGTTGTGGACACCATAAAAAATATGTATAATTTGTTGTGTAAATTAAAGTCAATTGAAAAACAGAAAAAGTGGTCATAAAATGCAGATACACAAGATGCGTGCAAAGTGATCTGACAGGAGACATCAAGACTGGAGGCCTGTGACCAGTGGAATGCCACAAGGATCGGTGCTGGGTCCTCTACTTTTTGTCATTTACATAAATAATTTGGATGCAAGCATAAGAGGTACAGTTAGTAAGTTTGCAGATGACACCAAAATTGGAGGTGTAGTGGACAGCGAAGAGGATTACAACAGGATCTGGACCAGATGGGCCAATGGGCTGAGAAGTGGCAGATGGAGTTTAATTCAAATAAATGCGAGGTGTTGCATTTTGGGAAAGCAAATCTTAGTAGGACTTATACACCTTAATGGTAAGGTCCTAGGGAGTGATGCTGAACAAAGAGACATTAGAGTGCAGGTTCATAACTTCTTGAAAGTGGAGTCGCAGGTAGAATAGGATAGTGAAGAAGGCGTATGGTATGCCTTCCTTTATTGGTCAGTGTATTGCGTGCAGGAGTTGGGAGGTCATGTTGTGGCTGTACAGGACATTGGTTAGACGACTGTTGGAATATTGCGTGCAATTCTGGTCTCCTTCCTATCAGAAAGATGTTGTGAAACTTGAAAGGATTCAGAAAAGATTTACAAGGATGTTGCCAGGGTTGGAGGATCTGAGCTACAGGGAGAGGCTGAACAGGCTGGGGCTGTTTTCCCTGGAGAGTCAGAGGCTGAGGGGTGACCTTATAGAGGTTTACAAAATTATGAGGGGCATGGATAGGATAAATAGGCAAAGTCTTTTCCCTGGGGTCGGGGAGTCCAGAACTAGAGGGCATAGGTTTAGGGTGAGAGGGGAAAGATATAAAAGAGACCTAAGGGGCAACCTTTTCATGCAGAGGGTGATACGTGTATGGAATGAGCTGCCAGAGGATGTGGTGGAGGCTGGTACAATTACAACATTTAAGAGGCATTTGGATGGGTATATGGATAGGAAGGGTTTGGAGGGATATGGGCCGGGTGCTGGCAGGTGGAACTAGATTGGGTTGGGATATCTGGTCGGCATGGATGGGTTGACCGAAGGATCTGTTTCCATGCTGTACATCTCTATGACTCTATGACTCTATAAATGTCCATGAGCTCAATGGTAAAGTGCTGAAGGGCTGAATTTGGTCTGAGAGCTGGTATGATGATACGGTGAGGCTGGTGGTTTGTCAACACTGACCTGTGTGGATGAAGGCTTGAGGAGGATGGTGACCATTTTGCATTCTGAGACATTGTTGTCAACAGGCCGTTGCAAGGTGGTCAGGACAAGCATTTGGTGAGCTTCAGCCAACGAACACCCATTATGACTTACACATTGGGAATTTTTATTAGTTAGTGTCTTGGGGAAGGAGAGAATTGGAAATAGCCTATAAATAAGGTGAATTGGGCCTTTAGTAAGATCCAATTGCACAGTAACATGGTAGTCTCCGCTCAATGGCTAGATCCTGATGTCTCCACTTAAAGATTCTGAGGACAATCACAAAACGATTTCTCGACATTTAGAATTTGATTTATTTCATTCCCACAGTATTTTCCCACCTTACACATCATTGCTCATGCGCAACAAAGAGAGAACATTCCACCCTTTATAAAACACAAGTTAGATCACAGCAAAAATACTTTGGGCAATTCTGATCACTGCATTGCAGGAAGGATATGATTAAATTCAATAGCCACAGAGGAAATTTAAGAGGATGTTGCCAGGTATGTAGAATTTTAGTTTTTAGGAAAAAATTGTCAGGCTGGGAATGTGTTCTCTCGAATACAGGAGGCTGAGAGTAGATTTAATTGAGGCATATAAAGTTATGAGAGGCCCCAGTAAAATGGATAGGAAGATAGAATGGAATTTCTATTTCTTTTTGAAGACAGGTTAAGAACCAAATTGCAGAGATTCAAAGTAATTGGTCCATGTATTAGAATAGAGTTGAGTAATGCCTTTCACTCAGAGGAGGGGAACGGTGTGGAATGCAGTGAAAGATTGGGATAGACAATAACTCTCATGTGTTTAAGAGCAACCTCTCCCAGCCATGTTTTACCAGCTTCCACCCACCATACTGCAGAAACTGGAGTAACACTGCTTAGTACCATTAGGATAGGCAAGATATTAAGCAAATGTCCAGTTCAGATTTGCATGTAATATTGGATTTTTTGCTTGATTCAGTTATTATGGAAAGATTTTCTTTTGGCCAGTTTTATTTCAAGATTTGGAAAAGAGGTATTGTAATGGGATGAAGCAGATGGTGGGGTATTGTGGTGCAGGGTCGATAAAGTGTGGCACTGGAAAAAGCATAGCAGGTTGGGAGCACATGAGGAACAAGGGAGTCAATGTTTTGGGCATAATCCTTCATTAGGACCCTTTGGAGCAGGGGTCCTGTTAGGATGAGGCCTTATGTAGAATGGAATTGCAATAGTTCTTCAACAAAAGTCCACTTTCAACAAAGTGATATTCAGCAATGTTTCTTTCCAGTGTCCTATTCCTCCTTCTCCTTTACTTTCTCCTGACAAAGTTGCTTCCAAATGCCTGGTGGCATAAGCCACACTCTCATGAAAGTGACTTGTAGATGATAGAGCAGATCAGCTAAAATTGGGACACACGCTATGTTCAGTAATGTAGGTGTGTGTGGGACGGTGACTACCTTCATGGTGAGAGTGGAAGTTTTCTTGTAAGCTGTCCATGTAGCAGAAAGCTGTTATACCAGGTCAAAGATTTGCTCCACAATATTCCTTATGGCTGCATGGCTATTATTACTGACATGTCATCCTCATGATCCCTAGAGGATGGCAATATACACAAAGGGAGAGGGATGAAGCACTTGTACAGAAAATTTCCCTGTCACCCAGAAGGCTGCTGATTCTGAGGAAGGGTCACTGGACCTGAAACGTTAACCTTGACTTCCCTTCATAGGTGCTGCCAGATCTGCTGAGCTTTTTCCAGCAACTTCTATTTTTGTTTGTGTGAATCCAGAAACCCTTATAGTAGCCCATAGATGGTGGGTACAGTCGACTACTTCAGGGCAACAGTGTCATGACTACTGACAAGGTATAGGCATTTACCAAAATGGTACTCTGAGTATGTTCACACATCGATTGCATGTCAATGGAGTGATGACATTCATGCAGAGCCACTTGATGTGGTCAATGGTACTTTGTTGCCATTGGGAATCTCATGACCTGGCAAAGTCACATGCCCATTCCTGCTGCTTATACCTGCTGTCAGAAAAGATGATATCTGACATTACCTCCCAGATAAAGTGATGAACAGTGAGCTGGGAAATTTTGACTATGTTTCGTGCTCCTGCCCAGCACTTGAAGATGATAGAAACATTTAGGGCCACTTGCAGCACTTGCAATGTGGCTGTAAGTCCTTTCAGTGGAGGTTGCACTGACTTTTTCCTTGGTCGATCAAAAACATCTGAGACACTGCTTGTGGCTGAGGGGGAGGGATGAGTGTTCCCTGAAGCTTTTGCTGGTCAGACCCTTCTGTTGAGTGCCCTCCTCCTGCTTCCTGTGCGCTCTGCTTTCTCTCTCCCTGTTGCTCTTGCGGCCTGCCTCTCTCATATTTGCATCAAAGATGGACTGCCACCATAACCTGTGACTCCAATGTGGCAATATTTGTACTCATTAATCTGCTACTTGAGAAATGTTAAAGAATCATTATTTCACATTTTTAAAAAATAGTCACATTATTAGTAAACACAGTGTGTCTGCATTAGCGGGTTATAGATTGTCAAGTTGAATAGACAGTATTTATGTTTTTTGAACAATGAAAATTATGATTTCTAGCCCTTCACTTTACACATTGGCTGGACTTGAGAGAGAACATTCATTTTCTCTTGTTGTAATTGAGTGGCTGCTTACGTGACAGCCTTCACGACTGATGAGTAAAGTGAAGGTTGATAAGAGCTGCCTGCATGACCTTTTTTCAGCTCCTTTTATATAAAGCTGAATAGGGATGAGTGTCAGTGCATTCCCAGGCTTTACTCACCATGCAAATATTTGTCCAGGCTCAGAGTAAAAGCATGTTCTTTAATTTGAATTGCTTGTTTTTGAAACTATACTGCAAGAACTTCCTGTAACAAAATAAGTTATTGTTGTCAAGACATATTTACGCCTTTCGTTTCTTGTCATTAGCTGTTATACTTTCTTTCCTAGTTACTTCCAATTAGTCTGGTAAAAAGAATACAGACAATGTATCTACCATGCCAGCAAACAGCCATCTGGGAGTTGGCACTTTAAAATAAATAAAAACTGAAAGAACTGAGGATGTTGTAAAACAGAAACAAAAACAGAAATTGCCAGAAAAGCTCGCAGGTCTGGCATCATCTGTGGAGAGAAATCAGAGTTAACGTTTTGGGTCGAGTGACCCTTCCTAAGGATTGATAGTAGCTAGGAAAATGTCATTTTAAATGCAGAAAATAAGGTGGGGAGATGAAGTAGGAGTAAGCAGTAGGTGGGGGTAGAGTCCAAATAAAGAGAAGAACAGTTGGACAGACAAAGGAGTGAATAACGATCTGGCTGCGAGGGCGAATAGAACATTGAACAGTACAGTATGGTACAGGTCCTTTGGTCCTCGATATTATGCTGACCTTTTATCCCATTCTAAGATCAAACTAACCTACCTACCCTTCATTTTACTATCATCCATGTGACAATCCAAGAGTCATTTAAAAGTCCTTAATGTATCTGATGCTACTACCACTGCCGGCAGTGTATTCCATTTACCCACCACTCTCTGTAAAACATCTACCTCTGACATCTCTCCTAAATTTTCTTCCAATCAGCTTAAAATTATGCCCCTTCATGAAAGCCATTTCCACCCTGGGAAAAGGTCTCTGACTATCCACTCTATCTATGCCTCTCATCATCTTCTGGATTAGTGGTGCTGGAAGAGCACAGCAGTTCAGGCAGCATCCAAGGAGCAGCGAAATCGACGTTTCGGGCAAAAGCCCTTCATCAGGGGCTTTTGCCCGAAACGTCGATTTCGCTGCTCCTTGGATGCCGCCTGATGCTTCCAGCACCACTAATCCAGAATCTGGTTTCCAGCATCTGCAGTCATTGTTTTTACCTCTCATCATCTTGTACACCTCTACCAAGTAGCCTCTCATCCTGCTTTGTTCCAATGAGAAAAGCCCTAGCTCCCTCAAACTTTCTTCATAAGACGTGCCCCCCCCCCAGTCCAAGCAGCATCCTGGCAAATCTCCTCTGCACCCTCTCTAAAGCTTCCACATCCTTCCTATAATGTTAAAAATCACACAACACCAGGTTATAGTCCAACAGGTTTATTTGGAAGTACAAACTTTCGGAGCATTGCTCCTTTGTCAGGTAGCTAGTGGGGCAGGATCATAGGACACAGAATTTATAGTAAAAGATCAAAGTGTCATAGAACTGACGCAATGTATTGAACAAACTTAGATTGCTGTTAACACTTTAATCACTAGAATGGGTTGTAATTCTGTGTCTGATCTGATCTTCTCAAACTATATGAGCATTAAAACCGCCCATTGAAACTACATTGCTGTTGCCAGAATCCACTGTAATCTCTGAATTACTACATTTTGCCACTTTCTTGCTGCTAAAGGGTCACCTGTAGGCAATTCTCATTACAATTTCAAACAATCCCTCAATCCACAATTCTGATCTGTGTTCCCCTTTTTCTTTTCTCTTACCTATATCCTTTCTTGGTAGTGTCCTAATGATGCTGTTAAGGCCTTACAGACACCAATAACCTTTTGAAAAGGAAGGAATCTGTTATGATTTGTTTGTTATGATGTGTTCCATCTCCCATCATCTGATTTTAATACCAGGGATCTTTCATGGATAAAAATAGTTTGAGAAAAAGAAAACACTGATTTTAAAATGCCACAATGATCACCTGGAAAAACGTGAGGACTGCAGATGCTGGAAATCAGAGTCAAGAATGTGGTGCTGGAAAAGCTCAGCAGGTCAGGCAGCATCTGAGGAGCAGAAGAATCGATGTTTTGGGCAAAAGCCCTTCATCAAACCTATTCCTGATGAAGGGCTGTTGCCTGAAATGTCAATTCGCTCACTCTTCGGATGCTGCCTGACCTGCTGTGCTTTCCAGCACCACACTCTCAACAGTGATCACCTGACCAAGTCAAACCAACTTCATGAAACCATCAACAAACAAGATTCAATCTGAACTAAAATTATCACGTTATCAAAATTACTGAAACTAATCACTCAGATCTCTACTTTGTGTTCGATAATACATCTTTCTGGACGTTTTAAATCGTAGGAAGAAAGATTCACCCAGATTAGCCAGCTTGAATGATGCAAGGGGTTGATTCTTACTTTTTTATGACTAAGATTAGTTTTTGTAATCTAAAAAATGCATTTTGTCACCTCTTTTGGAGTTTTATTTTGCCACAAAGCCTAATGAACTTTCTTGTTGTATGTTACCAAACTCACCTCATTTATTAGGAGAAAGTGAGGACTGCAGATACTGGAGATCAGAGCTGAAAATGTGTTGCTGGAAAAGCGCAGCAGGTCAGGCAGCATCCAAGGGGCAGGAGAATTGACGTTTTGGGCATGAACCCTATTCCATTTAATTCTGTGGCAGTGCCACACAATGTGACTTTGTCTCCACAAGAACTATGTGGTTGACACTTACCAATGCTCCATTGGATTGAAGCATCTGCAATGGACAGATTATTGAGGATGAGATCAAACATGTCTTTCCAGTTGGTTCCCTCAGCACCTGCTGTAGACCCTATGTCATTTATCAGTTGATCAGTTGTGGAGCTATTGAGCCAGTCTTAGTATTCGATGTTGAAGTTCCCACACAAAGTTTATGATCTACTCTTGCCATCCTCAGTGTTTCCAAGGTGACATTCAAATCTGGACCCCCAGATCATTACATAGGCCAACGCAAATGGCACCATGCCAACATCTTCTCCTGCGATCAACTGGGGTGAACATTAAATTCTGGCCTAGCAAATGACACTCATATTTTATAAGCAAGTAAGAAACCCTCCCAGTAGACATAGTCTCCTTTTTTCATCATTCCAAATGACAATGACAGGAAAATAACCTATCTCGCTTTCCAAATTTTTTTCATGTAAAATTTCTCTTATCTTGGCAGCATGTAGGCACCACACTCTTTAGGGATTCTACATGTTATTGAAAAAGGTGTTATTTCTCTTCTTAAATAGTATGTCCTCTCTAACTACTACATTTCTATCCTACTTCTGTCCTGGACAGCTCTCTGGTTTACAATATTAGGTCAGCCTTGTGATTTTCCTCTTGCCATCTTTTTCTTCACCTCACAAGGATCTGGAGATGTCCTCAAGGGGGTCAATTTATTTGATTAAAATTAAGAATCAATCAAGATTAATATTTCACTACCACAAAAAAAAGAAAGTTAAAAATCACAAAACACCAGGTTATAGTCCAACAGGTTTAATTGGAAGCACACTAGCTTTCGGAGAGACACAATCACCTGATGAAGGAGCGTCGCTCCGAAAGCTAGTGTGCTTCCAATTAAACCTGTTGGACTATAACCTGGTGTTGTGTGATTTTTAACTTTGTACACCCCAGTCCAACACTGGCATCTCCGAATCATGACAAAAAAACCCAGAAATTGCTGGAAAAACTCAGCAGGTCTGGCACCATCTGTTAAGAGAAATTGGAGTTAACATTTCAAGTCTGGTGACTTGGGTCACTGGGTGTGCACCAGACAATGGGGGAGATCAGAAAGACAATTTTGCTGGATAATTACATGTTTAGTGGATTAAAAGAGATTGAGGAGAAATTTGGTAGAGATTCTGTATGTGAGATTATTATAGATACGGATAAGGTAGATAAGGAAAAACTGTTCCCATTTGTTGATGGAACAGATTTCAGGATTTTGAGAATTGATGCAGGGGTGGGGGATGTGGGGTAGATCATTTTTACCAGTGAGTTAGAATGACTTTGAATTTTCTGACATGAATGTGGTGAATGTAGGGATGATCATTGATTTTAAGAGAAGTTTTGATGGACAACTGAATAGGGAAACAATGGGAAAAAGTAAGGGATTGAGATTGACTGGTTTGTTCTACAGAGAGCTGGCACAGACTTTATAAGCAGTCTGCCTTTCTTTCGCACTGCATATGATTTAATAGATAGTATTTAATTGAAACAATGGGATACTCATCAAAAAGATTCACAGCAAAGTGCCATTGAAGAGTAGATGTAAGGATCAAGGAATCATTGCGGTTTGATGAAGGTCCTAAGTACAAACTCAAAAGTAGAGACAATCACTAGAAAATTCAAACAGAACAAGATATGTGGAATATGTTACCTTATGTATGCACCAAGGAAATACCCAATTTTCAAACACTTTTGCAGTACATGTGGCAGAAAAGGCTATTGGCAGAGTATCTTCAAGCTAGAAAAGAAAATATTGATCCAACCAAAAGTGAAGTGATTGACAAACAAGAATCTGGCCATGCACTCAATGAGACATGGAGTGTGAATACACATTTCACAGTGTCAGTCTCATGGGAAATATCAATCACATCGCACTATCCAAAGTTCAAATGGTTTGTCCTCAGAAAATAGGTGACTATTTATTATTAACTAACATTAGTAAAGGGTCAAGCTCTCCAGTTCCCTGTGTGGGGTCAATAGTGCTGCATTACAAGTGTAATCAATCCACCTGGCTGTCACACGTTCTAGACAATACTGGACCAGCAATTGCAGGTGTACCAGCATGCTGTGATCTTACATTAGTCATAATTAGGTAAACATCAGAATTAAAACAGAAACTGCAGCACACTATTCAAGAGCCACTTACGGAACTGATTATAAAAGAGGGACAGAACATTAGAGTCATAAAGATGTACAGCACAGAAACTGACCCTTCTGTCCAACTCATCCATGCCGACCAGATAGCCTAAATTAATTTAGCCCCAAATGTCATCATTTGGCCCATCTCCCTCTAAAGCTTTCCTTTTGATTTACCCATCCAGCTGCCTTTTAAATGCTGTAATTATACCAGCCTCTACCACTTCCTCTGGCAGCTCCTTCCATACACGCACCACAGCTCCCTGCTTGGAAAGAGCAATGAAAGTGCAAGAGGAAAAGTTTGAACACCTTAGAATTGCTTTGGTTAGGATATCTTTGCTTAGGATAAGTCCAAACTTAAGAATACATCACTGAAATACATAGAAACAGACAAATTAGCAGCAGAAGGTGGACATTTTGCTCCTCTCGCCTCTTTTGTAGTTTAATACGATCATGACTAATCTGTGAATAATCTTTCAAATTCCACATTCCTGTCCACACTCAATAGAGTGATCTTCAGGTCTTTTTGTCTGGCTCACAAAGATAAGTGAAGAGTTGAAAGATAAAGAAAAGAACCAGGATGAACTACAAGCTCTGTATGATCAATCCAATGAAACCATTAAAGGTTTACAAGGAGATGTGGACCACTTTACAACAAAATGGACCAGGATCCTCAATCGCAGCTATAGAACCAGTGACTCGAGCACAAAGTAATACCGGAGGAAATGACTTGCAAAAACAGCTGGGGACGCAATGTGTACACAACAAGGAGCTGCAAATTACTCAAGAGACAGTCTTTTCAGCAATAAATAACAGGAATAATACTCTAATAGGACATAGAAGAAACAAAATGAGTACTGAAGGAACAAGTGGAAGGGGTCAAGACTCCCAGGAGAACAAAGAAAGTAAAAGAAAAGTTGAAAATTCTGGACAGTTATTAGAGAGAGTCACGATGGAGAAAGTACACTGACCCAATAGAGGCTAAAACTTTGAGACAATTAGAACAATCCAGAATGTAAAACTATAACCATCTAAGGGACAAAACAGTAGACGAGAAGAAGACATGAATAAAATGAAAAATTGAGAAATGAGATTAGTCATTGATGAATCTGGAATGAGAGCTGTTTGCAATGCAACAGGATAAGCCAATTCGCTCCATGGATTGAAAAAACTGGCAATCCAAACAAGATTGACAGCTAAAATAGATGATGACAGTGGTAAATCAATGGCACCTCCAAACAAAGTCACCATCATCAGATCCAGATGTACCAGCAAGTTACCTGAATATTATAAAGACTCATAGGTGTACTTATTTTTGCAATTCTCTATGATGTGTATACAATGTTGTGAATCTGCCTAACTGTTAGTTTGCATTGGATCAGCAAGCTACATACAAAGATACCAACTGGCATGGAGTTAACCCATTCCTGATGAACAAATAATGATTGGAACTTGGTCACTCATGCAACTGCATTCCCCAAGTCTCAGTGTTGCGATTACTACTTTTTCTGCTATATATTAATGACTTGCACCTTGGAAATGGGGCACAATCTCAAATCTTGTGAATAATACAAGCTTGGAATCAATATGAATTCAGAAAGATCATGCAGAAATTCAAAAGGGCTTGGACAGAGTAGTGGATTGGTCAAACAAGTGGCATATTGAATTTAACTGCTACGGACAAAGGAGAGATGAAAGGAATACTTTGCTGTTTATTACCTCTCAACTGACAAGTCCATTAAAGAAAAATGTTCACCCCCTGTGTTCTGTAACTGTTAAGAATAAATGGCACATTTTCTCATAACGTTTTAACAAGAAAGATACATTGTATATTCAATAGGCAAACATGTTCACAATGTAGGAGAAAATTATTGCAGATGCTGGAAGCCGTACCGAAAACTACAAATGCTAGAGATCACAAAGGATCAGATAGCATCCATAGGGAGAAAGTAAGCTGACGTTTCAAGTCCAGATGACTCTTCATCAGAGCTTAGGCTAACGCCAAATCACACTCAAAAATAGATTGGGGCTACAAATGACAGCTAGCATTTAGATCTTAAAAATTTGAAAGTGGTCTGTCCCAATTTTTTCTCCCAAAATGCAGACTTGAACTGTTCCACTCCTGTGATTACCTTCCGGTTCACAGAAGAATGGAGTGGAGTTTGGAGGTTCAGTAACATTAGTTTTCTGTGTTTTATTGTTTGATGTAGTGAGTTTCTCTTGGTCCACCCCAGTCAATATGCAATTGAACCCCTACATTGAAAATGTGGCTCACTTGCTCAAAGAAAAAGGTTAACACTGACTGGAATTCTCTGCCTGCTCATGGTGCATATGCAAATTCCTCAAAGTTATTCATTCGTTAGTCTGGATCTTACTATCACTTTCTGCTCCAATAATGTGCCCTAAAAATGAACGTGTGAACATAGAAACTAGGACAAGTCTATTCAGGAGCAATGTGTTGCACCTTTAATGCTTCAGCTGAGCCGTGAAGCAAGTATATCCCAGGCAGTGGTGAGTTGCTGTTAAGGGGGATTTATTTGCTTATTAAATGATTTAGAGTTAATAAAGAAGGTGGAAGTTTTTGAAGTGTGAGGTGAACATATGGGTTGTTAACTCATATGCACCCCGCCCCATCAACTGCTCAGGGAACTTGTCCAGTTGTCCACCAATCAGCTCATGTTTCTCAATCTGCTCCTGCTCATGTTTCTCTCAACTCGTCTAATTATTTCCACTTCTAACCACCTCTCATGTCACCAGGGAGGGGAAATCATTCTCAGAGAAACTGTGCTTGTTTGGTGAAGCAGCAAGAACCAGACACCAGAGCTTTAAAGTAATTAGCATACGAAGCATTGGTAAAACGAAGGAAATCTTTTCCTTGCAATGAGTGATAGGGATCTGGAATGGACTGCCTGAGAGTTTGGATCAGGTTCAATTGAGGCATTCAACACAGAGTTAGATTTTTGACTGAAAAGGAAAAATATGCAAATTTTGGGAATGGCACTAGATGCTTTGATTATTTGGAGGGCTGGCACTGACATGTCAGGCCAAATGGCCAACTTCTGTGCTGTAACCATCCTATTACTTAATGATCTTATTACATTTTTAACATTTTACTGATCTTCCCTTTTTTTTCTTTATTAATGTTTATCACTAGGCTTCTTCCTTCAGTTCAAAACAAAGTTTTGGGGAGGGACAGTGAAACCCACTTTTCCAGCCATTCAACATAATATTCATTTTAATCAGCAGCAAGTTTTCATATTTATTGATGAAAGAAAATTCTGCCAAGGAATTTACTTCAAGTAATAAAAATGGGGTAATGTGTAAAATGAGCAACAGATCTGCTCCTGCTCATGTTCCAAAAATGGAAAGGTATAAATGCTGTTTAATTTATACAAATGCAAACCTTTATAATTTTGTTGCACTGACCATGCATATGAAATTCTTTCCAAATAGTCGCAGTAGAGAATGCTAGGTTTTCATTGCTTCTCAGCAAGATAGGAAAAGTGTCAACATTTCTAGGATCCTTCAGCTTTGAAGCTATTAATGCCAAAATGTTTCTTTGTTCAACAACATATAGCTGCAGATTTGACCTTGGCAATTGTTTCAAGAATAAGTAAATTATCAGCGCTGAGAAAGTACCACATTCAGTCCTGCTGCAAACTAAAATATTCATCATTTTCTGAGTGAATCATGCTGGGATAAGATGAAAAGTATGAGATTGCACTTGTAGTTTCTATTTGTTGTTTCCATGGTATCAAACAAGCAACAGCTGTGGGTCATTTCTTCGGTAGATAATTGCATACACGGATGTTACAAACACAACGCACTAATGACTTCATCATCCTGGACAAAGGGGCAAAAGCACATTTGCCAGTTTAAAGGAAGTTCTTAGAATATAATTTGGACACATTAAGGGCACATTTTCCATTCATCATTATCAGTGTTCCTTAAGTGAAATGAGGTGTTGGGGGCTGGCAAATTAGGCAAACATTAATTGTCGTAAGCCACTGCCCATTGTGGGCCATGTATACACTGTCGTTTGGATGGGTTTTAACAAAAAGTCAATACTTTATTTGGATATTGGAAATAATTATAATTAGGTCTTCATGATCACTATTTCCCAGGATTTTCTCCAGTGTGCAGTGTGATTTGAGCTCAGTTATATAATAAGGCTTGGGGAAAAATATGATCTGGGTTACCAACAGTTAAAAGAGCACCTGCTGTTTCTAAACGTAGAATCTGAAAGAATGGAATTTATCCTTAGATCTGCTATTACTGTTTTTTAAAGTGATATTTTTCTGGTTGTTTTTCATAGCTTTTCTGAAAGTGGCACATGCATTGCTATGGTAATAGCATTGTTGCCTTTCTGTAGAGTTTTTTTTGTCAGATGGAACAACACAGAAGGAAAAACCAGTAAAACGTATGAATGAGGCATACTTGTCCAAGTCATCTTATGTGCTTTGAGGTGATCCTCCAATACACTCTGTGCATTCATTTCCAAGTAATTTTTAAAATTGGGTGTTCCCTCTGGGAAGGAAGGGCTGTGAGGTCGGGTCTTATTGCGTTAGAGGTTGACTACTTTTGCCCACTTTACTTAGAAAGCTAAAGCACAAGTGATTTTGATATGCTGGAGGAAAGAATTATCTTTGTAATCTGTCCATTCTGAACAGGACAGTGACAGAGTTGCACTTTCCCTTAAAGTCCAGCCTTCACTTAGCTTCACCACAGGGATTATAGTTACTGAAATCCTAGTCTTGAAATTTATTCAGTTGGCTCCACCTAACCTGTCAATAAACAGTTTGCAGAATTTTCAACAGGAGCCTGTATCTAATGTATGCATATGTGCAACATGTCAAATTTTCAGGACCATTTTCTCCAGCCAGAAATCATGGGGTTGATTTTACATCAACGATATTTTTGAGAGATCAGCATGCCTGCTAAATTTGGCCTCCAAAAGGCTCTCAAACTGGAATAAAACAAAAGCAAACAATACTAACCGATTTGTATTAATTCTCTAACATTTATTTCTTTGATAACATAATAAATTATACGCATTTCATCCAACACGGCATAACTATATTCCATAACAAATGAACTACAACATGTCACATTGAAAGCCTTCAAAACCCACTCTGATCACCATTTGAATCATTGAACAATTTATTCCTCAGCCTGTTTGTGTAATCTTATCCCATGGATATTCCTCATCTGCAGCATTATTATTGCTACTGGTAGTACCTATAATTTCAACACCATCAGTCCAAAAGTAATTATCTTCAAAACCATTGTGTGCATTCAATAATTTGCATTTTTGAAAGGTCTTATGGTAAATATTGAAATAAAGTTCAATCTATACCTCAATAACCCATTTAACACAATGTTGCGCATGATTTTCCCTTCCTATATCAGTTGTTTCACATTGTTCATATATTGTTCTTGAGGGTTTTATTAATACATATCAGATGCTGTCCTTGACAGCTTTATTTATATGCACCTTCAAAGAATGAGCATTGATAAAAATGTTGGGAATAACTGCCATATCAATGTTTCTTGATTTCATATCATGGATTACATGATCGTCAAAGTGAGATTGAACATGTTTCAAATGAGTGACACAATTTTCTTTGCCATTCTCCTGGACTGACATTTTACAATTCCTCGATCCACTTCTTGCAGCTGTCAACATCCAGCTGGGCGGCACGGTGGCACAGTGGTTAGCACTGCTGCCTCACAGCGCCAGAGACCTGGGTTCAATTCCCGCCTCAGGCGACTGACTGTGTGGAGTTTGCACGTTCTCCCCGTGTCTGCGTGGGTTTCCTCCGGGTGCTCCGGTTTCCTCCCACAGTCCAAAGATGTGCAGGTCAGGTGAATTGGCCGTGCTAAATTGCCCGTAGTGTTAGGTAAGGGGTAAATGTAGGGGTATGGGTGGGTTGCGCTTCGGCGGGGCGGTGTGGACTTGTTGGGCTGAAGGGCCTGTTTCCACACTGTAAATAATCTAATCTAATCTAATCTAATCTAATCTAATCTAATCTAATCCACTCAGCCACTCTCTGGAACATGCATGGCAATGTCTTTCTGAAATTTCTTTTTTAAGAGAGCTTTGTGATTGACTTCAATTTTTGCTTCAATTTTGTGCCATTTGTCATTTGAGATGACCTCTGGTTAGTTTGGGTTGGGGCGGGTGGGGGAGTGGGGAATGCTGGAGCAGTGGAACTTGGATGTGTATGTACAAATTCATTGAAAGTGGCAGGACAGGTATAGAAAGTAGGTAATAGAACATAGATGTCCTTGGCTTTATTAATGGGGACTTAAGAGTACCAGAGCAAGGACGTGAGATGTTGAACATTAATGAGATACCTGTTGCATCACAGCTGGAGTACTGTGTAGAGTTGTAGACATTACATTATAGAAAAGATGTGAACACATTAGAGAGAATGCATTTGAGGTTTACAAGAATCATTCCAGGAATGAGGAACTTCAGTTATAAGGATCAATAGAAGAAGTTGGGACTGTTCCTTTTTGGAGAGAAGAAAGCAAAGAGGAGAACTGATAAATGTTTTCAAAATCATGAACACGCTGGACAGAATCAATCAGGAGAACCTGTTCCTCTTTGTAAAGGGAACAAAAATTAAAAGGCATAGATTTACAGTGATCTGCAAAAGTAGCAAGGGTGAAAGGATGAAAATCTTTTTCACTCAGCAGTAGTTAGGATAAGGAATACTTTGCCTGGAAATGTGTTGGAGACAAAGAAACTGCAGATGCTGGGATCCAAAATAGACAAACAGGAGGCTGGGAGAGCGCAGGAAGCAAGGCAGCATCAGGAGGTAGAGAAGTCCAACATTTCTGGTATAACCCTTCTTCAGGACTGGAGGTAGGGGTAGGGGGAGTTTCAGATAAGGGGGGGAGGGGGGGGGGGCGGGGGCCATGAGTGGTGAGAGAGGCAGCGCGGGGAAATGGTGATAGGTGAATACAAGTGATGGGTAAGACTTGGTTGATCGATTGGAGGAATAAAAATAATTGGTAGCTGTAGGCAGGTTCAATTCAGGCATTCAAGAGAATAAGGGGATGATTTTTTTGATTAAAAATAATGTGCAAGGGCATGGGGAAAATGCAAGAGATTAGCAGTGGATAATGATGCCAATTTGAAGAGCTGGTGTGGGCACAATGGGTTAAATGGCTTTCTGCATTGTAATAATTTGCTGATTTTGTGATTATGAGATGTCTTTCCAAGCACTTTTGTTTTTTACCAACCTTAATAATAGTTTTGTTTGCTAGCATTCTGAAAATCATTGACATTTCAACTCCATTTCCAATGCAGAACAATCAATAATGTGTTCTTAACCTGGCGTCAGAGTCTGATGATTGTATTGTCAAGTTCAAATGTCACAAGCTGTGAAATGTTCATTTTCTGATGGAGCGCTAAATCAAGGCTTTACATGATCTTGGGCACCATCTGGCATAAGCCTTGAAAATACTGTATTTCATCACTTTTCTGAGGGCAGAGAGTCAAATGGCTCAAGTTCAGCTGCATACTTGTTGTTCTTTCTGCAAGGCATCCTGATAGATTATGTGGTATGCATTTTTCTTGTCGGTTTGCTGGAAAGTTACTGCTGGAATTGGTGGTGAGAACATCTGAAGGTTGCTGACTTTGCCTTTAAATGAATGAACTTCAGTAATTACTAGAAAGTAATTGATAACAACAGCATGATTTGATCCCTATAAAGCAAAGGGTTTGCTTTAACAGCTGGTAAATGAAAAGCTAAATTTTTAGCATGACAAAGATCCTGAAGTCAGCTTTTAAATAAGATCAACTTTTATACAAGTTTTTAAAATGTTTTTTTCATGGAATTTGGGCATCACCAGCTAGATTAGCATGTATTACTCATCTGTAATTGACCTTGACAATATGGTGGTGAGCTATTTTGTTTAACTGCTATTGTTCATGTAGTGTAGGTGTCCCCATAGTGTTGTTAGGAAGGAAGCTCTGAATGACTATGAAGGATCTGCAGTCTTGTTCCAGGTCAGGTATTGTATGGCACATGTGACATATAGCAACTGCAATATCTACCTTCTAAGATACAGTTGCAGTGATTGAAGTAAAAATATCAATGCCTATTTTATATCACAACTGCAGTGGAAATACGAATAAAACAATTATCACGATTGCCCACATCCTAATAATAATTCGCTATCAGTCAGAAACCATCAGTGCATGGTCTCTGATGGCATGCTTCCTAAATCAGTTTGATTTCAGTTGCTGTTGAAATGTATTCCTTTAGCAAGATCTTTCTTGCATGGTTCAATGTAAGTACCTGGCATTCTTTTAATTCTGTTTAGGTTTCTGCCCTTTTGCTGGGCTTTGAAGTTTTAAAGACACACATTACTTAATTATCCTAATAATCGCTGCAGTATAGGTTCTATCTAATCAAGTTGGAGGGACAATTGCTTTTCTTGCAGTGAGTAATTTGATTGAGGATGCCAATACATGGCACTCCTTTTCTTTCCTATCCTTCACTTCTTGGGATCTCTCTTGTGGTGCAGTGGTAGTATCCCCACTCCTCAACCATGAGACCTAGGTTCAAGTCCCACCTGCTCACGATGTGTGTAATGACATCTCTGAACAGTTTGGGTAGAAAAAGTAGATTAATAATAAAAAATCACAAATAATGAAAGGATAATACTTAGGCCAAGGACATGTCAGAAGTATATTCACTGCCTTTGGTATCCAATATACACACTTATAGTTGCTCCTACTTGAGTATGTGACAGGAATCTTCACATTGTTGCATCAGCATCACTGAGGAGTTAGAATTAAGATATACAATGTGCTGCAGGCTGATTTATAAACAACGTTTAGGTCTGTTGCTGATCTTATTGCAGTGAAAGTATTTTCTTAAGTTTTAAGTTCTGTGCAATAGTATTGCCAGAGAGGCTACCTATTGTTTATTTCTATAGAAAGTAACTGACTTCCATCTTATTTGTTGGACTTATACATTTATTGAATTTTTATTCTTGAGTTCTCTGCCTAAAGGCAGGTCTAGCTCACTGCACTATGACCTTTTAATGGCTAGGGCAAATAGCCAGGTGCCGACCCAATGGAGATTGAAACCAATACTGTTGGCACCAATCTGATTGCCTGCACACAGTCAATCAGCACTCCTCCCTCCATGCCAACTACTGCCAATTTTGCTGGGGCAACATACACATTTACATGTATGTTGGAGCCTGAGGCTCTGAATTTTGAAGATAGGAGCTCCAATTTTGTTCCATTATGTGGATAAGCAGGAATCTCTCTCACTCTTACTGCTTGTTGTTGGCCTCTGTTGGCTGGATTTACAAGCTGATAATTCACCTGCTGGACCATGTTATGATTTGATTGGTTATCACATCTTGGACAAAAAGTTGAACCTTGAAAGGCAGTGAAACTATTACTGTGCCAGAGATCTCCTAGCTTTATCACTGTCCTAATGGAATTGAAAAATCAACCATTCTGGTTGACAAGCTTCTCAGGAATCTAGAGCGTTTTCAATAGAGCAAATGGCACTTTGCTCCTGTATCAATAAAATGCAAATATGAATAGGAAAAGAAATCACTCCACAAATCCTCTGGGAGTTCAAACTTCAGAGACACAATCCTGCTAGAGTTGGCTCATCAGGTGAGGTGAGTAGGGTACTTGTAGAAAGAAAATTTAAAAACTAATTAAATTACTACTTGAGCTTCTGTTGTGGAGTACTTCATCTTCTCAACCCATACAAGAAGCATGTGATATTGAAATTTATAGAAATGTGGATGAAATATGACAATCCAAATAGCAATGAATTTACCAAACTGTAATAGCAGATTCTTCAAATAAAAGCTAAGCTTTGCACTCCTTCAACTTTCCACTCTATTTATGAACTTGGATCCCACCACTGATATATTGGATATCCTTATTATTATAAACCTCAGTAAACTCCTGAAGAACACGTTGAACAAAGGACGTCTGCAAATTGTTTTGTTAATTTGCTGACAACAAGCCCTTCGTCTGAATCTTTTCTATTACACTGCCACAGGGAAGATTAAAAAAAAGGTTTGCTGTTGACACATTGAGCTCAAACAAATTATTCCTTTATTTTTAGAATTCATTCTGTGACTGGCTATATGGAACCTGACATAAGCTATATTACAGTTCTCTGTTTAAGAATTCTGGCAAAGTTTCTGTGAGGTTTACGAATACTGTTCTTGTATTTAAAGTCCTGCCAGTGTAAATATATACCCAAGATCTTTGCCCTTACCAAAATAAAAGATTCTATTGAAGAAAATAAGAGTTAGGTGAAAATCATCTCCCATTGATTTCCAAGGAGCCATGCAAGTTACATTTCTCCATTATTTATATCAAATGAATAACAACTGTTTTGTTTTAATCTTGTCACTGGATGATCAGGTTTATTTGAAATATGATAAAAGTGGAAGAGATGTTATAAATTGAGAATTAGTAGGAACACTCTGCTGGCTATGAATTCTCAAAACGAAAGAAATATTTTGGAGTCTGAGCATTGTTTTAGCTGGGTGCAGGACTGGGTGCATGGCAAATTGCCCAGAATTCTACTGTTAATTTAATCTCGTTTAAGGATATAATAAAGTACTAGTGTGGAAGGAGGAACATTTTACATTGCTGTAGTTTTATGTGCGCTTTTGGAGAGGACAGAGCAGGGGGATGGGATGCTAAAGGACTGTGGAGAAATTTGCTGGATTCTGATAACTGCGGGTGTATTATGAAACCCAAAAGAGCAGTGTGTCTCAGAAAGGAAATCTTTTGTGAATAAGTTACCCACATGGTATGGATTAATAATGTTGCAATGGGCTTCTGAATCAGTCAGAAAAACCAAATTATGCTCATTAAGTAAGTTTGATGCAACTAAACCAGTCTTGTTGCAGGTTTTGCATATTTAAGAATGACCCCATTTAGCACCTCGGAGCTCATGCAAGTAAAATGTGAGGCAGGAATTTTTGCAGGCAACTCCTGATTTACTACTGTAACATTGATGTGACTGCAGAACTTTTAAACAAAATAAATAGTGAAAAGCATTTATCCATTTTCTGCTTCCATCAATAATGCTTGGAAATACTTGGGGGAGTTTGGGGGAATTCTGTGGAATTTCTCCCTGAAATAATTTGCAAAACAGAACATTTAAAATATAAGTATATAGGTGAGCTGTTGCATTTTCTCACTCTGTTATTTACTGGTGAGGAATGTTAATGATACAAAGCAAGGTGATTTTCTTTCTTGTTCATCTTGCCTCTGTACAGCATTCACAACTTAAGCGTAGCAACCATTAATAAATGTTAACTGTCATAATTCTGATTGCCACAATTAAATGAATGACCTGTGATTCTCTCAAGTTTTACGATAATGTTGTGAATCTGGATTGTTGATTCAATTCCATTTGTGTTCGAGAGAATTGAGCATTCCCTCTCACTTTGTAGAGCGAAACACTAAGCAATTTAATTCTTGTTTTGGTTGAAAGGATAAACTCCTGCCAAAATTCCAAACAAATGCAGTTGCTGGAATTAAACAGATGTCCTAGCATTTTGCAAACAAAAGACTAGGAAGTTATTCTCTCACAGATAAACTAAAGGCAGATACTTTAAAATTCCTTCAATATATTATTCCCATTTATACGCTCCCTTGATTTAACCTGTCACAGTGTAATTGTTCGAAAAGTATTAGTGGATGCCTGAGGGTCTGCTTTTCAGCTCCTGGTATCTATCTGTTATGCTTAGAAACCTACACGTTTTACCAATTCCACAGAGCCCAAAGTCCTAATGGTTGAAAAATGGGGATTAAGTACCCAAATTAAACATCTGTTCCTTCAGGAAGCTCTGGAATGAACTGCTAATACACTTCAGATGTGTATCCCTGGAATTTGTTCATTTCAGCAATGGGTTTAAGTGACTTATTCAGGCCTCCAACAATTTTCTTTAAGGATACAATAGAACAGAGAGAAAATATAACAACAGTGAATCAATTTTTAAGAGTGTAGTACTTCGCACATTGAGTATATTCATCTTTTGAAACTGAGGGAGAATGTCAACACTAAACTGAGCAAATATATGGCATAAAATTAACATTTGTTAATTATTTGAAGTTTGAAGACCATATCTTTATATTTTTCTGTATTTTTGATTGTGGACTGAAAGGGGAAAATGAGGTTTTAAAAACCAAGGATTGAGGAAGGCATTTCTGCACTTCTTAAAAGCAAGATACTGACACTCATTATTTTTGTTGTTTCTACTTGTTTAAGCAGATGGAGAAGATTAATGCAGATGGGATGGTACTAAGGGTACACAAAATGAAACTCAACCCATAATGATTAGCTGATTGGTCTGATATGTGGGGATCATTTGTTGATAACAAAGGCGTCCTGGTTGCCAGTATCTATGTGATACCTATGAGCAAAAATCATCCCAGTGAACCCTGAAAATAGGGGCCATTGAGCTGCCTTCTCAGTTGTACACTCTACCCATAACCTCATAGTATTAGTGTCTATCTGTGTGTGTTTATGGGAGTTTTATACAGGAGTTAACATGTTAAATTGTAGAATTAACCTAAGTCTGAAAATGTGCAAATGCTGGTGTTAGACTGGGGTCAACAAAGTTAAAAATCACACAACACCAGGTTACAGTCCAACAGGTTCACCTGATGAAGGAGCAGCGCCTCCGAAAGCTTGTGCTTCCAAATAAACCTGTTGGACTATAACCTGGTGTTGTGTGATTTTTAACAAAGTCAAAAGAGCCGATAACTTGGGGAATTTTATGAGCTTTGATAAAATCTTTACTTTTTGTGATAACTCCAGAGCTTGATTTTCAGCATACTAACCCAATGAGATGTGACAAAGCTTAGAGATTAATCTGAGATTGATTTTGAAAGAGTCAATGCAAATTTGGATCTATTATTAGTAAATAACAACTGTGAAAAAAAATGACATGTCCTGTACTGCATTTAAGACACGGCACTGAACTTCCTGAATCCCATGATTGAATTAAAAAAAAACAAGGGTCCTTTACTGAATCCTCATTTAGTTTTCCCTTGAAATAGTTCAACAAAAAACAAAGTGGCGGTAAGACCATAGGATATAGGAGTCAAGATTCGAGTGGTGCTGGAAAAACACAGCAGATCAGGCAGCATACGAGGAGTATGAAAATCGACATTTCGGGCAAAAGCCTTTCATTAGGAATGAGGCTAGGACCATCCCAAGGCTCCCAGCCTCATTCCTGATTAAGGGCTTTTTTCCCAAAACGTCGATTTTCCTGGTCCTCGGATGCTGCCTGACCTGCTGTGCTTTTCGAGCACCACTCTAATCTTGACTCTAATCTCCAGCATTCTGCAGTATCCACTTCTGACATAGGATATAGGAGCAGAATTAGGCCATTCAGTCCAATGAGACTGCTCCACTATTCAATCATGGCTGATATGTTGCCAACGCCATTCTCCTGTTATCTCCCCTAACCTTTGATTCCATTACTAATCAAGAACCTACTATCCAAGTCTTAAATACATTCACTGGCTTAGCTTCCGTAGTCCTCTACGGCAATGAGATCCCCAGATTCATCATCCTGAAGAAATTCCTCCTCATCTCAGATCTAAAAGGTCGTCCCTTCTAAAATACCTCCACAGAGGCCGGTATCCTGCCACCATCTCACCCTTTCCTTTCACGTGGCAAGTCCTTGACATTGACCCAGCTTCCTCAGAGCCAGTTGTCAGAGTGAACAGAAGCTCTGACATTCCTGTTTATATCTATCAGCCAGGATTCCATAATTGGACCAGATTAATAGCCCCAATTGGGGAACTCATATTCTACGAGGTCCACATGGCTGACCACATTATGCCTCTAGGAAGGGCTGTGCCCTCAGGTCCTAGTCTCTCCTACTGGTGGAAACATCTTTTTCATATCCACTCTATCCAGGCTGCTCAGTGTTCTGTAAGTTTTAATGCAATCCCCTTCATCCTTCTAAACACCACCAATTATACTCCCAGAGTTCTCAAATGCTCTTCATGTGAGAAGCCCTAATCATTGGAGATCATTCTTATAAAACTCCTCTGGACCCCCTCCAACATCAACACATCCTTCCCTTGATACAGTGCTGACAACTGCTCACAATATTCTAAATGCAGTCTGACCAGAGCCTTATACAACCTCAGCAGTACATCACTGCTCTTATACTCTAACCCACTTGAAATGAAGCCTCACGTTGCATTGCCTTTCCTAATTACCTACTAATTCTGCATGTTAACCTTCAGAGAATTCTGAATTAGCACGCCTGAAGTCCCTTTTGATCTTCAGATTTCCAAAGCTTTTCCCCATTTAGAAAATAGTCTGCAGAGGAATCTTGATTATCTGAATGACACCGGTGGGAAGTATTTCGTTTGGATAATTTAATGCTGGATAACACAGTTTAAAAAGCATTGGACCTTGCGATCTTGTTCGGATAATCCAAAACTCGAATAATCGAGGTTCCTCTGTATACCTCTATTCTTCCCCCAAAAAATTTAATATTCCCTCATTTCCTAAACATCTTAGTTCCCACCTGCCACATCTCTATCCACTCTCCTAATCTATCCAAGTCCTCCCATACCCTTTCCGCTTCCTCAACACTCTCTGCCCCTCTACCTATCATTATGTCATCTGGAAACTAAATGCCCTCAGTCCCTTCATTCAGATGTAGATGAAGACCATATCGCAGTTGTACTGTACAAGGTAAAATTACTGTGTCAGCATCAGTGGAGAGAGCAACAGAATTAACATTTTGAGTTCAATGTGACTCTTCTTCAGAATTTCATACTCAAAACATTAATTCTGCTTCTCTCTCCACAGATGCCGCCAGATCTCTTGTGTTTCTCCAGCATTTTGTCTTTATTTCAGATTTCCAGCATCCTCAGTATTGTGCTTTTATATGCTTGGACTGTGACTTGTTTGGACTAGAGGTCTTTATTAATAAATTGCCTGTAAATGGAGTTGATTTTGTTCTAGTTAATGATGTAACAGGAATGCAAGTTATAGTTTCATCTAGTCATTGAATGTCCAGTTGAGGCTAAAGAGACAGAATAGTTTCCCAATATTTTTTCATTGTGTGTAGCAACCATTGCAATGACTAAACAAAATCCATCCCCAGATGTCACTTCAAGCAGATGAAAACTGAATCACAACTCTATTTCAGAATGATTCAACAGAAGTGTCACCATTCATTGAAGATCAAGAAACAGATCAAGAATTGAATAAGTTAGCATGGAGAGTTCACACTGAAGCTGAGACTGAAGCAGTTCTGCAGTGCTATTGTATTAGAAACAGAATTTTAAGGAAGAAGTGGAGATACCCACACAAACCTGAGGATGGTTGTTCAGATATTTTGAGTGGCATATGAAATTCCTATAGTGGAACATATTTGAATATGCAAAATGTAGACATTCATGAATAGGTATTATACATGGCCAAGATTTCATAACAATGTAATGCTGTTCCTTTAAGGTGTCAGGTGGGAGGAAAATGTCAACATGCAATCAGAGCAGCATCTTTGTCACCCATACTGACTTTTCTTTTCAGTTATGGTCCATATTAATTAGTTAAAAGAGTTAGTAAAGCGACTTATCTGATAAAGAATCCTGTAGAAAGAGAAATCAGTTATGTCACATAAACATGCTGAAAAGGTATCAGCACAGGGCAGAGGACAAAGAGGAACATATCTATCAGATGGTAAGAAGAGTGTATCATGATAATGAGAGTAACGTAGAAGGAGTGATGGATAGTTCTCAAAATGAACCTGCCATAATTTGACAGAGATACTGAGACAATTAGACATTTGTTCTCATTTTTGAGAAAGGGCAATGGCAGAATCTTGAAAGCCCTGAGTAAGTAGAAGGTAGCTGAAAATGTGTTGCTGGAAAAGCACAGCAGGTCAGGCAGTATCCAGGGAACAGGAGAATCGATGTTTCGGGCATAAGCCCTTCCTGAAGAAGGGCTTATGCCCGAAACATCGATTCTCCTGTTCCCTGGATACTGCCTGACCTGCTGTGCTTTTCCAGCAACACATTTTCAGCTCTGATCTCCAGCATCTGCAGACCTCACTTTCTCCTCTAAGTAGAAGGTAATCTGTGGAGATATGCCTTGATGAATGGCATTAGCTAGCCATACTGTGGATGTAGGATTCCAGAGAAATAAAACTTCATCTATATTTGTTGAGTCCAGAAAAAAAATAAGCCTGATTGGAAACAGAAATTCAACATACGCTGGAAAATCATCTGAGTGAACGTAGTCAAAGCAACTGGATTTCACTGGTACTGTTAGTTCCTAAAGTGAATGGATCAACTAAACTCTGCATAGAGTTTATAAAGCCAATACAGACACTAATACAGATTTGTGCACAATTCCACAATTAGAAGACTATGTTGATTGAGTTTTCAGCAATACATTTCTTTCTATAATTGGACTATTGAATGGGTATTTGTAAGTGCCAATAACATCACCAAGGTGAAAAAATATCTACTATTGTTACAGAAAGGCAGTTGCACCAATTTTAAATGGTGCCATTTGTGTTGAAGGATCTCAGCTGCAATCCAGAAGCTTATGGATCAAGCCATAGCTGATGTTTATAACTGTGTAGTTTACTTAGACAATGTTGTGGTAAAAAATGACATGTGGGAAGAGCTTGTGAGACAAATAAAAATTCTGTTTAAGCAATTCAGACTCAACCAAAAGTGAATTTATTAAAGCAATAATAATGTGCCAGACATATTATATGATAAGGACACGTGTTGCCAAGGGCAACAAAAGTGAAAGCTCCAGTTGAATTCCTTCTTTCAAAAACTAAATGAGGAATTATGAATTTTTTTAGGAATGTCTGAGTTTTATTGGAGGTTTGTGTATGACTTCAGCACAATAGCTGTATCTTTAACAAATTTGTTAAAGGAATAAGCAAATGCGTTATAGTCGGTAGAATGCCACGCAGACTTGGAGAAGCTGAAGACAATCCTGATAAGTAAACCAGCATTGTCCACCTTTAATTGTTCCTCCCTCTTGGAATACTGATTGATGCTATTGACCTGGGAATGGGCGCTGTCTTGTTGCAGGATGAGGAGTTGAGAATAGAGAAGCCAGTGGGATACTTCTCCAGGAAGCTAAACCAGGATCACCTGATGAAGGAGCGTCGCTCCGAAAGCTAGTGTGCTTCCAATTAAACCTGTTGGACTATAACCTGGTGTGGTGTGATTTTTAACTTTGTACACCCCAGTCCAACACCGGCACCTCCAAATCAAGATCAGAAGAAATATTCTACTGTAGGAAAGGAGAATTTGGGATGTTTATTCATTCTTTTGAACTTTGAAGTTCATGTCTTACATGGTAACAAGGAAATATTAATTTGTACTGATCATAATCTATTAGCATTCTTTAAATTTTGAAACCCAAAATACAAAACTATTCGGGTAGAGTATTTTGTTGCGTTTAATTTAAACATTATTCACATCGCAGGAAAAGATAATGTCATTGCAGATGCATCGTCCTGAGTGTAAATTGATGGAATAAGTTAAATGTTAAGAAATGCTAACATTGTGTAAGGTTGTGTAACACAGGATGGGAGGGGGTTACTGGTATTGGAGAGGAAGGATGAATGGACATAAATCTTGTGTCTTGTGTTTGTGTATCACAATGTTGTGAAACACTAATTTGAAATAGGATTTCATTTTATAAAAATGGAGGTGTGTAGACACTACTTTTTTTTTATTTTTCTGTGCTATTGTTTGTGAATTGAAATGGAAAAAAATGATTGCTTTAAAATCCAGGGTATTGTGAAAGGCTTTGCTGCACTTTAAGTTCCTGGCAGTAAATTAGATTCCCTACAATGTAGAAACAGACACTTCGGCCCAACAAGTCCAAACCGACCCTCCGAAGAGAAACCCACCCAGACCCATTCCCCTTCTCTATATTTGCCCCTGACTAATGCACCTAACCTATACATCTCTGAAAACTATGGGCAATTTAGCATGGTCAATTCACCTAACCGGCACATCTTTGGATTTTGGGAGGGAACCGGAGCACCTGGAGGAAACCCTCGCAGACACGGGGAGAATATGCAAACTCCAAACAGACAGTCACCCAAGACTGGAATTGAACCCAAGTCCCTAGCACTGTGAGACAGCAGTGCTAACCACTGAGCTACCACGCTGTAAATGTCACCAACAATCTGTCCTGGTGCATTCACATCGACGTGACAATCAAGAAAACACACTAATGCCTTGACTTCATCAGAAGGCGAAGGAAGTTCAGCATATCCACAATGACTCTTCCCATTTTTATAGATGCATGAAAGAAAGTTTCCTATATAGATGCATCACAGCTCGGCAACTGATCTGCCTAGGACTGCAAGAAATTACAGAGAGTTGTGAATGCAGCACAATCCACCACACAAACCAGCCTTCCTTCCACTGACTTCCCCCTGCCTCAGAAAAGCAGCCAACATTGTCAAAGACCCCTCTCATTCCAGTTATACTCTATTGCACCCTGTTCCATTGGGTAGCAGATACACAAGTTTGAAAACCAGTACCAACAGATTCAAGAACAGCTTCTATATATATATATATCTCTTTCCCTGCACCTTCTCTGTAGCTGTAACACTATATTCTGCATTCAGTTCTATTATTGTGATGTACTTATGTAAGGTGTTACTTGTCTGGACAGTGCACAAAACAACACTTATCACTGTATCTCGGTGCATGTGACAAAAATAAATCACATCAAACAAAATCAAATCAAACTTCCTAAGAGCATGTTAATGTCACTCATTTTAAGGGCTGTTGCTTGTCCACACAATGGAGGAAGATTACTGTAGATGGGCTGGCACCAGGGATGTGCACTAAGTGAGATTTGCCCATCAAAAAAGTATCTGTTGGTCTGTAGAGTGGTGCAATGACAAAGGCTTCTGTCTGCCAACAAAGACATGACACACTCCTTGGCAGATGAACAGCTTGTGGGTGTGAACAATTTGGTCTAGAAAATTTCAGACCTTCAAAGTGGAAAAATTGTCTCTGTCTCTCTGCTGTAAAACCATTAACTAATGTCTAAAGAAAGTCAGTTTACTTTTCCTCACCCACTGCTTAAACTGTTATTTTAAAAAATAATGAAGAGATTTTAGAATTTGTGAATTATTTGTTCTAAGACTCCTTTAAGAAAGTGAATAGTACCCAGAGATGAGAAATTGGTGAATAGATAATGAAATATGACTTGAGACCAGATGGGTGAGATTACTGAATCACTTGAGGTATGATTATTGCAATTGCTGTTTGTAGATTACATAAGTTTTATGCCACCTCTGAAGAAGCAACCAATAAGTTACTCTAGTTCCTCTGTAAGCAGTGTCAGCTACTTTGTACAGTGGTAATACAATCCCCCATCCTTCATGTTGCCTTTGGTATTACTATCCTGGGCCCTATGGCCTTTCAGCTTCCCAGAGACTGCTGTACACATTAATGTTCTCTCTTTACCCCTGAATCCATAACTTTAGAAATTCCCATGCCCTAATGCCCTTAAATCATCCTCATGTAGAGGCCATAGTTACTGTGAGCTGTATGAACATCCCTTTCACAGCTTCCAGTCCTCTCCTATTTGCGAGGAGGTCCCACCTTTCTATCACCAATTTCCCCCTATCACTGTTAACATTCCCTTAGTGACCCAGGACAATGAAGCCTATCCCCAACTTGAGTTAGCTAGTTTCTTGTGGACTGCTCCCCGATAAGCCTCTTGATGATTATTGAGCAAGCCCTCTGGACTGACTGTGGCACATTCGGCAGACTGACTGGCAGGAGACCAGGACAGGACCAGTTTAAAGAGTTAACGGTTAAAGTGCTCTGTGAGTTGTTCTAAGTGCAGGCATAGTGATGTGGGGAGGCTGGTGATTTGTAATCCTGAATTGTGGAGGCAAAGGGTCACGGAGGAACATGACCATCGAGCAGGTTGAGAAAATATTGTGAAAAATGATTTCTGGAATAGCTGAGACAAGCATTTGGTGAGCTGTAGCCAGCAGGTACCCACTTTAATTTGCAGGAGGATAGAGAAGAGAACTGTAAGTTGCAGATAAAGTAAGGTAGTTGCTGTTCAACAGTGAGATTCTGAAGTCTCCATTTAAGTCTTGAGGAGAAAATCACAAAAAGTTTTCTCAATGTTGATATTCTGATTTTTTTTCCTTCTCTTTAAATTTTACACCTTTCTTTCCATTGCTCATGCCACACCAAGCAGTGGAAAATTTAGTCTCCAGTCTATATTTACCTAAATAGCCTACAGGGAAAGTTGTGTCCTTAGAGTAGAAAGTTAAAAATCACACAACACCAGGTTATAGTCCAACAGGAAGCACTAACGTTTGGAGGGCTGCTCCTTGATCAGGTGGTTGTGGAGTATAAGATCATAAGATACATAATTTATAACAAACATTTACAGCGTGATGTAACTGAAATTGTATATTGAAAAAGACCTGGATTGCTTTGTTAAGTCTCTCATCTTTTAGAATGACCATGTTGGTTTCAGTTCTTTCATATGTAAATCACAGAACATTTTTAAAAGTTACATTCTCAAGTGAACCTTAACAATAGGCGCCATGCCAGCCCAGATAATGCATTGAAGGTGTGAGCTGCCCTGTGTGAGACTGTCTGTGCCACAATGGTCAGACTGATTCTAATCAAAAATACAGATTTGCAGAAACTTACATGGATTCATGAAGTTTTTGAGCAAAATATAATGTAATTCTGCAAGTACAAATTCACCCCGTAAACTCGTGTGTGTGTGTGTGTGTGTGTGTGTGGTAGGGGGTTCTGAGTGTCTATGTGTATGTGTATGTGTGTGTGAGACTGTAAAGGGGTACAAGTCTATGAGAGGGTGCATGTGGAAGTGTATGTGTGAGCGTATGAGAGAGGGTCTGCGTGAGTGTATGGGTCTGGAGGAGAGTGTGTGTCTGCTGGAGTGTGTGAGTGTGTAGTAGTATCTGTGTGTCTATTTCTATCTGTGTGTGTGCATCTGTGTGTGTGTGTCTATGTGTGTGTGTAGTGCAATGGGGTCACCTGTAGTGTGAGATGAACCTAAGGTCCTGGTTAAGGCCATTCCCATGGGTACTAAACTTTGTTATCAGCCTCTGCTTAGCCACTTTGCGTTGTTGCCTGTCCTGAAGTCCACATTGGAGGACAATCATCTGAAGGTCCAAGATCAAATGTCCTGACCGCTGAATTGTTCTCCAACTGGGAGGGAACACTCCTATCTGTTGATTGTTGTGTGGTGTCCATTTATCCATTGCCGAAGCCTCTGATTGGTCACGCCAATGTACCATGCCTCAGGGCCTCCTTGCCTGCAGCGTATAAGATAGACAACATTGGCTGAGTCACATGAGTACCTGCCACGTACATGTTGGGAGGTGTCCCCACGCGTAATGGTGCGAAGAACACGGCATAGTTTTTCAACTCCTGTGAAGTACTGGACAACGAAGCATACCCTGTCGGTTGCAGCTCATGTCTGTCTCCTGACTTTCATTCCACCATCAAACTCACCCTGGACTACTCTCTACTATCGGTCTCATTCTTGGACACTTGCATCTCCATCAAGGATGGGCACCTCAGCACCACACTCTACTGCAAACCCACAGATAACCTCACGATGCTACACTTCTCCAGCTTCCACACGGTACATATGAAAACAGCCATCCCCAAGGACAAGCCCTCTGCGTACACAGAATCTGTTCAGATGAGAAGGAACATGACAGGCACCTGAAAGTACTCAAGGACACCCTCAGAAGAATGAGGTATGATGCTCAGCTGATTAACCACCAGTTCCGACATGCCACAGCGAGAAACCTCAGGAGACAGACATGAGCTGCAACCAACAGGGTACCCTTTGTTGTCCACAATATCCATTAGACCATAAGACAAAGGAGTGGAAGTAAGGCCATTCGGCCCATTGAGTCCACTCCGCCATTCAATCATGGCTGATGGGCATTTCAACTCCACTTACCCGCATTCTCCCTGTAGCCCTTAATTCCTTGTGACATCAAGAATTTATCAATCTCTGCCTTGAAGACATTTAGCGTCCCAGCCTCCACTGCACTCTGCGGCAATGAATTCCACAGGCCCACCACTCTTTGGCTGAAGAAATGTCTCCGCATTTCTGTTCTGAATTTACCCCCTCTAATTCTAAGGCTGTGTCCACAGGTCCTAGTCTCCTCGCCTAACGGAAACAATTTCCTAGCATCCACCCTTTCCAAGTCATGTATTATCTTGTAAGTTTCTATTAGATCTCCCCTTAATCTTCTAAACTCCAATGAATACAATCCCAGGATCCTCAGCCGTTCCTCGTATGTTAGACCTACCATTCCAGGGATCATCAATAAGGATGAACACCTCGCCAAGACCTTCCTGCATCTCCACTTCTCACCTTTAAACAATCACCAAACCTCAAACAGATCATTGCTCGTAGCAAACTGCCCGACTTTCAGGACAACATCATACAACCTTGTCATGGTAGACGCTGCAAGATGTGTCAGAACATCAACATGGATACCACCATTACGCTTTGATACATCTCCCAGTATATATATGACAGGTACTCATGTAACTCAGCCAATGTTGTCTATTTCATACGCTGCAGGCAAGGATGCCCTGAGGCATGATACACTGGCGAGACCAAGCAGAGGCAATGGATAAATGGACACTGCACAACAATCAACAGACAGGAGTGTTCCCTCCCAGTCGGAGAACACTTCAGCAGTCTGGGACATTCGGCCTTGGACCTTCAGGTGACCGTCCTCCAAGGTGGACTTCGGGACAGGCAACAATGTAAAGTAGCCAAGAGGAGACTGATAGCCAAGTTCGGTACCCATGGGGATGGTCTCAACCTGGACCTTGGGTTCATGTCACACTACAGGTGATCCCATTGCACTATACACACACACAGACCGACACAGACACTCCTACACACACACACTCCTACAGACCCATACACTCATGCAGACCTCTGTCATACGTTCACACATACACTCCCACACTCTGAAACGCACCCTCTCTCGTACTTATACCCCTTTACACTCACACTCACACACATACACACATTCTCTCACAGATACTCACCCCCACATGCACACATACTCATATAGGTTTGCGGGGTGAATTTGTACTTGCAGAATTACATTATATTTTGCTCAAAAACTGCATGAATCCATGTAAGATTCTGTAAATCCATTTTTTAGATTAGCATCAGTCTGACCATTCCGGCACCGACAGTCTCACACAGGGCAACTTACACCTTCAATGCATTATCTGGGCCGACATGACACCAATTGTTAAAGTTCACTTGAGAATGTAACTTTAAAAAAGTTCTGCGATTTAAATATGAAAGAACTGAAATCAACATGGTCATTCTAAAAGATGCGAGACTTAACAAACAGTCCAGGTCTTTATCAATATATAATTTCAGTTACATCCCACTGTACACTTTTGCTATAAATTCTGTGTCTTACAATCTTATACTCCACAATCACCTGATGAAGGAGCAGCACTCTGAAAGCAATGCTTCCAAATAAACCTGTTGGACTATAACCTGGTGTTGTGTGATTTTTAACTTTGTACACCTCAGTCCAACACTGGCATCTCCAAATCATGACTTCCTTAGAGTAGAATTAGCATGCATCATAACTGTGAGAAAAAAAATGTAGTCAGAAATTATATTTTCTTTAGTACAAAGCAGTTTGGAAAATAATTAAATCACCCAGTATGAAAACAATGTATTTTGCATCCTGCATGTGTGAAGGGTTTTAGGATGTGAATTTGTGCTTACAATACAACATACAGTCAGCTCTCCATGGAGTCACGTAGTTAGGGTGAGTCATTCCATCCAACCAAACTTTATTGTCTAGATTGGGATTTGCATCAGCAGAAAGCTGGGAACAGATCATCTATTTTATCACATGATAAAAGGGCAAATTAATATGACTTTCCAACACGGAAAGCATTATCAACATGAAAAATAATCCAAGTATTATAATTGAAAAATAGTAGCATTTTTACAAATAGTATCTATTGCATTTTGGTGGGATTCCTACAGTATGTAGTTGGACCAGTGCTTTCTTCATACACAAATGATAAATTATGATGGGTCAGATTACATCAGATTTTTCTCTCTTGTCACTGTGTAAAACTGCAGCTAAAGGCCAAAATGGGGATAGGGGCAAGAAGTTTACAGGTCATTCCCACTGCCTGCCATTTTTGCCCAGGTGGCAAACATGGTGGGTCAACTTCAAGTGACGTCAGCTTCACAAGTTAAATTCCAGCTGGAATTTCAATCATCCCTTGGTACCTTCACCCTTCTCATAGAATTATCCTAAGGGTTCCTGAAGGTTGTGAGAACACTATCAGCTAAGTCAGTTCATGGATTCTGGAAGAAGCCTGTTATGGAGTTAGGAATCTTTTGACAGATACATTTAAAATAGCTTACTACTGCCCTTTTATAGTCCCAGTCTGCCCTTACTTTCCCCATGCACCCTTCATCCCCCCTACTAACACTTATGTTACCTCCATGTCCCACAGATCACCTTCCAACCACTACATCTCCTTAACCTCCAGTCCCTTCCACAGCCTTTCCATTACCACGTCATGATTTTTCTATTACCCCACTATCTTCCACATCCACTTTTCAAGAATCCAGTATTAATCAATGTGCCAATGCAGAGCCAATAAACCATATAATAACACTGAAAAGTCTTTGGAATGCTCTTTAGACTGACAAAATAAGCAAACATGTTTTTCAAATCTCACTCTAAGGCATCTGGCAACGAAATCAGCAGCAGCAGCAGGTTGAACTGATGGCCAGACATATGTTTTTCCAGATGGTCTCATTATGAATGCTTGTTTGAGATCCAACAATGAATAATGAACTCAGTTCAACAGAGGAACATTTATGAAATTGCAAAGGGGAGTACCTACTTTGATTAACATTTTTATGAGTCTGCTAATTTCCCCCTGTCTGCCATGTCTGGGACAAATTGTCAGGAGCCACTCAGGCAATTCTTGACTGACAGTGCTTATCTGGGTGCACAATTGGTTTTAAATATGGTGTGGGTGCAAGGGATACCAGTGGATTCTTGGATATCCATAAAGTGACTAGTTGTCCCAGAAATAGCAGTTGCTAAATTGGGGCAGAAATTGGACATGAGAAACACCATAGGGCTGGAGAGAGTTTGGAAAGGTGCAGCAAGATGCGGCTCCAAACCCATCAAAACATATGACACACTTGGGCTTAGCTAAAAACTAATTAAAATTCAGCTCACAAGAGCTACTAAAGCTCTCCACTCCTTCATTCCAGCCGTAATGATAAATCAGAATATTAATTTTTGGACAACTGGGAAGTTATCATAATGTGAACATGCCAAACTTTCCAATTGTATTGGCAAACATAATTTTGCTTTGTATTCAGCCATGGAATTCCATTGTATGTTAACATGCTGTGCTATCTTAGCTTATTTATGTTTTCCATCATGTGTGCCCTGTGTCACTGTGGTTCATGCCTTCATGCTTAAATTCCACAAAGTACATCCAAACGTGTGCTTTCTCACTGCTGATAGATCAGAAACCTATTGTATTTAGTTTGTCTGCAGTCGACTGTATATTTTAGAAACAGTCTAGAAATTGGGGCTGGCATTATTAATAGATGAATAATTTGCATGCATCTTTTTTTTGCTACTCTAATCAATCACCAATATGTTTTTGACACTATTCCAGTTATACCATTAATGCTTTAATTAAAGTTGTGGACCAAAAGCTGTTATGGAATCATAGGGAAGTACAGCACAGAAGCACACTCTTTGATCCAACTCGTCTACGCCGACCAGATATCCTAACCTAATCTAGTCCCATTTGCCCACACTTTTCCCATATCCCTCGAACCCTTTCTATTCATATACCCATCCAAATACCTTTTAAATGTTGCAATTGTACCAGCCTCCACCACTTCGTCTGGCAGCTCAATCCACACACGCATTACCCTCTGCCTGAAAACGTTTCCCCTTAGGACCCTTTTAAATCTTTCCCCTCTCACCCTAAATCTATGCCCACTAGTTCTGGACTCACCCACTCCAGGGAAAAGATGTTGTCTATTTCCCCTCTCCATGCCCCTCATGATTTTATAAACTTCTATAAGGTCACCCCTCAGCCTCCGATGCTCCAGGGAAAACAGCCCCAGCCTATTCAGCCTCTCCCTATAGCTCAAATCCTCCAGCCCTGGCAACATCCTTGGAAATCTTTTCTGCACCCTTTCAAGTTTCACAACATCCTTCCAATAGGAAGGAGACCATACTTGCAGGCAATATTCCAAAAGTTGCCTAACCAATGTCCTATACAGCTGCAACATGACCTCCCAACTCCTATACTTAATATTCTGACCAATAAAGGAAAGCATACCAAACGCTTTCTTCACTAACCTTCCATATGCCACTCTACTTTCAAGGAGCTATGAACCTGCACTCCAAGGTCTCTTGTTCAGCAACAGTCCCCAGGACCTTACCATTAAGTGTATAAGTCCTGCCCCGATTTGCCTCTCCAAAATGCAGCACCTCGCATTTATCTAAATTAAACTCCATCTGCAACTCCTCAGCCCATTGGCCCATCTGATGAAGATCCCATTGCAATCTGAGGTAGCCTTCTTTGCTATCTACTACACTTCCAATTTTGGTGTCATTTGCAAACTTACTAACTGTACCTCCTATGTTCACATTCAAATCATTTATATAAATGGCAAAAAGTAGTGGACCCAGCACTGATCCTTGTGACACTCCACTGATCTCCAGTTTGAAAAACAACCCTCCACCACCACCCTCTGTCTTCTACTTTCAAGCCAGTTCTGTGTCCAAATGGCTAGGTCTTCCGAATTCTATGAGATCTAACCTTGCTAACCAGTCTCCCATGGGGAACCTTGTCAAACACCTTATAATAGTCCATATAGATCACATCCACAGCTCTGCCCCCATCAATCCTCTTTGTTGTTTCTTCAAAAAACTCAATCAATTTCTAGAGACATGATTTCCCATGCACAAAGCCATGTTGACTATCCCTAATCAGTTCTTGCCTTTCCAAATAAGTGTAAATCCTGTCCCTCAGGATTTCCTCCAACAACTTGCCCATCACCGACGTCAGGCTTTCTGGTCTATAGTTCCCTGGCTTGTCCTTACCACATTTCTCAAATAGTGATACCATGTTAGACAACTGTCAGTTTTTCGGTACCTGACCTGTGACTTTCGATGACACAAATATCTCAGTAAGAGGCCCAGTAATCACTTCCATCACTTCCCAAAGAGTTCTAGGGTACACCTGATCAGGTCCTGGGGACTTATCCACCTTTATACATTTCAAGACACCCAGCACTTCCTCCTTTGTAATATGGACATTTTTTAAGATGTCACCATCTATTTCCCTACAGTCTATATCTTCCATGTCCTTTTCCACAGTAAATACTGATGCAAAATACTCGTTTGCTATGCCCCCTATCTCCTGCGGCTCCTCACAAAGGTTGCCTTGCTGATCTTTGAGGGGGCCTATTCTCTCCCTAGTTACCCTTTTGTCCTTAATGTATTTATAAAATCTCTTTGGATTCACCTTAACCCTATTTGCCAAAGCTATCTCATGTCCCCCTTTTACCATCCTGATTTCCCTCATAAATCTACTCATACTGCCTTTATACTCTTCTAAGGATTTACTTGATGTATTCCTGACATATGCTTCCTTCTTTTTCTTAACCAAACTCTCAATTTCTCTCATCATCCAGCATTCCTGACACCTACCAGTCTTTCCTTTCACCTTAACAGGAACATACTGTCGCTGGATTCTCGTTTTCTCATTTCTGAAGGCTTCCCATTTTCCAGCTGTCCCTTGACCTGCGAACATCTGCCCCAAATCCGCTTTTCAAAGTTCTTGCCCAATACTGTCAAAATTAACCTTCTTCCAATTTAGAACTTCAACTTTTAGATCTGGTCTGTCCTTTTCCATCACTATTTTAAAACTAATAGAATTATGGTTGCTGGCCCCAAAGTGTTCCCCACTGACCCCTCAGTCACCTGCCCTGCCTTGTTTCCCAAGAGTAGGTCCACATACTGAATCAGAAAATCTTCTTGTACACACTTAAAAAATTCCTCTCCATCTAAACCCTTAACACTGTAGCAGTTCCAGTCTATGTTTGGAAAGTTAAAATCCCCTACCATAAGCACCCTATTATTAGAGATAGCTGAGATTTCCTAACAAAATTGTTTCTCAATTTCTCCCTGATTATTAGAGGGTTTGTAATACAATCCCAGTAAGGTGATCATCCCTTTCTTATTTCTCAGTTCCACCCAAATAACTTCCCTGGATATATTCCCGGGAATATCCTCTTATCAAAAATGCCACTCGCCCTCCTCTCTTGCCTCCCTTTCTATCCTTCCTGTAGCATTTGTATCCCAGAACATTAAACTGCCAGTCCTATCCATCCCTGAGCCAGTCCTACCTCGTTCTCTGCTTTGTCCCTGCCTGCCCTGACTGTTTGACTCGCTTCTTTTCCCAACTGTACCAGTCTTAGATTGATCTCTTTCTTCACTATTTCTCTGGGCTCCACCCCACCACCTTACTAGTTTAAATCCTCCTGAGCAGCTCTAGCAAATCTCCCTGCCAGTATATCAGTCCCCTTCTAATTCAGGGGCAATCCATCCTTCTTGTACAGATCACTTCTACCCCAGAAGAGATTCCAATGATCCAAAAATGTGAATCCTTCTCCAATACACCAGCTCCTCAGCCATGCATTCATCTGCTCTATCCTCCTATTCCTGCCCTCACTAGCTCATAGCACCGGGAATAATCCAGATATTACAACCCTCGAGGATATCCTTTTTAAATTTCTGCCTAATTCTTTGTAAACTCCCTTCAGAATCTCAACCTTTTCCCTTCCTATGTCATTGGTTCAAATGTGTACAATGACCTCCTGTTGGTCTCTCTCCTCCTTGAGAACATTCTGCACCCTCTCTGAGACATTCTTCATCCTGGCACCAGGAAAGCACCAAACCATTTGAATTTTTTGCTGCTTGCTGTGCCTCTGACTAGAGAGTGTCCTAACGCAATCAATCGCTTGGAACCCGATGTACCTCTCATTACATTAGGGCCAGTCTTGGTACCAGAAACTTGGCTGTTTGTGCTACATTCCCCCGAGAATCTATCACCCCTTACATTTTCCAAAACAGCATACTTGTTTGAAATGGGGATAGCCACAGAAGACTCCTGTGCTACCTGCCTACCTCTCTTACCTTTCCTGGAGTTAACTCATCTGTCTGTTTCTCCCTTCCTATAACTGCCATCCATCACACCCCCTTGCTCTTGTAAATTCCTCATTTATATGAATATATTAAGTATTTGCCCAGTATTTGTATCACACAAGGTTCTGGGTTTCCCTTTCATGTTTAAACAGATATTGGAGTAAGGAATTTTGTGTAATTATTCATATAACAAAACAAAATATTATTAAATAAGAAAATGATGCATTCAAATATTCTCAAGGTTTTCCTCTAATTATTACTATTTAGTAGTTTGAGTTCTTATTTAATGGGGTCCTGTTCAAATGAAAGGTGAGCTATATCAATGGTGGGAAATTGCACATTTCCCCTCTTTGTGTTCGATGTTTTCACTCAGGGCTCCCAAGTCTAATGAATATTTAGCTCTGCACAGCTTTAAGTTTCTATTGGAACAAAACGGAAAACAAATCAATGGTAACCAAAAACAAGTAGAGGTTCAGAATTCCTCTCTATGTAACAAAAATGAGTTAAAAGTCTGTCATTTTTAAGTGCTAGAGTAGAATGATTGACTCTAGACCTTTTTCAAATGTATTCACAAGAATGCACAGTTGCAGTTCAGCCAAATTACAAGATAAACACAGATGCAGGAGACCTGCCTTATCTCTTCTTAGCTCATTCAGTGTGCAAAAATATCATTCTCGTTATTTGTTTGGATTTTGATTAATTTAATGCTTTGCCTCCACTCCTTTGGCTGAAGCTTGGTCCAAAAACAATTCCTGTTTGGATGAAGAAGTCTTGCGTATCATTACAATAATATTGCTGAGGCATGTTTTTGTGATTTGTTCCCAGTTGTGGACATTGTTGACAAGGTTACCATTTATTATTTACTTCTAGAGGGCAGCTAAGTGTCAATCACATTGGTATGTGGTTAGGAATAGCCAAACCTGGTAAGGATGGCCAGTTTCCTTGCCTAAAGGACTTTATTGAACAAACTTTATTAATCCAACAGTTTCAAGATAATTTCTACTGATTTTTTTCTTTATTTTTAAATTTTTTTAGCTGTTTTTGGTCAAATTTTAACTTAGGTTCTCTGGATTCTTACTCCAAGCATCTGAAATACTAATCTAGCAATTTAATCAGCAAAGCACCAAAACAGCATACTTGTTTGAAATGGGGATAGCCACAGAAGACTCCTGCACTACCTGCCTACCTCTCTTTCCTTTCCTGGAGTTAGCTCATCTGTCTGTTTCTCAAGCTAATTATCTCAAGCTAATGTAGACGCTACAATACCTTCCTTGCTAATGCATGTCTGTGGCTTTCCTTGACTCAGTGCTGTCTATGTCACAATCTCAAATGCTTTTTTCTTCTTCAATGACTGTAAAAACACCAGCTAAGAGATATCAACTTAGGAGGAAGGAGCTGGTAAGTCTGGGGCTACCATTAGGTGAAACATTGAGAAATAGTCAGAATGAAAATCTGGGTGAATAGGGGTTAGATTAGATTACTTACAGTGTGGAAACAGGCCCTTCGGCCCAACAAGTCCACACCGATCCGCCGAAGCGCAACCCACCCATACCCCTACATTTACCCCTTTAACGTAACACTACGGGCAATTTAGCATGGCCAATTCACCTGACCCGCACATTTTTGGATTGTGGGAGGAAACCGGAGCACCCGGAGGAAACCCACGCAGACATGGGGAGAACGTGCAAACTCCACACAGTCAGTCGCCTGAGTCGGGAATTGAACCCGGGTCTCTGGCTGCAAGAATGACTGTTGTGAGGAAGCTATAAATGTGAATCTGGAACCTTTGGCGCCGCAGGAGTAAAGCTTCTGGAAACTGATCCTTCTGGAGCCTGTTTCCTTAAGCTGATTGGCAGGATATTACAGGATGGTCTCTGCATCCTTCAGCTAAAAACTTATGGGAAACCTGTATGTGATTCTAACATTCTGCCACAGCAATGTAATTCTATGAGCAGTGTTAAGGCAAGAGCTCCACCACTACTTTAGCAGAAAGTTTGGAACAGAGAACTGCTGGTCAATGGAATAGCCAGAAATTCTGTCGTCCCAGCAGTTGCACCAGGAGTGGCCAGGGGATAGATTTAAAGGGAGAGATTACCTGGGAGAGGGTAGTCCTCTACTGGGTACAGAAGGCCTTGAAGCAGGATTAACCTCTTTGCTCAACACCTGCCCGTGCTGCTAGGCTAACCACATGATGTACCTCCCTATAAAATAACTCACAGGACAAGATGAAACCCTTAGGTAACCAGTAACTGGCCACTTCCAGGTCACGGTAAGCACAAATGTGAGTGGATGACCCAAAGCTTCATCATCCCCACAATATTTCAGACAGGTCCGTGGTGAGAGGAAGGGCTACCTGCAGGATTTTCTGTGCCATTTCACCTTTAAACTCACTAATTATGGAACATATAGTCCAATCTAGGAAGTCATCTTTCAGGATAGGCAGTGGCATAATGGGAGCAGGATTATAAACTACTCGCTTATGAAGACATTTGGCAGATGTTTTTGGCTGTGAGTGATATGCAAGTGTGCCACGGTAAAACAGGCACCCATGAAGAGAAGTTTAAAAAGATTAAACCTTGTAAAAACAAGCATCTGCGCTTTTCATTTGCAGTGTACTTGCTCTGATGCTTACTGCTACTCCCTGCATGGAGTGAGAGGGTTTTTAATGTCTTTATGCTTGCTGTGTTTTGCTTTTAGAAACTAGCTTTGCTTCAACATAATAGACAAAAGCTGCAATGATTCTGCAGCCTCTCGCTGGGCAATAGAACAGAGTTCCTCCAGACTTGGCCATGCATCTAAAAGGGGACTGCATCTCTTGCAGCTACACAGCCCCTCTGTTTATGAACATCTTACAAGCATCAAAAGCCATGATTGCACAGGCTGGCAGTCAGCTGCAATCAATCATCTGGATATATGACTTCGAGTCACCAGGGTTGCCTCCTGCATACTGGCATTGAATGCAGGATCAGCTGATTGGCATTTCACACCAAGTGGATATCCATGGAATGAAAGTTGTTCCTATTCATAAAACTCATCTGGGGCTTTGAATATTGCATGGATTCCTTCAATTGCTGCTTCTATGTGTGGAAACGCTGCCAATGCGTGAACTATAGTTCTCTTTGTTTGCTTCTATTGGGGACGATAAAAATTCTGCAGCTCCTCTGAACAGAGCCTGTTCAGATCACTGTCCTTCTTGATATAGTGATACACAGCTGCTAATGTGGCAAAGGTCACATGCTAATGCCAAGAAGAATCTGGATGCAAAGCATTTAAGCCAGCGGTTAGGCTGACAAGCACAAACAATACTTTCTTCCTGATGGAAGTGTGCTGCAGATCTTCAGTTCACTGTTGACTTATTTGAGCAATAATCTCTCGAAGAAGGATCAGATGCAGATATCAATTTGCAAGTAAGATAACACCAACCAGCAGTGGCAATACAATACACAGCCGTGTCATTCGGGTATCCAAATCAACAATTGGAACTGTAGGTCTCACCATCATTCATATAGTGACATTGGTTATTGATTTATCAGAGAACTTTGCAGCCATTAACATACATTTTAAAACAAAGTCTGTACAGCCAGGAAGTGCATCTGTCATTGACCCAAAATTATGGGGAGAGCACGTGGGAATGCAGCTAACACTGGTAGTACATTGTGAATATATCAGTGAGGCCTAGTTGCCAATCTCAGGGTGGTCCAAAGCTTTTCTGCTTAGTTAATATGAGCTTTGGGAACAAATCTGGCACAGACTAATTCTTATCTCATTGCATTCTTATGAAGTAACATCACTTCTGTTACTTCAGGATGCCCAACTCTTTTCCTTTCGTTTGTCTGACACATGTTATAGGAAGGATATTGTTAAACTTGAAAGGGTTCAGAAAAGATTTACAAGGATGTTGCTGAGGTTGGAGGATTTGAACTACAGGGAAAGGCTGAATAGACTGGGGCTATTTTCCCTGGAGCGTCGAAGGCAGAGGGGTGACCTCATAGAGGTTTATACAATCATGACAGGCATAGATAGGGTGAATAGCCGAGGTCTTTTTCCGAAAGCAGGTGAATTCAAACCTAGAGGGCATAGGTTTAAGCTGAGAGGGGAAAGATTTAAAAGGGACCTAAAAGGCAACTTTTTCACACTGAAGATGGTACGTGTATGGAATGAGCTGCCAGAGGAAGTGGTGGAGACTGGTACAATTATAACATTTAAAAGGTATTCGGATGGGTACATCAGTGGGAAGGGTTTAGAGGGATATGGGCCAAATCCCGGCAAATGGGACTACATTTATTTAGGCCATCTGGTCAGCATGGACAAGTTGGACCAAATGATCTGTTTCTGTGCTGTACAACGCAATGACATTGTCCAGCTTCTTTGGGACTTTTGCTGCGAAGAGTGTCTTATCCTCTTGATAAGACACCACATCAGAACTTACTGTACATGATAAAAGTGTATTGAACTCTGGGCAACATATAAGTATGGATAAAGAAGTGGTTGACTAACAGGAAACAAAAAGTAGGAAATAATGGGTCTTTTGTGCAGTAGCAAGCTGCAATGAGTACAGAATGTTAGGCATCAGTGCAGGGGTCTCAACTATTTACATTTTATATGAGTGACATGGATAAAGGGACCAAATGTATGGTAGCTAGACTTGCTGATGACTCATCATTGTTAGCAATGTAACTTAGTCAAAAAGGAGGGAGAGAGCCTGGAAAGGAACATGGATAAGTTCAATGAGAGAGCAAAAAATCGCCAGATTGAGCATAATGTCAAAATATTTGAACTTTTGCTCTTTAACAGGAAGAACAGAAAATTAGTATACTATTTAAATGGAAAAGGATTGCAGCAATTAGTGGTACAGAGGGAACTTGGGGTTCTGTTCATGAATTACATTAGGTTAGTTTACGAGGAAAAGTAAGAAATTAGGAAGGCAAATGGAACGTTGACATTTATGGTAAGGGGAATGAAATATAAAGATAAAGAAATTTTACTGTAGCTGTTAAGGACATTGGTGAGACCACACTCAGAGTGTTGTGTACAATTTCAAATTTCTCATTTGAGGAACAGTATAATTATTTTTGAAGCAGTTTAGTGAAGTTTCACTCAATTTTGTCCTGGGATGACAGACTCAACTTCTGAAGAAGGTTGAACTGGTTAGGCCCATCTGCATTGGAGTTTTAGAAGAATGAGACGCTCATCTTTGATGGTCTACATTGCTGTTAACATGTTTTACATGTAAATCAATCAACTGGAAAGCATTTACTGATGATGGTTACAAATGAAAAATAACACTGATGATTTGATGATGGAGAAAAAATAATTTGTTGTGTGTAAAAGCACTTCTGGACAGAAAAAAAGAGAATGTGAGTCAGTCTTATTGAAACATATAAGAGCTCAAGGGGATTTGGCAGTGTGGATATCAAAGAGATGTTTGTTGTTGTGGAAGACAAGTAGACATGTTTTAAGAATGGTAGGCAGAAGTGGGTTCTGCAGATGCTGGAAATCAGAGACTAGATTAGTGTGGAGTGTTGGAAAAGCACAGCTAGTCAGGCAGCATCCAAGGAGCAGGAAAATCGACATTCCTGATGAAGGCCTTTTGCCCAAAGTGTCGATTTTCCTACTCCTCTGATGCTGCCTGACCTGCTGCGCATTTCCAACACTCCACACTAATGCTATGTTTTAAGAATGACTGAGATGAGGAGAAAATTACTTATGTCAGAGAGTTGTTAATATATTGAATTCTCTTCCTCGGAAATCAGTGGAGGCTGGGTCATTGAATTTATTCAAGAGTTAGATAGAGTTTTGATTGACTGGAGTCAAGATCCAAGGCAGAGTTATGGCCCTGATTCCTGTGTTCCTATGTATCATGACTCCTGGTGTCATCAAGACAGCGATGGAGCTGAGGCCTCTGGGTTGTGGTCAGGATAGGTCTGGAGCAGTGAGATGGAGGCAGTGGAGCTGGGGCCTCTTGGGTGTGGTCAGGATAAGCCTGGAGCGGTGAGGTGGAGGCAGTGGCTGAACTGGGTCCTCCTGGTTGGGGTCAGGATAGGCCCGGAGCAGTGAGGTGAAGGCAGCGGAGCTGGGGCCTCTTGGGTGTGGTCAGGATAAGCCTGGAGCGGTGAGGTGGAAGCAGCAGCAGGGCTGGGGACCTCCTGGCTGTGATCAGGATAGGCCCAGAGCAGTGAGGTGGAGGCAGCGGTGGAGTTGGGACCTCCTGGTTGTGGTCGGGATAGGCTCGGAGCAGTGAGGTGGCAGCAGCAGTAGAGCTAGGGCCTACTGGTTGTGGGGTAACTGTGTGTTCAGCATTATCAGCATGGTAGGCCCAGTGGCGAAGAGATGACACCTAAAGTGGGGAACTCCTACATTAGTGGGTCTGGCGCAGATGGCGGCGAGGAGGTGGAGGGTTCTCTTTCAGTTACTGAAGGCTAGGAGCCGGCATGGTCTGGTTAGGAAGACTGTTATTCTGCTATTCAGTTATTCAGGTGGCACGGTGGCTCATTGGTTAGCAAGTACCCAGGTTTGATTCCAGCCTCAGGTGACTGTCTGTGTGGAGTTTCTACATTCTCCCCGTGTCTGTGTGGGTTCTTTCTGGGTGCTTCAGTTTCCTCCAAAAGGTCCAAAGATGTGCCAATTAGGTGAATTGCCCATAGTATTCAGGCATGTTTAGGTTAGATGCATTAGTCAGGGTTAAATGTAGAGTAATGGGATAGGGGAATGGGTCTGAGTAGGTTATTCTTTGGAGGATTGATGTGGACTTCTTGGGCTGAATGGCCTGTTTCCACACTGTAGTGATTCTATGAATGATTTGTTTTTTTTTCCTAATTTATCCCTATAATCTGAAATGCTAAACTTTTCATTTCTTCAATTTTCCAATTATATTTTCCTAAGAACTTGTTCATAAGAATCTTTTCCTCGATATCTTTGTAACTAAGATGACACCATAATGTGATGACTTGTAAAGTTTTCACTGTTCTCATTTGAGTAAATGTGCTAATAAAGCAATTTCAATTCAAACATTGTCTGGTTGCAATCCAGGAGCAGCACTCCCAGTTACTAAACATGTTCATCATTCCTACCTCACTATGCTCTGCTCTGCTTTTACTTCTCTTTTAATAAATGGGTTCCAAGCTGACAGGAGTTGCTTGTCTGTGGCTGACTTAGAGGGAGTTATGTTAACATGGTTGAATGAGCAGGATTGGCAACATGGTGAAAAATGGAACATCATCAAGCAGCCTTCAAAATGCTAACTTTCAGGTTTGTCACTTACATATTGCCTAAACTTCCTCTTAATTGAAGCCACAAACCCAACACACACACTGAGTACTATGTCCAATTTTAGTCACTAAGGAACAAGAGAGGCACTGATGGTGCTGGAAGCCTAAAAATGGGGTTTTGAGTGATGCAGAAAGATATGGAAAGGCTTAACCTTTTCAGCCTCGATGTAAATCATATGAAAGATAATCCTACAGAGCTTTATAAACATGTGGAATCATAGAATAACACAAAACAGGAGGAAATGATTTAAAATATCATAACTGTGCCAAAGTTTTGCTGGAGCTATCCAATTAATCCTAGTTCCTTGCTTTATTCCCCAACCCTATAAATTGTTTCCAAGTTGTAAAAGGTCAAACAAGATCATTACTTTAAACATTGCAAGTTAAACTCAAACTGGCAAAAGACAGCCTTGGGGCTTCATTCTTCACAGAGTGGTCAACAGTTATTATGGACCTAGATTCAGAGAGATGGAGATTGAAACTGTGAATAACTTCAGAAATAACTGTGCAGCAAATCTGTTGATGAGAAAATAGGAGCTTATTGGTTTCCCTCATCTGTAAGTCCATATTGTCGAGCTATATTTCTAGGTTTGGGAATTAGTTCCCCAGCAACTTAGGAACACTTAGTTCTTTTCTTCATCATTTCAGTACTTAATTCTGCACCAGCAAGGGAAATCTGAATTTTGTGTTGGGTCATTATACTTTGGAGAACAGAAGCCACAAGAAGCAGCAAACATTCGTCAGGTTATTCTGCTGTTCACCATTTATTCAGGCCAAATGTCAACATGGTTGCATTTCCAGCGATGTAAGCTGCTCTTGTCTTGCTACTGCCAAGACAAGGGGAAAAGTTGTAGAGTCAAGAGCCAGAGTTAAACCATAAATTTGACAAATAGTAAATAGAAGAACATTAGTTTATTTAAAATTCAGAGAATAAAAACATACATTAAGCTCATTAATCTTTTAGAACTTTGTAATGTGCAGCCTATCTTTTTAACTCATCCGGCTCTGGTTCCCTTTCTCTTGCCTATTGATATAAATCCTTATGAGCACTTAAACAAATCTCTACCATTTTATATCATCACCATGCACACTGATGGTTTCAGTACAAGGGATTTATACTTTCCCTGGCATAAAGTTGGATTTGTAGGGACTGGGGAGTGATCAGGAAGGGGGAGGGGGTGGGGCAGTGGGATGGTGAGTGGTTGGGTGGGGAGGGGTATAGAAGGATGGGGTAGGGGTGATGGATGGCAGGTAGGGGAGTGATGTTTGTGGAAGAGCTGGGTTCTGTACCTGGAGGGAGTGATTCCTGACATGAATGCAGGGATGGTTTCTGAACCCAGATGCTTTCACCAGGACTTAATCCAGGGGCTTCCAGCCCTGTGTCAGGTATGGGGGAGGGTGGGGTAGGAGGGTGGGGTAGGTTGCAGATTGCTGATCCATGAGGGAGCCCAGTTGTAGTAATGGGATGGGCTTGATCCTGAACTCCAGGGAGCCTGATTTCAGGCACTGCTCTGGTGGCAATTGGCTGTTCTGTGGGGCTATTTTCAGCTTGCTAAAATGGAAACATTTCACAAGACCTAATAAACCTAACCACCAATAGTTAAATCTCTAAAGCATGTTAAAATTGAGGCTAACTGCATTCAAAAAGTCTTTTGGGAGTAGTCTTGTTGCCAACCCTTTTACCACCTTTGTAAAATCTGACAGTTAGCATTTTGGAAACTGCTTCCAATGCTGTGAACTTGGTACCCATTCAAGCAATCCCATCTATTCAACCATGTTAACATTACTCCCTCTGAGTCAGCTACGGACAAGCAACTCCAGTCATCTTGAAACCCACTTACTTAAACAAAAGACAAGGCTGAGCAGTACACAGTGATGTAGTTTGATGATGTTGGAATGTCAAAAATGTCTAGTGACTACCCATTTAACAGAGACCTAAATAAAAATTGGATGTCTGAATTTGAAAGTTTGTGTTGCAACAGATATCGTGCTCGCCATAAGGCAAACTTTCCCCAGTGAGCAATATGCAGTTTGGCTTGCTTGTAAACTCTCCAGTATAGCAACACTGTGTCTTTGAGAACTTGGTAAAAGCAGCCCTATTAAGATCTATGATTTGCACAGGAAATTAGATAGAAAAATGGTATGTAGTGGACAAAATGGCTGGTTGTAGACTCTAATTGATGCATTTGGGACAGTAAACTCTAAACATGCACAAATAATTCCTGGCTGGCCAAAGGAAAAATCATGTGCTGTGTCCAAATACAACATGGATTTCACATTTGCTCTGGTTACAAACTGACTTTGGACATTCAAATAGACAGGGGAAAGGATAGAATCATCGCAAAATTATGCTTGGTAAAATATGGTAATACTAATTAATTGCAGTACTGATTTTCAGTGTTGATCTCATTTTATTGGCAATTATATCCATGTCCTAAAATATATATTTTAATCAAATGGGTATGTTGCAAAAAGAGCTTAATTTTCTAAAAAAAATCATAAATTGACTCTTTTATTGTTACATCTCAGTATTACAGAGGTTTTAAAAGTTTTATCTTGAATGCTTATTATTTATGTTTAATATTAAATTCAGTAGCTTATATTCAATTTATTTTTATATATCCAAATGGAAAGTCTGTAAATGACCAGCAGGGTGCACTCTTGGATCATAATCAGCACATTACCATAGCACAAGTACAGAATTTGAACAGGGTCCTGACTGTGCAGATATCAAAGTACCTCAAATTTGTTTTAAGCCAAGAATTTGTTATTACATAAAGTTTTCTTGTTAAGTATGCATCTGAAGGAATCATGCGTTTTTATAATGAATACTTCACATAGTGCTGCGTAATGTAAGTGTAAAGACGTTTAACTTCGGGAGAGCAGTGAGTAGTAAGAAGAAAGATTAATAATGCTGAGACAAGGGTAGGGTATTTTAGAGGAGAAAGTGAGGTCTGCAGATGCTGGAGATCAAAGTTGAAATTCCTGAAGAAGGGCCTGTGCCCGAAACGTCGAATCTCCTGTTCCCTGGATGCTGCCTGACCTGCTGTGCTGTTCCAGCAATAAAGTTTCAACCTAGGGTATTTTAGAGTTGTTGAGAATTTCTGAGAGATGTGAAGGGGAGCCCTGTCTTGGTACTTCTGATCTCATCAGTAAATTTTCTTGCAAGCCATAACTTTGACAATACTACCACATTTCTGCATATTCCTGTGCTAAATTGCCTTGACACCCATTGACCCATGTGGGAAATAAAATATCAGAACCTTGTTAAAAGTCTTCTGCTGCCACATCATTGTTTTTTTAAAATTTGTTCACTGGAGGTAGTATCATTGTCTGAACCATCATTTATTGCCAATCCCCAGTTAAGAGTCAACCACATGACTGTACCACATCACGAGATTCACATGTTGTTCAAATCAGATTAGGGGCGCATATTTCTTTCTATAGTGAGCCAAATAGGTTTCTACAGCAATCATTTGACCAGTTCTCTAGGCTAGGGAATTAAAATTTTTCCATCTTCCATGGTGTGATGTGAACTCACAGCACCAGAACTTTGCGGACTACTAAGGAGTGGTATTACCATTACCAGTACCCCACTAACTCTGGATCGATAATAAAAAGCATCTCTCCTTTAAGGTGCTATTACAAGCCTTTAAGACATGGCTGCATTAACTGATTTTCCAGCTGTTAATTGGCAAGCTGCCTCCTGGGTCTAATTCTCAGAGTGGGTGCACACCTGGCAATTTATAAATATTCCCAATCATCAAGGGGCTTTGGGAAAAGTGTATGGGAGGGTTTTTGTTTATTCATGGAATGAAAGTGTTGATGCCTGGGCCGGCATTTATTGCCCATCCCTAATTATCCAGAATGCAGTTGAGAGTCAGCCACATTGCTGTGGATTTGGAGTTACATTTCAGCCAGACCAGGTAAGGTTGGCAGGTTTCTTCCCTCAAGGACAGGAGTGAACCTGATGTTTTTTTTAAATAAAGAATCAATGGCAGCTACATGGTCATTATTAGGCTAGTTTTTATTTAATCCCAGCTAACCTATAATTAAACTCATAACCTAAATGTCATGAGTTGTTCACTCTGCATGCAGAAAATAGGTCCCTTATTTGTTTGAACCCAGTCCTCATTCTATTGGTGTACAGTTTAGTTTGGAGAAGTCCCTGAATCTTCTTTTGTTAATACTATTCATTATCAGTAAGATATAGCATGCATCACTGAAATGAAATGGCTCAGATTAACACTTTAGAGTGCAGAATAGAACGTGCACATTCGCTAACTGTCCAATAAACAGATGTGTAATTGCATTCACTTGTCCATTGAAAATGCAAGCATTTAACTCTTTTGGGGACTTCTGCAAGTTTTTCCATCTTGAAAAAACATTTTGGAAAAAAATGATTTCAAATTTTTAATTTTTTAAATAGAAAACATCTTATCTTCTTTCTATCGCTCGTAAATTCCATGACACTAAATATCAATTTCCTGGTTCTTTGAGGATAGATTTAGACAGCCAGTGTTGACGCTGGTGTTTTATCTCTGGGAACATCCAAATAGAACTTGATCCCATTTTCACCCAATAGTTATATGCACACATTTCTTGGCAATTCCTGAACTAAATCAGATGCAGGAATCCAGGTGAACCAGTGGTTAAAAAAATCATGTGTCTCAGGTATTACCACATGTAAGATCAGCTAACAGCACAGGCTGGAACTAAAATCTGGAATTTTTGTTTATGTTAGACTAGCACCTATGTACTTACTAACAAAGTTAGAGAGTCATAGAGATGTACAGCATGGAAACAGACCCTTCGGTCCAACCCGTCCATGCCGACCAGATATCCCAACCCAATCTAGTCCCACCTGCCCATATCCCTCCGAACCCTTCCTATCCATATACCCATCCAAATGCCTCTTAAATGTTGCAATTGTACCAGCCTCCACCACATCCTCTGGCAGCTCATTCCATACATGTACCACCCTCTGTGTGAAAAGGTTGCCCCTTAGGCCTCTTTTATATCTTTCCCCTCTCACCCTAAACCTATGCCCTCTAGGTCTGGACTCCCTGACCCCAGGGAAAAGACTTTGTCTATTTATCCTTTCCATGCCCCTCATAATTTTGTAAACCTCTATAAGATCACTCCGCAGCCTCCGACGCTCCAGGGAAAACAGCCCCAGCCTGTTCAGCCTCTCCCTGTAGCTCAGATCCTCCAATCCTGGCAACATCCTTGTAAATCTTTTCTGAACCCTTTCAAGTTTCACAACATCTTTCTGATAGGAAGGAGACCAGAATTGCATGCAATATTCCAACAGTGACCTAACCAAGGTACTGTACAGCCGCAACATGACCTCCCAACTCCTGTACTGAATACTCTGACCAATAAAGAAAAGCATACCAAATGTCTTCTTCACTATCCTATTCTACCTGCGACTCCACTTTCAAGGAGCTATGAACCTGGACTCCAAGGTCTCTTTGTTCAGCATCACTCCCTAGGACCTTACCATTAAGTGTATAAGTCCTGCTAAGATTTGCTTTCCCAAAATGCAGCTCCTCGCATTTATCTGAATTAAACTCCGTCTGCCACTTCTCAGCCCATTGGCCCATCTAATCCTGTTGTAATCTGAGGTAACCCTCTTCTCTGTCCACTACACCTCCAATTTTGGTATCATCTGCAAACTTACTAACTGTACCTTTTATGCTCACATCCAAATTATTTATGTAAATGACAAAAAGTAGAGGGCCCAGCACCAACCCTTGTGGCACTCCACTGGTCACAGGCCTCCAGTCTGAAAAACAACTCTCCACCACCAACCTCTCTTCTACCTTTGAGCCAGTTCTGTATCCAAATGGCTAGTTCTCCCTGTATTCCATGAAATTAACCTTGCTAATCAGTCTCCCATGGGGAACCTCATCGAACGCCTTACTGAAGTTCATATAGATCACATCTACTGCTCTGCCCTCATCAATCTTCTTTGTTACTTCATCAAAAAACTCAATCAAGTTTGTGAGACATGATTTCCCACGCACAAAGCCATGTTGACTATCCCGATAGAGATGTACAGCATGGCTCTTCGGTCCATGCTGACTAAATATCCAAAATTAATCTAGTTACATCTGCTACCATTTTGCCCATATCCCTCTAATTCCCCCTTCCCATACATTTAGTCATCCAGATGCCTGTTAAATGTTGTAGTTGTACCAGCCTCCACCACCTCCTCTGGCAACTCCTTCCAAACACACACCACCTTCTTGTAAAACATATCTGTAGCTGCTGCCAAAGCTACTGAGTTTCTCCAGCAATTTCTGTTTTTGTTTCAGATTTCCAGCAGCTGCAGATGTTTTTTCGTGTTGTTGTAGGAGTAGGCCTATTTGGAATACTGAAATACTCTATTATTTATCAATGCAGTTATTGGTTATCAAGAAGCAAAGTGTGTTCTTACTTGTTCCACAAAACTCTTCGTAACTGACATCTAATTCTTCAGTGTCATTTTCCGAGAGCTTCTCCCTTTCCACCCTCATTAAAGTCTGACGTTTCATCTCAGCTAAAAGGAAGGAAGGGGGGAATGCACCTTCTCAGCCACCCAATTCTAGATTGACAAAATGCCTATGTGCCCGGGTTGAACAATTGATATTTGACAATATTGTACCATCGAGACTGACCATCAAAAATGCATGAGTCTCTCACCAACAGCTTTGAGCTCGCTGTTCGATCTCACTCATTGTCACCATCACATGGTATGTGTGTGTGTGTGTGTGTCTGTGTCTGTGTCTGTGTCTGTGTCTGTGTGTGTGTGTGGTCGGATTGGGATCCTGACATTATCCCACCCTCTTCTCACTTCCAACCACTCGAGCACCAAGACCAAAAGAAAGCCCCTTGTTGAGAAAAAAAAATTGAGGCAGTTAATTCTGACAGGAATGGTTCTTTCAGCCTGACTTGACAGATTTTTGTTATATCAGCAAATTTGCATTTGTTTTCAATTAACTTAGCTTCCATACAAGTCAATTACTTGCCTGTGAGATTTCTCTGTGTCATGGAAGCTACCCCAGTGCTGCAATTGGAGTTCTGAGGAAAAGCAACAGCTTGGTTCAGCTCAGCAGTGAAAACAAATGGAACAGGAGCTCTAACAGCTTCAGTTGCCTTCTCCCAAGCATCAAACAGCTCCAGAGGAACAGATAGGTTGGACACAGTGCTTCAGATTGAAGGAGACAATACCTCCATCATAGACTCTACAAGCCAAGCATAAACTTGCTCAAGATCTTCTAACAAGAGAAAGCTGAAGTCCTTGTGGAAGGTGGGTCTTAGATTATCTGCAGTCTTCTGGAAGCCAATCTTGTCGAGCATGTAGCCTAGCCAGGTCTGTCAAGGTGAGCTCATCTCCCAATTTCTTAACATTCACATCCTTAAGAGATCATTTATGTTGACATGTGCCCCTTAGAATTGGAAGTTCTAATGTTGCTTTACCAAACATCAGGTACATTGATAAAAATAAATACTTTTATTTGGTTATGGGGTAGGACGAGGTTCATTTCGACTATAAGCACCTTCATCAATGTAAGAAGTAGAAGCAGGACAAAGCCATACAGTCTTTCAAACCTTCTCCACCTTCAATATTAATGTGGTTATTCAAAGCTCCAATGTCACTTTTCCACCTGATTCTACTTGAAATGCCCTATTTATCCATTTTCTGCGTCTTGTCCATTAAACAATCCTCTATCCAGGTAAATATATCACCCCCAAGTCCATAAGTCAGGTAAATATATATATATAGGTAATTATATATCTAGGTAAATATATATCCAGGTAATTGTATATCCAGGTAAATATATCACCCTCAAGTCCATAAGTCAGGTAAATATATATCCAGGTAATTATATATCCAGGTAAACATATATCCAGGAGAAAGTGAGGAGATGCTGGAGATCAGAGCTGAAAAATGTGTTGCTGGAAAAGCGCAGCAGGTCAGGCAGCATCCAAGGAGCAGGAGAAGGGCTTATTATATATCCAGGTAAATATATCATCCTAAAGTCCATAAGTCAGGTAAATATCCAAGTAAATATATATCGAGGTAAATATATCACCCCCCAAGTCCATACATCATTATTTTGTGTATTGCTGAAAACTTTCTGGTTCCCTTTGATCTATACAATTAGTTAAATGCTCAAAGAACTTTAATGAATTGCCAAACAGGATATCTCTTTTGTAAAGTCAAATTGATTTGTTCTAATCATTCTAAGCTTTTCTAAGTGCATTCTTAACATTTCCTTTACATTACATTGCAGCACTTCCCCAGCAATTGATATCATGCTAACTGACCTACTGTCTCCTATTCTGCCCCTCTTTTCTTTCTTCAATAATGATGTGACATTTGCTTGCTTCCTATCTGCTAGGGCCATTCCAAAATTTAGGAATGTTTAGAAAGTCATGGTTAGTGCATCCACTATTCTACAGCTATGTCTTTTAGAATTCTTTGATATAAGCCATTAAGTCTAGGGATTTGTTGGATTTAGTCTCTTAAATTTCTGCATTACGTTTTCTCTGCTGACATTAATTTCTTGTTATTCTCCATTTTTAAAATGTAGCTTGTGTCTTCTATGCTGAAGATCAACACAAAATATTTGTTCAATATCTCTGTCATCTCTTCATTTCCCATGTCTCTGCTTCAAAGGGATGAAAATGTACTTTAACTGCTCTCTTCCTTCTATACTTGGAAAAACTTTTACAAGCTGTTTTTATGTTCCCAACTCTGATTTTACTTTTTTGTTCATTTTTTTGTTTATGATCAGAAGATAATAAAGAATGTTAGAACCATACTCACTTGCAGGGAGCATAACAACTCATATATCAAGTGACAATAAAGCTAATTCAATTCAATTCAATTCATGTCGTGCCACATGCTAATACATCTTTGGGATCAGGTTATCTATCAGCCCCCTTACCAATTCAAAGAAGGAAAATTCTAACCTGAATAAGCTAGTGAATATGAGGAGCTGCCAATCATCTTACTCAACTGATACATTAAAAAAAAATTCCTTGAAGGAAGGATACAAAATGGTATAATTTACCTTTCTATAACAATGCCAATAGGAATCAACTGGATCATTCAGCAGAATGGAATGGTGACACTAGCAATGGGGAATAAAGTTTTGTGAACAGATTATGAGGATCCGTTTTTAAAATGTTCAACTCATTCAACATATTTAGAATTCTTTTTCATCTGTGATGAGTACCAGAACCATTCAACAATTTAAACTGTTGATTAAATTAAAGTTTCACATTTTATTAAGGTTGAGACTGATTTAAAAAAATGGCTGCTCTTTCATGAGAAATGGGATCAGTAAATATTGCTCTGTCATGCTGGCATTTCTAAATTTCACCCTAGGTCTCTTTCATTACCAAAGAGGAACAGGCTTCAGCACGGGTTTAACAGGAAGTGTAGCTCAAAATAGCTCTCCCTAAACTGTAGGCTGCCAGAAATATGGACATTTAATACATTATAGCCACTGAGACAGAAAGAAACTTTCAAATTTGAAGATTAAAAAAAACACATTAAAATTACTGCTTTTCTTTAACAGGAAACAAGTTCAATGGAATTTATATAACTCTTGTTCCAGTTAAATTGCTGCAAGGACCGTTGTTCAGGGTGGTCGGGCTTGAAGAAATTTGATAACTCAGACCAGGAAAGAAGTAGAGAAGATTAGGCAGCCGAACAGCAAACTAACATCAGAAGGAATTTTTCTGGAGAAAGTTCTTGGTATGATAAACTTTTGTTAAAAGACTTGAGCTGCAATGCAGTTTTGAGGGTGTGCTGCACTGTTGAAATGCCACCTTTTGGATGAGTCATTAAATCAAGATATAGTCTGTTTTCTCAGCTGGATATCAAAGATTGCATGAAATCTAATCCATTTGTGTTTATAACCCTTAATTTTTATGTGAATTTAAGTGTGGTGTTGGGAGTGGGCTAAGTGACAAACTCATATGCCTGTTGTCATGGTTACAGCTCAGGACCCCAAACCAAAATGTGGACATTTTTATCTTGTAATTCCAAAGTGTATTTTTAAAAAGAGGGTTGATGCAGCCAAAAATGGCTATAGACCATGTTAAATGTATTAAGAGAGACATGTATTATGTGTCACATAAAGATGTATGGTGAAGTTCAAACAGCACTTAAAGGAGAAAGAAGCAAATCAAGACAGGACTGCAATCTCTTGTGACTACCAATATAATGAGGAGCTAATGAGCCACTGTTCAACAGCAAACCACCCATCTGCAGATTATATCCCAAACTGAAAGCACATTTGGTATTTCTCCTTTGAAGAATACTCAAGATCGGGGTTAATTAGCCAATTCAATTCTGCTGAAGTTCTCATGTGTGCCAGTAGGCTAATGTACCAATGTATACTTGACTGGATTTGAATATTAGCATGCTATCAAGATCATTTGAAGAACTATCCTCTAGTCACCTCTGTATTGCAGATAAAAGGATTCTCTTACTCTGAGTGTTTGTTGTCAGCCAGCCAGCAAGTCAGACAGTAGGAAACAGGACAACAAAAGGGCACTCTATCATGCTGAATGCTAGAATTCAGTCATGGTCAAAACAAATCAGAATGACAGAATCTCAACCAATCTGCAAAACTAAGAGTCTTGAAATTGACTGTACACCTGCTGATGTCAATGCTGCAGTGATCTGCCGTACAATGCCTGCAGCTTCCAATTATCTGTTCTTTGTGAACAATTTAAAGATGATCCGTTTAACTTTTCTTTTAAACTTTTGTCTTTTTGGACTCACTTCTACTATCTAATCTGTTTGTATGTGTGTTTGCATTGCTAATTCTTCTCACATTTAATAGTTAATAAACACACTCTTAGTTAACTCAAGAAAGCCGACAACATTGGCTCCTTTTAAAACAAATGTTCAGTTGTGTCTGGGAGAAAGACTAGCTACACGGGAACTTTCTGACAGTGTGAGTGAACAGAGAAGGAGTGCCAGTTAATCCCTCCTTACTCAGGAACTTAATAGATTGGGAAACCTTGCCTGTAGTCTGTGTGTAACACTGCTGGACAGAAATCCACACTATTTTAATCCCCAGACCTCTTCCACCAATTTTACATTATCTCCTGCCTCCTGCTGGTAGAAGTGGTGTGTGTGTGTATTTGGAAAATATTTAGTGTTGTTGCTTGAAACAGAACACCAAAATTTCCAAGTGTCAGCAAACTCAGAGATTTTTAAAATTCATTTGCAGAATCTGGGTGTCTCTGGTTAGCCCACCCATTTTTTTCCCATCTCCACCTGTCCAAAGGGTAGTTCAGAGTTGATCACATTGTTATGAGTCTGGGGGCATCTGTAAGCCAGAACTGGTAAAGGTGATGGCTTCCTTCCCTCAAGGACATTAATGAAATGGATAGGATTTCTGATAATTGACAATTGGTTTCATGGTCATCGTTAGATTCTGGCAATCTGGCTAATATGATCTGATGTTTAAATTTCAGTTCCGTAGGATGTAACTTTAAGCTCACAAAGATGAAATTCGAAAAATCATTGCTTACTGAATTAATCAATTGTGACTTTCTTCCTTTGAATAGGCCAAAGACTCCCATGGCATCTCAGTTTCTCCTGAATAACACTGTATTGAAACATTCTCTATAGTTTGTTTTTGCTGGTGTTTGTGCTGGTTGGTTGAAAAGCCTGCAGTAATGTAAATCTTTCACAAGCAACGAGTTTTGAACTCAAAGTGTCCCTAAAGCACTGTGTATCTCCATTTCAAAAAATAATCTGATGCATTTAAGTCCTGGGGTGCACTATAGCTGCCATCAGTATTAAGGACAGACTACTATTCTCAAGGTAAGAGATTTTTTTTGAATTTTTGAAAAAGAAACAATTTTTTTGCTGTTTCAAACTTGTTGCAAAGATTAGGTGTATTTTATTTTTAATAATTGGAGCTACATTTGGTAAAGGGATGGTCATCCACTCCCCCAACACAGCCCAACTTTTGTAAGAAGGGGAGAAGCTACCAATATCTACAAGGGTGTAAGATGGTAAAGATTGGACAAGCTACTGGTTTTATGAACTGTTTGATTTTTCTTCCCTCATCAAAACTAATACAAATTCAGATGATTGCAAATCAGCTTGAATAAATTGAATTTGAATTTTCAGTTTGATTTTGGCTTTCATTCTCATCAAATGGTAATATGTGAACTTACCTCTTATTCTATTAAAATATTCTTGTGATAATAAAGAAAAACAGTAAAGGAGCTTTGTGCTAATTTAATTTGTGGCTTTTTGCAATGCAGACGAGGTACTGGGCCACCCAATGTGAACACCTCCTCATTCAATAACACTATATCATCATGCTTGTATGCCAGAAATTTTGGTTTGGTTATCAAATATGCCTTTATAGCAATAGCTAAGTAAATGTTTCAAATCTGTAAATGGCTACTGTGTGCAAAAGTGAATAGGCTCAACTGAAGCATTTGGACTTGTTCCAATTATGGTGGTTCAAAATGGATTCCTGAGATTGTTATGGAAAATCCTGAACAGGAATTTACATCCAATAATGATTTTTTAAAAAAATGTATAATTATACTATTAATTCATTCAAAATCCATTCAGTATAGAGTTAAAATTGGGCCCCCATGTGTTCAAATCTCACTACGGCAGTTTGGGAATTAAAATTCTAGTTAAAACAAAATTGCAGATAAAGCTGTACCAACAGAAACAATCATGAAACTGTGAGATTGGGAGGCACAAAATTAATTTTCTCTTTTCTAGGGTTCTTTTTGACTTTTTCTCAAAGGTTACTTTTTGATTTTTTAGTGGTTTCTCTTTGGTTTCCAGAGATAATTTCTATTTCCAATATCTCTTTTGTTAAGTGATGCAGTCATGAAGTAGAATATCTTCTATGTTTTTGTTGATATATGAACAATTTGGATTTACACAGAATTGGAATTAGAAGAAATAATGAATATCCTCATTAATGATCAACTATACATTAAATAGATAGCCCAACACATAAGGTGGACTGATTTCCTCCACAGTATTTAAATTTGCATAAGACAATAAGCATAGATTAGCCAGGTTTTTTCTCAAAATAATTGACCCACATCTCTACACACTAAATGTCATCATATTAAAGACACCTTCACAGACTTCTGAATATAAATAATTTGGGTGTGAATGTAGGAGGCATAGTTAGTAAGTTTGCAGATGACACCAAAATTGTAGGTGGAGTGGACAGTGATGAAGGTTGCCTCATGGGATCTTGATCAGATGGGCCAATGGGCTGAGGAGTGGCAGATGGAGTTTAATTTAGATAAATGTAAGGTGCTGCATTTTGGGAAGACAAATCAGAGCAGGACTTAGCCACTTAATGTTAAAGTCCTGGGGAGTGTTGGTGAACAAAGAGACCTAGGAGTGCAGGTTCATAGTTCCTTGAAAGTGGAGTAACAGGTAAATGGGATAGCGAAGAAGGCATTTGGTATGCTTCCTTTATTGGTCAGTGCATCGAGGAAAGGAGTTGGGAGGTCATGCTGCAGCCATACAGGAAATTCATTAGGCTACTTTTGGTGAAATTTTGCTCTCCTATTGGAAGGATGTTGTGAAACTTGAAAGGATTCAGAAAAGATTTACAAGGGCTTTGTCAGGATTGGAGGATTTGAGCTTTAGGGAGAGGCTTAATAGGCTGGGGCTGTTTTTCCTGGAGTATTGGAGACTTAGGGGTGATCTTATGAAGGTTTGTAAAATCATGAGGGGCATGGATAGGGTAAATAGACAAGGTCTTTCCAGGGGTGGGGGAGTCCAGAACTAGAGGGCATAGGTTTAAGTTGAGAAGGCAAAATTTAAAAGGGACTTAAGGAGCAGAGGGTGGTGCGTGTATGGAATGAGCTGCCAGAGGAAGTAGAGGAGGCTGGTAAAATTACAGTATTTAAAAGGCATCTGAATGGGTATATGAATAGGAATGATTTTGAGGAAATTGGGACAAATGCTGGCAAATGGGACTAAATTAGGTTGGGATATCTGATCAGCATGGATGAGTTGGACTGAAGGGTCTGTTTCCGTGCTGTACATCTCTATGACTTTATAACTCTAAGTCACAGACAATAAGAGTGTTCACTGATTTCTCTGCACAGGAAATCCCAAAATTTCGTTGCTTCAAGCTATCAATTCCACATTCATTTACAAGGAATTCATTACGTCAGTAATTTAAAGTTTTCCTGGCTCTGAGTCAGATACCTTTGCTGCCGGATTTGAAATTATTCTGTTCCTATTTCCCCATCCTTGTCCACTCTTGAAAATTCCCTCCCACTCCCAACAATCTCCTTGCAGCATCTATGTCTCTTAATCCCTTTTGCTGCTTCCCTTTTTCCCCACCTCATTTGAAGCTTTCATCATAGTTCAGTGACGGTGGCATAATAGTAATGCCACTGTACTGGTAGTCCTGAAGCTCTGGGTAATGTTCTGGAAACATGAGCTTGAATCCCACTGTGGTACTAAAAATCTGGAATAAAAGCTTAGCTAATAGTATGTAACCACTGTCCATTCTCATAAAAATATCCATCTGGTTCAGGCTATTGTCCTTTCCACAAATATTCATTCTCTCCATCACCAATACTCAGTAGCAGCAGTGTGTACCATCTACAACATACATTGCAGAAATTCAACAAAGACCTTTAGATAGCAACTTCCAAATCCAAAGCCATCTAGAAGGACAAGGGCAGCAGTTAAATGGGCACACCATTATCTATAATTTCCCCTTCAAGTAACTCAACATCCTGATTTGGAAATATATCCCTGTTCCTTCAGTGTCATCCTGAATCCTGGAATTCCCTTCCCTGCCTCACAGCACCAGGGTCCCAGGTTCGATTCCAGCCTCGGTCGACTGTCTGTGTGGAGTTTGCACATTCTCCCCATGTCTGCATGGGTTTCCTCTGGGTGCTCCGGTTTCCTCCTACAGTCAAAAGATATGCAGGTCAGGTGAATTGGCCATACTAAATTGCCCATTGTGTTAGATGCATTCGTCAGAGGGAAATGGGTCTGGGTGGATTACTCTTCAGAGGGTCTGTGTGGACTTGTTGAGCCAAAGGGTCTGTTTCCACACTGCAGGGAATCTAATCTAATGGCATTATCAATCAACCTATATCATGTGGACTGCAACTGTTCTGGAAGGCAGCTCACCACCACCTTCTCCAGACCAACTAGGTACAGGCAATAAATGCAAGCCAGTCAGTAATGCCCAATAAATAAAAAAATCACTCCTTCTAAGTCCTCTTCAGCCCCCAACCCACTTTCTACTGTGTCCTCCTTCCCCTAGCTCCCTTTTCCAGACACATTCTCTTCCACCTGCCTCATGTAGCCACTTTCTCCTGAATCCCCTCTTGCAGTACCCTCCTCCCTTACCACTCTTATGGCATTTTCTTCTCCTCCACCCAGCCTGCTTGCAATTTCCTCCTTTACCATCATCTTCTTGCTGCATCATTCTCTACCCAGGCTTCATTTCAACCTCTGCTCCAAGCTTGCCTTCAGATAGCCCTTCCCTCTTATAGTTGCCTTCATCTCCCACCCCTCTATTAGTGAATTTTTCAGGATGTTCTGTTAGTTTTCAACGGTGAATTCACCCACTACAGCCATGGTTTTTGAATGCTGTTGGATTTTCATAAGACAAAACCTGCTTCAGCTAGTGTCCTTAAAGGAAGAAGACCACATTTAGAGTATTGCGTGCAGTTTTGGGCCCCATACCTCAAGAAGGATGTACTGGCCCTGGGGCAGGTTCAGAGGAGGTTCACGAGAATGGTCCCAGGAATGAAAAGCTTAACATATGAGGAATGTTTAAGGACCTTGGATCTATACTCAATAAGGGTTAGAAGGTTGTGGGGGATCTAATTGAAACATACAGAATATTGAATGGCCTGGACAGCGTGGATATTGGGAAGGTGTTTCCATTGGTTGGAGAAACTAGGACCTGAGAGCGCAGCCTTAAAGTAAAGGGAAGACCTTTTAGAATGGAGACAAGGAGAAATTTCTTCAACCAGAGAGTGATGAAACTACAGAATTCACTTCCACAGAAGGCTGTGGAGATCAGGGCATTGAATATATTTAAGACTGAGATAGAAGGGTTCTTGATTATCAAGGGGATCAAGGGCTACAGGGAGAAAGCAAGAGAATGGGGTTGAGAAACTTATCAGCCGTGATTGAATAGTGGAGCAGACTTGATGGGCGGAATGGCCTAATTTTTACTCCTATGCCTTATGGTCTAAAATCTGCCATCCTTACCAGGTATTGCTTAAATGTAGCTCCTGCCCCAAACCAATGTTTTTAACACTTCACTGTCCTCTGGTACACAGTGCTACACACCTCTATTGAACTGTTATAACAGTTCACAATGGAACATACCATCTCCATCTTCTCAGGTTAACTAGGGATATGTTGCTTTCTGTCAGTCTTACTAGTGATGCTCACAAGTCAGTAATGAATCAAGATAAAATCTTAGGGACCTTTTTTTTGACAGGAAGCAGCACAGAAACTTTGTTCCATTATTTTACTGAAGGTAAAATAGAACTATTTTATCAGCTCTGAACCTAAGTTTGAAAATAATCTAAAGATTATTGTGCAAGGCTCACTCAAGGTTCATGCCCAATGTGGAAAAAAGTCACCAAAGCAAACACGGTATTGGGTTATATTAGTAATACCATTCAGCATAATCAAAGGATATAATTCTGGCCCTATACAGATCTTGGGCTAAACTGCATCTGGAGTTCAGTGTCTAGTTTTGGTCTATTTGCAAACTGAGTGATATGATGACCTTGCAAAAGGTTCAAAAGGGAAGCATGAAGGATTATTCCAAACCAAAAGAATCTTGATTATTCAGACAATCCGAAAGCTGCATAAATGTCACGGTAATCTGATTGAAAAAGGAATAGGTGAAGTGGTAGGTATACTAAGTCTTCCCAGAGAATAGTGGACGCTGGGAATATATTGCCAAGTTGTGTCATGTATGTCAAAGAAGAGAACTTCAAATACCAAAAGAAGAGAACTGGTTCATTTTGGTTGGGGTGGAGATCATATTTATAGAAGGTAATTGTGGAAATTAAATCAACTCGACTCAACTGTTAGCAAGAGCAAAGAAAGGAGCTTTATTTAAATTCTGCAGAATTGACACAATACATTCAGCCAGATGCCTCAATGTAAGGGGTACTTGAGCATAATTCAGCTACTCGTCTTATACTGTTTCTTATCATGCTCTCAAGGGCAAAAACTGGGAAAACTCAAATTGTTATTCTCTCATCCCTTGGTCTTGGACATAACAGTTCTTTAGCTTTTGCTGAATTTGACTGTCGCAAAGTCAAGTTGAATGTTTACAAAGTTCAAACAGAGGCAAGGTGACTGCAAACCTCATCAAAGTATTGTTTACAAAGCTCAGTACAGCATTAAATTTTAGAAAAGCATTCTCTTTCAAATTTCACAGTGAATGTAAAATTTGTTAATTTTCCATTACAGTAAGTGATTTGGCAGTTAATGTACATTAATGTACAGTCTCTTCTGCCGCAAATAAGGTCAGAATACAAAACATTGGTAAAAGGACAGAATTTACACTTTCTTTCTGAATATGTTCATAACAAGATGAGTGAATTAATAGCTCGATAGAAATAAATTATTATATGATAACTAATTGCAACGACATGGTTGCGTGGATCCCAAACCAGATAACTGAACAATCCAGATCATCTGACATTTCAGAATGGCAGAAGGAAGGGGAATGGAAGGTTTAGATGGAGATGTGAAGTAACATTTACTGGAGGAAGTATTGATACAGTACCCTAACATTAATTAACAATGAGAATACCAAGAATTTGTTGATAGGAGATCTGTTAGTAAGTTTGCAGGTGACACCAAAATTGGCGGTATAGTTGATGGCGAAGAAGGTTACCTCAGATTACAACGGGACCATGACCAGATGCGCCAATGGGCCGAGGAGTGGCAGATGGTGTTGAATTTAGCTATATGTGAGGTGCTGCATTTTGGAAAGGCAAATCAGGACAGGACTTATACACTTAATGCTAAAGTCCTGGGGAGTGTTGCTGAACAAACAGACCTTGGAGTGCAGATTTATACTTTCTTGAAAGTGTAGTCACAGGTAGACAGGATGGTGAAGAAGGCATTTGTCATGCTTGTCTTTATTGATCAGTGCACTGAGTTTAGGAGTTGGGACGTCATGTTGCAGCTGTACAGGACATTGATTAGGCCACTTTTGGAATATTGCATTCAATTCTGGTCTAGGTGAAAGTGAGGACTGCAGATGCTGCAGATCAGAGTCTAGATTAGAGTGGTGCTGGAAAAGCACAACAAGTCAAGCAGCATCCGAGGAGCAGGAAAATCGATGAAGGGCTTTTGCCCGAAATGCCGATTTTCCTGCTCCTCGGATGCTGCCTGACCTGCTGTGCTTTTCCAGGACCACTCTAATCTAGACTTCAATTCTGGTCCCCCCACATTGTGGAAGGATGTTGTGAAACTTGAAATCGTTCAGAAAATATTTACAAGGATGTTGCCAGAGTTGGAAGATTTGAGCTATAGGGAGAGGTTGAATACTCTGGGACTATTTTCCCTGGAACATCAGAGGCTGAGGGGTGACCTTACTTATGTTTATAAAATCATGAGAGGTATTGTTAAGGTGAATAGCCAAGGTCTTTTCTCCAGGTTAGGGGAGTCCAAAACGAGGGAGCTTAGGTTTAAGGTGAGAGGGGAAAGATTTAAAAGGGCCCTAAGGGGCAATGTTTTCCTGCAGAGGGTGATGCATGTATGGAATGAACTGTCTGAGGAAGTGGTGGAGGCTGGTACAATTGCAACATTTAAAAAGCATCTGGATGAGTATATGAATAGGAAGGATTCTGGATCAATGGTGCTGGAAGAGCACAGCAGTTCCAGCACCATTGATCCAGAATCTGGTTTCCAGCATCTGCAGTCATTGTTTTTACCTTATGAATAGGAAGGGTTTAGAGGGATGTGGGCTAAATGCTGGCAAATGGAACAAGATTAATTTACGATATCTGGTTGGCATAGATGAGTTGGACTGAAGGTCTGTTTCCATTGCTGTACGGTTCTATGACCCTGAAGGCATTGCAATAATCATAGAGAATTTTAACTTTCATATTGGTTGGACAAATCAAGTTGGCAAAGCTAGAAAAATTAGTTCAAAGACTGTACTCAGGACCATTTAATTACAGCATCTATTCAGAATCCCACTGGTGATCATGGTTTATTTGGACCTTGCAGTGTGAGCTGAGGCTGGATTTATTAAAGACCTCATTGTAAAGGATTCTCTAGGCAACTGTAGTGGTAGCATGAAATTTGGATCCATAACTAATGTCTAAAACATCGAGAAAGACAGTCATAATGTTATGAAGACTGGAGTGGACTGGGTGAACAGGTTTGAAAGTAAGGTCATAGAGAAACAGTAACTGACATTTAAGAAGATATTTCATAGGAAGCTAAAAATTCCATCTTTCCTTTGTTGAAGAAAGACTATACACGAAGCAGGTACCATAAATGGCTAAGAATGGTATCAAATTTAAAATTAAGATGTACAACAGTGTGAGGATTAATGGTGGGCCAGAGCATTGAGAACATTTTAGAGACCAACAAAGAACAACTAAAATAAAGAGAGAAATTAAACTATGAAAGAAGTAAATATGAAATGAAAGTGGCAAAATTTTCTATTTAGTTGAGAAAGAGGAGTGAAAATGAGTGTTGATTTCTCAAGGAGTGAGACCAGGGAATTCGTAATGTGAAACAAAGAAACCACAGAGATTCTGATCAAATATCTTGTGTGTTTTCATGGTTGGAAACACACAAAAACATCTCAAGAGTAACAGAAAACAGGGACTCAAAAGGAGGGTAGAACTTAAAACAATAGGGTTTTGGACTTGTAACGGAGGTCGTGCTTGACTTACTGTGCATGAAACACCTGAGCAAAGCTATTAGCCTTTTACCTGACCGAGACCTGCTGACAATAATGGCAAGCTTCCTTGCTTTGTGTCTGAGCTGAATGGCATAAAGACAGCAGTAATGTGAGCCTGGTATCTCTGACCGGGGAGCTAGAGCGCAACAAAAACAGGGCAAGATGATGCAACACAGGAATGCTGTAAGCCTGGAGAGGCAGCCTGGTCCAGTACATGAACTGGGTGCATGACCCTATGCACGAAGTGTCCTCACAGCAGCATTATAATGATGGTTGCCAGTGGAGCATTGAAGTGCAAATATGTTCTGTAAGTGGATTGGAGATGTGCCACAAAGGTTTTTAGAGGCTGGCACAAGTAGGATGTGGTGCATACGGCTGGTACCCGTGGATTGGAACCAGAGATATTTGTGCTCAGTTTCCGAAGATTATTCGGAGCAAGTGGTGAGCTGAATCTGCCATCTACCTGTTCTGGTTTATGCTCCATAGGAGCAAATTACTGTCGATGCTGGACTCTGTAACCAGAAATAACAAATGCTGGAGACAGCATTCATGGAGAGGCAGCAAGCTCTTTAGAATCTACATGAGTCTTCATCAGAGCTGTTGGTATTTGTTCCATTTTGGTTTACTGATTAAGATTTGCCAATGTCTAGCTTACTTGTCCAATTTGGTAAACAGGAGTCTGAACATTAATGGTAGAGTTAGACTGTTAATAAGGAAATTAACATACAATAATCACCATCAATTAGCAACTAGGCCCCACGTAACAAGAATCTTGCCACATCTATTGTGTAAAGCATAAAAGATAGCATGAGTTGCTCCTGCCATTAAGTTGGTTCTGGTTGCTCCCTGACCTGCTGTGCTTTTCTCGCACCACACTTTTTGAATCTGACTCTCCAGATCTTCAGTCCTCACTTTCTCCCTGTACTTGTCAGCCAAGTCTAGCAAAGTCCCATCATGACAATGTTGTTCAGACATATGGCTCACACCCATTTAAGATTTTACCTTTCGTATAATCAGGCAGAGCCAGCATGATTTTGTGAAAGTAAAACCATGCTTGACAAGATTATGGGAACAGATGGATAAAGAGGAAGCAGTAAACATGGAGTATTAGGATTTCCAAAAGGTATGTAATAAGGTGCACAGGATATGAACTCTGGAACTCATGGCATTTTGGATGATATTTTAACATGAACAGAAATTGGCTAGCTAGCAGAAATCGAAGAGTTGGAATAAATGGTTATGTTCAGGTTAGCAAACTTTTATGATTGGATTGCTACAGAGACCAGGGACCTCAACTATTTGAGAATATTAACGACTTGAACAAAAGGAACTGATTGTTTTGTACCCAAATCTGCTGATACAAACAAAAACAGAAGTTGCTTGAAAAGCTCAGCAGGTCTGGCAGCATCTATGAAGAGAAATCAAAGTTAATTTTTTGGGTCTGGTGATCCTTCCTCAGAACTCTGCTGATACAAAGATTGGTTGGAAAACCAGCTATGAGAGGAAACAAAGTCTGTCAATGATAAGTTACGGGACTTATGAGATGGTATATAATGTGGAACAATGTGAAGTCATAATCAGAAAAACCATGATTTTATTAATGGGTTGGACAGGTCCAATAGACTGAATGGTCTACTTTGATACTTTTTTAAATGATCTTTTATCTTGTCTGAGCAACTGTACATGTGATTCACTATAAACTAATGGCTTTCTGCATGCATAATTGCATTATGTGGGACAAAGTGTACAGCACTGCATCCGCTACAAAGATGAGCTTGTCTCTTACCTTTGTACACTGGAGCCTTTTTAAGATATATTGGATTGTGCTTCTATGGTGAAGATACTCAGGAATGCAAAAAAGCAAACAGTGCTTCTGAATGTTGCAAAAATATCTGGCGACTAAAAACAAAATTTGGGTGAAGAGATAAGATTCACAGTCAAATGTGACATTCTTGATGAAGGGCTTATGCCTGAAACGTCACTCTCCTGCTTCTCAGATGCTGCCTGACCTGCTGTGTTTTTCCAGCACCACACCTTTTGACTTTGACCTCCAGCATTTGCAGTCCTCACTTCCTCTGGGGTTACTTTTGGGCCCCAGTGCAACCCTAGATTCATGGCTATTTGGCATAGAGAATGAATGTGACAATGGGCAACTAACCTCTGCTCACATTTTTGCCCAAAAGACTTAGAACATAACTCCACTTCTCCAGCTCTGAAGCAGTAAGTACAGTGTTGTTTCACTCAACTGTCCTCAGACTTCATATCATTACTCTACATTGGGCTTTACTTGATGTTGTGTTTAGTTGTCACTAAACGCATGCTAGTTTTCAGTCATGCAGAAAACTTCAGAATATTGAAGGTTGTCTTTTTAAATACAAGGAGAACTTGTGTTCCCCGAAGCAGACACTTTGTTTTCTTTTCAGTCTTAATCTCTATTACGATTACAATTTTGTAATCACCTCCTGAGGCTAACACCATGCGTAAGGTGAAAGTTGCACCAGAATTGGAAATAATCTTCGGAAATTAACTGATCACTGAAAACTGCAGTCATTATTGCAGTCATTATTTGTAATAGTCTTCATGTTCTGAGATAAACTTTTGCCACAATCTAAACATTCAGTCACATGTACAAGATGTTTCATGTCAGCCTAGAGGCCAGCTGAGAAATTCAATATTGTATTGTTAGGGATCCAACTAAGTAGGTTTCCTGGCCTGTCTGAATTTCATTATTTATTTTCTTGGACTATACCACTGCCAACTGTCTTGCTGACTATAATATTCTCTCATCAATTTCCTTAGTTTTGTTGCTGAGAGATACTCATTCCAGTACGGAAGGGCAGTGACCTGTTTTGTCTCTTCTAACTTTGCCTTAGTTGAGTTTTTAAAACAGGTACAATGCTCGAATAAGCTGTTCCCAGCATAAAAAAGCCAGAAACAGTTTTACAAATAACCATTGTGCAAGAATCCTCATAACTGCTTTGTTTGGCACCATGAAGAAAAGGGTTCTTCTGTATTGTTTCCATTTTTAAAGTATAATAACAATACAATAGTCCCATTACTAATATGTGGAACATCCATTCATTTTTAATGTAACCTAATTGTTGGTTAGAGAGGGAGAGACAGAGAAATTGAGAGAAAGAAAATGAGGATATAAAAGACAGGGTACTTTATTCCTGATGAAGGGCTTTTGCCCGAAACGTTGATTTTGAAGCTCCTTGGATGCTGCCTGAACTGCTGTGCTCTTCCAGCACCACTAATCCAGAATAAAGTCTTTCAAGGTTAAAGAGGTAGAAAGGGAAGGTAAAAGACTAAAGGTGACACAGCATTCAAAGCACAAAAAAGTCAGTCATAAGTCAGTCAGTTCATCAGTCTGTGCTCAGTGATGGTCATGTGGAAGAACACAGCAAGCCAGGCAGCATCAGGAGGTAGAGAAGTCAACATTTCAGCTATAACCCTTCTTCAGGACTGGGGGTGCATGCCCTTACACCCACCCCCAATCCTGAAGAAGGGTTATACCCAAAACATTGACTTCTCCAACTCCTGATGCTGCCTGGCTTGCTGTGTTCTTCCAGTCTCTTGCTTATTTACCTTGGATTCCAGCATCTGCCGTTTTTTTGGTGTCTAACCAGTGATGGTCACATGTCTTCTCTTCCCTTTTTGCAATGAAACTTCAGGTCAAGCAAATTCGTTGCTTCAAGAAAACATCAATTATTATTAAATTATGATGCCCATCAATTTTTCAATTTTTCATATAGAGCTAATAGGATTAAAAATGAGTCTTTGAAATTACAGCATGAAATAATGATTTTGTTGTAAATCCCATTCATTGTAACCTTTGTAGAGAGGTTAACCTATTTATTAATTCTTGTGCCTTGCCAGTAAGTCTTCAGCAGGAACCCTGAAAAGATGGGGAGGAAAAAGGAGGAAGAGAAGAGAAAGTAGAGGGAGAAAGGAGGCACTTACAGGCTGTTCAGAAGCCACTGATCAAATTTTGGTTCTCTAGAAAACATCACTATAATTCCCCTTCTTCATATCCCTCTGCTTCAGGACATTACAATGCCTCCTTGGTCAAAACCCTGAAATGAAAGACACAACAAAACATGGTTACCTTTGCTAATATGGTGAGGTGACAATGCTGAATGCATATTGTACTGCAAGTTCCTTAAATTCTCTTGGTGTGAATTGGGTTCCACTGCCACATATTATTCTCTCAGGGATCCCTTATTCAGAAAACAGAACCTCTACTACTGAGGTGATTGATGTAGCTCTCAAACTTTTCACCTTTTGAAAAAGACAACTTTGAGGAGTCAGCTGGAATTATGAGACACCTTTTTAGGATGTGAGTAAAACAGCTCCCAGAGTATCCCAATATTTAGGTGAAACTTCAGTACCTATTATCTCTTGGTTCTGCTTTTCATGTCTATATTACTGGCACACATTGCATATTGACACTGTTTTTTTCAAACACCATGGTTGCCTACCTTCCCCAGTGCCAGCTGGCTTAAATATATCTTTGCTATGATCCCAGTTGATGCCAATTCTATACAAACCAGATCCAGGAGGGAAATCTGGGTTGATAGCTCATTAGATTTAGTTTTGCAATTTGTAACCACGCTGGTCTGTGCTGAACATATTGACATGAGGCTCTCAATGTCATTTTAACAAAAGAACATAAGTTTACTACACAACAGAAAAGAACAAAGCTATAAGAAATTTTGAATGACCTTAACACAGACAGCAATTGGAAATATTCAACTCTTTTACTCCAAACAAAATCATTGAGAGATACTCCATCAATTATCCCTGCTATCTTCAAGTTTTCATTTCATACTCAACTGATAAAGTCACAAGTGTTTCCTTTCATTGATATGAATGCTATTGTCTTTTCTCTCTTGCATTAGTGCTTGCATCTGTTCTGCTATTGATTGTTTTGGAGAGGCATCTACTTATCTTTCTTTGTCATATGACACACTTTCTCCTTGTATATTCCTTTTGAGTTTGTTAAAACTTCTCATGTGACTCTAACCACTTCAGTTTAGCAGATTTCATCACCTCTTGTAGATTTCTGAGTGTTCCAACAGGTGAGGTATGAAAGAATTCACCAAGGAAATGTCTCAATTCTTTCTTGTCTCTTGGGGATTCTACTTTAGAGACTTTTTAAAGATTCAACTTGGCTCCAGCATCCAAAGAACTGGAACTTTGTAACCATCCCAATACATTAGTTTATACTTTATTTGATCATAGCTTTCCATGTTTTCTACATGGCTTCTTGTCAATGGAGGTCATGATTTTTTTTATCTATAACACAGATCTGGCTGTCAGCAGCTATGCTAATTGCTTCTTGAAATCCTTAAAGTTTCTCAGTTACTTTCTGCTGGAACATACCCTGGATTTCATTAAGGCTGAAAGTAGACACAGGAATTAGTATGGGCTGAAGCAGTGTATTGGATGTTGTCAACAGTGAAAGTTCCTTGTCAAGTTTAATGCTCTACTAGGTAAAAATGAGGACTGCAGATGCTGGAAACCCGAGTCTGGATTAGAGTGGTGCTGGAAAAGCACAGCAGGTCAGGCAGCATCCGAGGAGCAGGAAAATCAACGATTCCTGATGAAGGGCTTTTGCATTAAGGATGCTGCCTGACCTTAATGCTCTACTAACCATTTCTGACATGATGTTTCTAAAAATCTTTGTCTTGCTCATGCTGAACTCTTCCTCTTTTGAAATAATTTAATGATTCCTCTTTGATTCCCGATTACAATCATTGGGCTATAACACAGAACAAAGAGCAGTACAGCACAGGAACAGGCCTTTCAGCCCACTGATTCTAGGTGAAAGCTTTTGCCTCTACTCAGATTGTATTCACTGGCCATTGGCAGGGTAGAGTTGGTTAGGGCCCCTGAGCTCATATCTTCCAAGCCAGCTACATTCTTCTCTCTCTCTCTCTCTTCTTTTCCACCTTTTTCTTTCTCTTTTCTTTCATCTTTTGACGCCATGGGGAAATTGGAGTGGTGTTGGAGGGTCATCGGCAGCATTGGTTGCAGTGGCCAGGCTGAGGACTCCTGGCTTTGGTAGGCCTGGAGCCTGTACCCAGAAACTCGGCAAAGCTTGGATCCTTGAGAAGAGCTGCATCCTTTGTGTAATATAAGCTGAGTTCAGCATGGACTGGAGGTGAGGTCTGTTGCAGTCTGCTTGCAGGAATATAATACTGAATTATTTTTCTTTAGCTTTCTAATTTATTCCTAAGTGTTTGCAAATAGGTACCCTGTGCCTAAGATGATATGGAGGACTGTAATGCTGAACTTTTTATTTCTTTATTTTCTAATTTATTTCTAAGATCCTGTACCTAGGTATATTTGTGTCAAAGATGGCACCATAATTGGCAACTTAGTAAACTTTTCACTGCACTCATTTGAGTACTTGTGACAATAACTTAATTCCAATTCTATTTATGTACCTGTCAAGCTGCCTCTTAAACATTGCTGTTGTATCTGCCTGCACCAGCTCCTTTGGCAGTGCATTCCAGGCACTTATCACTCTCTATGTAAAAAAGGTGTCACTGAGAGTCATAGAGATGTACAGTGTGGAAACAGACCCTTCGGTCCAACCCTTCCATGCCGACCAGATATCCCAACCCAATCTAGTCCCACCCGCCAGCACCCGGCCCATATCCCTCCAAACCCTTACGATTCGTATACCCATCCAAATGCCTCTTAAATGTTGCAATTGTACCAGCCTCCACCACTTCCTCTGGCAGCTCATTCCATACACTTACCACCCTCTGTATGAAAACGTTGCCCCTTAGGTCTCTTTTATATCTTTCCCCTCTCACCCTAAACCTATTCCCTCTAGTTCTGGACTCCCTGACCCCAGGGAAAAGACTTTGTCTATTTATCCTATCCATGCCCCTCATAATTTTGTAAACCTATATAAGGTCACCCTCAGCCTCCGACACTCCAGGGAAAACAGCCCCTGCCTGTTCAGTCTCTCCCTATAGCTCAATTCCTTCCTTGTCAACATCCTTGTAAATCTTTTCTGAACCCTTTCAAGTTTCACAACATCTTTCTGATAGGAAGGAGACCAGAATTGCACGCAATATTCCAATAGTGGCCTAACCAAACTCCTGTACAGCCACAACATGATCTCCCAACTCCTGTACTCAATACTCTGACCAATGAAAAAAAGCATATCAAATGCCTTCTTCACTATCCTATCTACCTGCAACTCTACTTTCAAGGAGCTATGAACCTGCACTCCAAAGTCCCTTTGTTCATCAACACTCTCTAGGACCTTACCAGTAAGAATATAAGTCCTGCTAAGATTTGCTTTCCCAAAATGCAGCACCTCACATTTATCTGAATTAAACTCCATCGGCCATTTCTCAGCCCATTGGCCCATCTGGTCAAGATCCTGTTGTAATCTGAGATAATCCTCTTCACTGTCCACTCCTCTTCCAATTTTCTTGTCATCAGCAAACTTACTAACTGTACCTCTTATGCTCACATCCAACTCATTTATGTAAATGACAAAAAGTAGAGGACGCAGCACTGATCCTTGTGGCACTCCACTGGTCACAGGCCTCCAGTCTGAAAAACAGCCTTCCACCACAACTCTCTGTCTTCTACCTTTGAGCCAGTTCTGTATCCAAATGGCTAGTTCTCCCTGTATTCCGTGAGATCTAACCTTGCTAATCAGTCTCCCATGGGGAACCTTGTCGAACGCCTTACTGAAGTCCATATAGATCACATCTACTGCTCTGCCCTCATCAATCTTCTTTGTTACTTCTTCAAAAAACTCAATCAAGTTTGTGAGACATGATTTACTACGGATAAAGCCATTTTGACTATCCCTAATCAGTCCTTGCCTTTCCAAATACATGTACATCCTGTCCTTCAGGATTCCCTCCAACAACTTGCCCACCACTGACGTCAGGCTCACCGGTCTATAGTTCCCTGGCTTGTCCTTACTACCGTTCTTAAACTGTGGCACCACGTTAGCCAACCTCCAGTCATCCGGCACCTTACCTGTGACTATTGATAATACAAGCAAGAGGCCCAGCAATCACTTCTCTAGCTTCCCACAAAGTTCTCGGGTACACCTGATCAGGTCCTGGGGATTTATCGTACTTAGATCTCCTTTAAATTTATCTCTTTTTACCTTAAACCTATGTTCCCGAGTAATTGACGTTTCTGCCCTGGGCAAAAGACTCCGACTATTCATTCGAACCATGTCTCTCATAAGCTTGTAAACATCCATCAGATTGCCCCTCATCCACAGATCTCGTGAGAACAAACCAAGTTTATCCAATCTCTCCTCATAGCTAGTACCCTCCAAACCAGGCAACATTGTGGTAAGATGGTTCTGTATTCTCTCCAAGGCCTCCACATCCTTCTGGTGTGGTGGTGACCAGAACTATACACAATATTCCAAATGTGGCCGAACTAAAGCTCCACACAGCTGAAAACCTGACTTGCCAATTTTTATACTGTATGCCCTGACAAATGAAGGCATGAATGCTATGTGCTTTCTTCAACACTTTAACTGGTTTTGTTGACACTTTCAGGGAACTGTGGACCTGTACGCTGAGGCAAACTCTTAGCCATCCTTTGATTTCTGTCTCACCATGATGAAATTTACCCAAACATTAGGTTTCTGACTTTAGTGATTGCCTTTTCTTCCATTTTTTGAAACTCTCTTTCAAACTTTCCTTCTAACTCCAGTGGTATTTTAGAGCATGGTTTCTTGTTGAGTCAATGTTGACAGCATATGAAAAATCTTGAAATCATCCAACCATCTCAACAAAAGACTCAGGATACATTTGAACCAGATCTTTCTTGCTTTTGGTCAGAGGGAACCTTTAAATGGGTGTACCACCGTCAGTCTTCATCACTTCCTACTCTTCATGCATAAGTGAAGCTTTTCACAATTAATCAGTCCCAGGATAGCAGGACCATCTGTTTCAGTTATGCAAAATGTACAGTCAACACCTTTTCAATTGTGTGACCCTCTTATTTAAGTAATTCCTATTTGTTGAATCTATATTTCCTATCTTTGATTATGAAGATATTTCTTGGTTTCATAGCAACTGTCCTTGGTTAGCCATTTTCTTCCAAGTTTTTGAGAAATATCTTCTGGTATAGTGTAAATGTGATGGCATTATGGGAGGCAATGGCTAGTGGTATTAACACGAGACAACTAATCCAGAAGACACAGTAATATTCTGGGGATTCTGATTCAAATCTAGCCTTGGCATTTGGTATAATATGAATTCAATTAAAATCTGGAATTAAGAGTCCAATGATGACCATGAAACCATTGTCTATTTTTGGAAAAACCCATCTCTTTCACGAATGTCCTTTGGGGAAGAAACTGCTGTCCTATTTGATCTGACCTACATAAGACTCCAGAGTCACAGCAATGATTGACATTCAACTGCCCTCTGGGCAATTAGAGATAGGTATAAATGCTGGTCTAGTCAACCTGTGAATGAATTAAAGATAACCTCTGTGATTCAAGATCAAACATCGGGTTTAGAGTCATGCTTGTAGTTTCTGCTTCACCCTTTTCCTAATCTGTGAATTTATTATCTCTGGGAGTCATTGAATCCAGACATTTCATACAATTATCTTGTTCCTATGTCTGTCATGTTCTCAAACTCATCATCATCTTTCAGGATATGGATGTTTTACATCTCATTTGCCTTGTCTCTGAGAAATTATTTGCCATCTTTTTTCCCTGTCTGCACATCTTCCAGTGATCTAGTTTTTTGCAAGCTTTGCGGTTATATCCACATGTGGGCCATTTCCTCTGCCTGTGCATTTGTGCGGTCATCTATAGCTCCTGCACATCTTTCTCCCTATCTGTTATGCATTTCTTTGTTGCTATTTTGCAGCATCACCCTTGTCGCCTTTCCCTTGACTTAACTGAAGACTCATAGTCAGCATCTCATCTGTTTTCTTGTGGCTTCACGTGCTCTGGCAGTGTTTACAGTTTGTCTTTTCCAATTAAATGTTTTCATATTTCAGAATGTGCAGACCCCCAAATGAGCTGATGTTGTAGTTTTTCATTTGTATCCATACATTTGCATTTTTTGTCTGCTGTCTTTAAGGTTGGTATGAAATCGTCAACATTGCTCAATGATTCCTGACTCAGACATTGAAATTCGTACCAATGGATCTGATGATTTCACTATGTCTGGAGTGATATGCTGAATTTCTAAAGAACGTTGTCTGTGTTTTTGCTGTTATTTTCATTTAGGTTTGAGCTATTAAACAATTTTAACCTTTTCTCTCTTGCCTGCAAAAGGATGTAGATATAACTGATCCTTTCTTCCTCAATTGTACCTTTTAAGAATCTTACTGAATTTCAGCTGACATTTTTGTTTAAACCTCTCAAATACTTCTATGACACTGTAAGCCCCTCAATTCATCATGGGATGGAGTTGTGTTTTCATTGCTACTTAAGTCCTTTCATTTTTACATAATCACTCAGTTTTTCTTACTCTCCGCTGTTAATTCAGGTTGAATTTTTTTTTCTCCTGTTTGTTTTTTTTTATTTAACCCCCAGGCAGTAGTGCTTATTCTTTCCCCATCACCCATGTTGTGTGTGTGCAGATGTGAGACACAGTGAAAGACACAAGGTGCACAAATCTTTATTCGGTTTCCACCACCAGGAAGAAAGGAAACACCCAAGTGGCCAGTGACAAGCAGTGCCCTTCACAAAGGGCAATGCTGTGTGATCAAACAGTGAAGGGGAGGTCAGGAACTAAATCAAAATAAACCTGTTGGACTATAACCTGACATCATGTACCGCTGATTTCATCTTTGAACTGTAGGAAGAGACCAGATCAAACCCACGCAGACACGGGGAGAATGTGCAAACTCTACTCAGACAGTCACCCAAGGCTGGAATTGAACCCAGGCCCCTAGCGCTGTGAGGCAGCAGTGCTAACCACCAAGCCAACCTCAGGTTGAATTTTTAAATCTAATTCAGTGTTTAATTAAGTACTTGGTGTTTTTCCACACATCCAACCACTGCCACAATAATCTGTCTTCAAGTTCTCACGTATTGGAATTGATCTTCTTTTAAGTTCAAAATGTTAGTGCATCATCAAGTCTATTTCTTGCACTTTTCCATGTGTCAGATGTACCAATACACTCAGACTTGTTATTCAGCATATGACTGCAGTACTGTGGTAAATGTGACATCCCAGGATATATACTCATTTAGCAATTGGTTCTTAGAAATTAATATTGACCTAATGATGAAACAATCTCTGTGAGCATTTCTTGTCCAGGAACCTTATTTCCTGTTATCACTTATTTCTTTGGCTATATTTTTGTGACAACAAATCCAAACGTTTATATTCATAATCCCTCCCACCTTCTTATGTCATGATCATGATTAATTAACAAATCAATCCAATCCCTCAAATACCTCTTTTCATCTTTTCCTTCAATAACATACTTCAGAACTTTCAAAAAGATATTAGGCAAAATTAAAAATTAAAATGTTACATATTTTACAATACATGACTAAATATGCTAATGAATTATCAACTAATACTTCCATTATACATCTTACTTCAGGATTCCTTCCTCATGTTTTGGCTTCAATATCTCATAACAAATAAAAGTTGTGTTTCAATCACAGCTGTGTATATCAAGAATTTGAGGTTTGTGTGTTTCAAAGACTTCAATCTGTTTACTAGCAAGCGTTGATATTTCTTCATTTTGTAAGAATCCACTTGCTTTTATTTTGAATGCTTTCTAACAATTTTTTCATTATGAATTGTACTCAAACAAAATGCACCTGTGGGAAAATATGTGTGAATTGAAATATCAGTCAGCCAATTTTGTTTTAAATGGACAATCAGAAGAAACATGATTTATGTATAAAGATTTGATTCATGCTGAAATTTCAGTCCAAAATTCCTTACTTCTGAGATATTGTTGAGACTTGAGAAATTTTTGTACATTAGAACCTGAAGCAGCATATGTAATGAGCTTTTGAGTGAGTCATCAGGGATTTCTTTTTGTATAATTATTAGAGATGATATTATTATTTATTAGAGATTATATACATTTACAGATTACTAAGAGCATGTTAACTGTTACACTTCATTGCTCCTGGTGCATTCCAGTGCCTTTCAGGATCAGTATATCATCTGATTTTACAACCATGACGTTTAGGGAGGAGAATTCTACATTTATGTGCTTGAAACAAGAACACCAAACTTTAATATGAGGGTCTGAAAGGACTCTGACAAGATTAATATCTGGAAGGATGTGACTGACACTACCTACTGTGATAATGTCAGAGATCAGAGGAGTATAGAATTTGAATTAGAGTTAGATTTTATTGTCATATGCACTCAAATATAGGAATACAAGAGTACAGTGAAAAGTTTACAAAGTCACCATTCTGACTTCATTTTAGGTACAAAACCTTAGGCACAAAGTAGAGAAAAAAGAAATGGAGTTAAAAGTTTAACATTAAGGCCCTCTTAAGTGCTTAGCCATGCTGACCTTGCAGTCCCCATAATGACTTAATCTTCTCTATGCATGGGCTTGCTCTCTCCGTGTATGGAGGGATTTCTTGAGTTTTGGAGTAGGGAGGTTTTTGCTAAAACTGTACAAGGCTTGAGTCAGACCACAGCTAGAATACTGAACAGTTTTAGGTCCTTTATCTAAGGCTGTCCAGAGAAAGGACCTCAGGTGGATGCCAGTTATGGAGACACTGTCTTATGATATGATTTGATTTGTTTATTGTCACATGCATTTTGTTACAAAATAACAGTGTTCTATAGTGTCTCTACTCTCTGATGCCATCTTAAAATACAGAAAAATAAACCAAAACATGGAATATAGAGGCGGAAAAATAAACAAGAAATTCAACTTTACAGTCCTTCTTGTTAAGTGCTCCACCATGGGCCAAGTGGCCAGACATGAATCCCCTTTGCCATGACGCCGCTACCACTGGAACAGCAGTCGCAACACTTCACTGCTACCTTGGCTACGCCAACACGCCCTTGATACGACGAGTCCTTGCTAGATCTCACCAATGCAGAGGCCACTGATGATGCCGGGTCACACACTGGACCCAGACTCTCCTTCGCTTGTGACTTCATGAATCTGTGCTGGGCACAGACACCACCAGGAACCCAAACACACCTGCGCCACTTTCACCACGTGTCTGCACTGGGCCCACTCACCACCATCACATGTCGGCACTGTGCCCACTCACCACCGCCATTTTGTCTGCACTTGGCCCAATCACTACCACCATGTAACTGTACTGGGCCCACTCACCACAACCACATGTTTGCACTGGGCTCATTCACCACCACCACGTGTCTACACTGGTCCCATTCGCCACCTCAATGTGCCTGCACTGGGCCCACACACCACCATGTATCTGCATTCGGGCCACTCACCACCACCATGTGTCTGCACTGGGCCCACTCACCACCACCATGTGTCTGCACTGGGCCCACTCACCACCATCATGTGTCTGCACTGGGCCCACTCACCACCACCTTGTGTCTGTACTGGGGCCATTCACCACCACCATGTGTCTGCACTGGGCCCACTCACCACCACCTTGTGTCTGTACTGGGGCCACTCACCACCACCATGTGTTTGCACTGGGCCCACTCACAATCAGCACCTGTCTGCACCATGCGCACTCACCAGCACCATGTGTCTGCACCGGCCCCAGTCACCACCACGTGTCTGTACTGGGCCCACTCACCACCACCATGTGTCTGCACTGGGCCCACTCACCACCACCATGTGTCTGCACTGGGCTCACTCACCAAGACCACGTGTCTGCACCAAACCCACTCACCACCATCATGTGTCTGTACTGGGCCCTCTCACTACCACCATGTACCTGCACTGGGCCCACTCAGCACCACCACATGTCTGCACCGGGCCGACTCACCACCACCATGTGACTGTACCGGGCCCACTCGCACCACCATGTGACTGTACTGGGCCCACGCACCATCACCATGTGCCTGAAATTGGCCCACAAGCCACCGCCATGTGTCTGAACAGGGCGACTCGCCACCACCACATGTCTGCACCGGGCCCACTCACCACCACCATGTGCCTGCACTGGGCCCACTCACCACCGCCATGTGCCTGAACTGGGCCCACACACAACTACCATGTGCCTGCACTGGGCCCACTCACCACCACCATGTGTCCATACTGGGCCCACACACCACAACCATGTGTCTGTACTGGGCCCACTCACCACCACCAAGTGCCTGCACTGGGCCCACTCACCACCACCATGTGTCCATACTGGGCCCACACACCACAACCATGTGTCTGTACTGGGCCCACTCACCACCACCATATGCCTGCATTGGGCCCACTCACCACCGCCATGTGCCTGAACTGGGCTCACTCACCACCACCATGTGTCTGCACCGAACTTACTCATAACCACCACATTTCTGCACTGGGCCCACTCACCACCGCCTTGTGTCTGCACCGGCCCCAATCACCACCACCATGTGTCTGCACCGGCCCCAATCACCACCACCATGTGTCTGTACTGGGCTCACTCACCAAGACCACGTGACTGCTCCAAACCCACTCACCACCATCATGTGTCTGCACTGGGCCCACTCACCATCGCCACACGGCTGCTCTGGGTCACTCACAATCACCATGTGTTTGTACTGGGCTCGCTCACCACCAGCATGTGTCTGCACTGAGCTCACTCACCACCATCACGTGATTGCACTGGGCCCACTCATCGACACCAAGTCTCTGTACTGGGCTCACTCACCAAGACCACGTGTCTGCACCAAACCCACTCACCACCACCACGTGTTTGTCCTGGGCCCACTCACCACCACCACTGTGTCTGCACTGGGCCCACTCACCACCACCATGTGCCTGCATTGGGCTCACTCACCACCACCATGTGTCTGCACAGAACCTACTCACCACTACGACGTTTCTGCATTGGGACCACTCACCACAACCAAGTGCATGCACTGGGCCCACTCACCACCACCATGTGTCTGCACTGGGACCACTCACCACCACCATGTGTCTGCACTGGGACCACTCACCACCACCATGTGTCAGTACTGGGCCACACACCATGACCACGTGTCTATACTGGGCCCACTCACCACCACCATGTGCCTGCACTGGGCCCACTCACCACCGCCATGTGCTTGATGGTGGTGAGAGACTCACCACCATCATTTGTCTGCACTTAACCTACTCACAACCACCACGTTTCTGCACTGGGCCCACTCACCACCGCCTTGTGTCTGTACCAGCCCCAATCACCACCACCATGTGTCTGCACTGGGACCACTCACCACCACCATGTGTCAGTACTGGGCCCATTCACCAAGACCACATGTCTGCTCCAAACCTACTCACCACCACCACAGATCTGCACTGGGTCACTCACAACCACCATGTGTCTGCACTGAGCTCACTCACCACCATCACGTGACTGCACTGGGCCGACTCACAGACACCACATCTCTGTACTGGGCTCACTCACCAAGACCACGTGTCTGCACCAAACCCACTCACCACCACCATCTGTTTGTCCTGGGCCCACTCACCACCATCACTGTATCTGCACTGGGCCCACTCACCACCACCATGTGTCTGCACTAGGCCCACTTACGACCACCTTGTGTCTGTACTGGGCCCACTCACCAAGACCATGTGTCTGCACCAAACCCACTCATCACCATCATGTGTCTGCACTGGGCCCACTCACCACCACCATGAGACTGTACTGAGTCTACTCACCACCACCATGTGCCTGCACTGGGCCCATTCACCACCACCACATGTCTGCACCGAGCCGGCTCACTACCACCGTGTGTCTGCACTGGACTCACTCACTACGATCATAAGCCTGAACCGGGTCCACTCACCACCACCATGTGTTTGCACCGGGCCCACTCACCACCACCATGTGCCTGCACTGGGCCCACTCAGCACCACCACATGTCTGCACCGGGCCCACTCACCAGCACCATGTGACTGTACTGGGCAAACTCACCACCACCATTTGTCCGCACCAGGCCCAATCACCACCACCACGTGTCTGCAGCGGGCCCACTCACCACCACCATGAGACTGTACTGAGTCTACTCACCACCACCATGTGCCTGCACTGGGCCCATTCACCACCACCACATGTCTGCACTGAGCTGGCTCACTACCACCGTGTGTCTGCACTGGACTCACTCACTACGATCATAAGCCTGAACCGGGTCCACTCACCACCACCATGTGTTTGCACCGGGACCACTCACCACCACCATGTGCCTGCACTGGGCCCACTCACGACCACCTTGTGCCTGCACTGGGCCCACTCAGCACCACCGCATGTCTGCACCGGGCCCATTCACCAGCACCATGTGACTGTACTGGGCAAACTCACCACCACCATGTGCCTGCACTGAGCCCACTCACCACCACCATTTGTCCGCACCAGGCCCAATCACCACCACCACGTGTCTGCACCGGGCTCACTCACCACCACCATGTGTCCGCACCGGGCCTAATCACCACCACCACATTTCTGCAGCGGGCCCACTCAACACCACCATGTGTCACCCGGACTCTCTCACCACCACCATGTGCCTGCTCTGGGCCCACTCACCACCACCACATGTCTGCACCGGGCCCACTCATCACCACCATGTGTCCGCACCGGGCCTAATCACCACCACCACATTTCTGCAGCGGGCCCACTCAACACCACCATGTGTCAACCGGGCTCTCTCACCACCACCATGTGCCTGCTCTGGGCCCACTCACCACCACCACATGAGTGCACCGGGCCCACTCACCACCAACATGTGTCTGCACTGGGCCCAGTCACCACCACCATGTGCCTCCACTGGGCCCAGTCACCACCACCACATGTCTGCACTGGGTCACTCACAACCACCATGTGTTTGTACTGGGCCCACTCACCACCAGCATGTGTCTGCACTGAGCTCAATCACCACCATCTCGTGCCTGCACTCGGCCCACTCACCGACACGAAGTCTCTATACTGGGCTCACTCACCAATACCACGTGTCTGCACCAAACCCACTCACCACCACCACGTGTTTGTCCTGGGCCCACTCACCACCAACAATGTGTCTGCACTGGGCCAACTCACCACCACCATGTGTCTGCACCAAACCCACTCACCATCACCGCGTGCCTGCACTGGGCCCATCCACCACCACCATGTGTCTGCATTGGGCTCACTCAAAACCACCATGTGTTTGCACTGGACCCACTCACCAAGACCACGTGTCTGCACCAAACCCACTCATCACTATCATGTGTCTGCAATGGACCCACTCATTACCACCATGTGTCTGCACTGGCCCCACTCAGCACCACCACATGTCTGCAGCGGGCCCACTCACCACCACCATGTGCCTGCACTGGGCCTACTCACCACCACCACATGTTGCACCGGGCCCACTCACAACCACCATGTGACTGTACTGGACAAACTCACCGACACCACATGTCTGCACCGGGCCCACTCACCACAACCACATGTCTGCACCGGGCCCACTCACCACCACCATGTGACTGTACTGGGCAAACTCACCACCACCATGTGCCTGCACTGGGTCCACTCGCCACCACCATGTGTACACACCGGGCCCAATCAGCACCACCACATGTCTGCACCGGGCCCAATCAGCACCACCACATGTCTGCACTGGGCCCATCCATCACCACCACCACGTGTCTGCATTGGGCTCACTCAAAACCACCTTGTGTCTGCACTGGGCCCACTCACCAAGACCACGTGTCTGCACCAAACCAACTCACCACCATCATGTGTCTGCACTGGGCCCATCCACCACCACCACCACCACGTGTCTGCGCTGGTCTCACTCAAAACCACCATGTGTCTGCATTGGGCCCACTCACCACCACCATGTGTCTGCACTGGGCCCACCCACCACCACCACGTGTCTGCGCTCGCCCACCCACCAACACCACATGTCTGCACTGGGCCCACTCACAACCACCACGTGCCTGCATAAGGCCCACGTAACACCACCATGTGTCTGTACCGGGCCTAATCTCCGCCACCATGTGTCTGAACTGGGCCCACTCACCACCACCATGTGTCTGCATTGGGACCACTCACCACCACTATGTGCCTGCTCTGGGCCCACTCACCACAACCACGTGTCTGCACTGGGCCCACACACCACCACCATGTGTCTGGACTGGGCCCACTCACGAACACCTTGTGTCTGTACTGGGCCCACTCACCACCACCATGTGTCTGCATCAAACCCACTCACCACCATCATGTGTCTGCACTGGCCCCAATCTCCACCACCATGTGTCTGCACCGGGCTCACTCACCAAGACGACATGTCTGCACTGGGTCATTCACAACCACCATGTGTTTGTACTGGGCTCGCTCACCACCATCACGTGACTGCACTGGGTCCACTCACCGACACCAAGTCTCTGTACTGGGCTCACTCACCAATACCACGTGTCTGCACCAAACCCACTCACCACCACCACTGTGTCTGCACTGGGCCAACTCACCACCAACATGTGTCTGCAACGGGCCCTTTAAGCACCACAACGTGGCTGCGCTCAGCCCACTCACCACCACCATGTGTCTACATTGGGCTCACACAGCACCATCACCTGTCTGCACTGGGCTCACTCACCACCACCATGTGTCAGCACTGGGCGCACCCACCACCATGTGTCTGCATTGGGTTCACTCAACACCAGCATCTGTCTGCACTGGGCCCACTCACAACCACCATGTGTCTGTACTGGGCTCACGCATCACCACCATGAATTTGCACTGGGCCCACTCACCACCACCATGTGTCTATACTGGGCTCACTCACCAAGAGCAGGTGTCTGCATCAAACCCACTCACCACCTCCACAGGTTTGTACTGGGCCCACGCACCACCTCCAAGTGCCTGCATTGGGCTCACTCAAAACCACCATGAGTCTGCACCTGGCCAACTCACCATCACCGTGTGTCTGCACCAAACCCACTCACCATCACCGCGTGTCTGCATTTGGCCCATCCATCACCATCACGTGTCTGCATTGGGCTCACTCAAAAACCACCGTATGTCTGCACTGGGCCCACCCACCATCACCACGTATCTGCACTGGGCCCATCCACCACCCCACGTGTCTGCATTGGGCTCACTCAAAAACCACCATGTGTCTGCACTGGGCCCACCCACCACCATCACGTGTCTGAACTGGGCCAACTCACCACCAGCATGTGTCTGCGATTGCCCACCCACCATCACCACGTGTCTGCACTGGGTCCACTCACCACCACCATGTGTCTGCACCGGACCCACGTAACACAACCATGTGTCTGCACTGGGCTCACTCAAAAACCACCATGTGCCTGCACCGGGCCCACTCACCACCACCATGTGTCTGTACCGGGCTCACTCACCACCACCATGTGCCTGCTCTGGGCCCACTCACCACCACCACATGTCTGCACCAAGCTCACTCACCACCAGCATGTGCCTGCTCTGGGACCACTCACCACCACCACATGTCTGCACCGGGCCCACTCACCACCACTATGTGTCTGCACTGGGCCCACTCACCACCACCACATGTCTGCACCGGGCCCACTCACCACCACTATGTGTCTGCACTGGGCTCACTCACCATCACCACGTGTCCGCACCGGGCACAAGCACCACCATCACATGTCTGCACCGAGCCCACTCACCACCGCAATGTGCCTGAAATGGGCTCACTCACCACCACCATGTGTCTGCTCCGAACCAACTCACCACCACCATGTGTCTGTACTGGCCTCACACACCATCACCATGTGTCTGTACTGGGCCCACTCACCATCACCATGTGCCTGCACTGGGCCCACTCACCACCGCAATGTGCCTGATATGGGGTCACTCACTACCACCATGTGTCTGCTCCGAACCAACTCACCACCACCATGTGTGTGCACTGGGCCCACCCACCACCACCACGTGTCTGCACTGGGCCAACTCACCACCACCATGTGTCTGCGTCGCTCACCCACCATCACCACGTGTCTGCACTGGGCCCACTCGCCACCACCATGTGCTTGCATCGGTCCCACGTAACACCACCATGTGTCTGCACTGAGCTCACTCACCACCATCATGTGATTGCACTGGGCCCACTCATCGACACCAAGTCTCTGTACTGGGCTCACTCACCAAGACCACGTGTCTGCACCAAACCCACTCACAACCACCACGTGTTTGTCCTGGGCCCACTCGCCACCACCACTGTGTCTGCACTGGGCCCACTCACCACCACCATGTGCCTGCATTGGGCTCACTCACCACCACCATGTGTCTGCACAGAACCTACTCACCACTACGACGTTTCTGCATTGGGACCACTCACCACGACCAAGTGAATGCACTGGGCCCACTCACCACCACCATGTGTCTGCACTGGGACCACTCACTACCACCATGTGTCTGCGCGCGCCCACCACCATCACTACATGTCTGCATGGGGCCCACTCACCACCGCCATGCGCCTGAACTGGGCCCACACACAACTACCATGTGCCTGCACTGGGCCCACTCACCACCACCATGTGTCCATACTGGGCCCACACACCACAACCATGTGTCTGTACTGGGCCCACTCACCACCACCAAGTGCCTGCACTGGGCCCACTCACCACCACCATGTGTCCGTACTGGGCCCACACACCACAACCATGTGTCTGTACTGGGCCCACTCACCACCACCATATGCCTGCATTGGGCTCACTCACCACCGCCATGTGCCTGAACTGGGCTCACTCACCACCACCATGTGTCTGCACTGAACTTACTCATAACCACCACGTTTCTGCACTGGGCCCACTCACCACCGCCTTGTGTCTGCACCGGCCCCAATCACCACCACCATGTGTCTGTACTGGGCTCACTCACCAAGACCACGTGACTGCTCCAAACCCACTCACCACCATCATGTGTCTGCACTGGGCCCACTCACCATCGCCACACGGCTGCTCTGGGTCACTCACAATCACCATGTGTTTGTACTGGGCTCACTCACCACCAGCATGTGTCTGCACTGAGCTCACTCACCACCATCACGTGATTGCACTGGGCCCACTCATCGACACCAAGTCTCTGTACTGGGCTCACTCACCAAGACCACGTGTCTGCACCAAACCCACTCACCACCACCACGTGTTTGTCCTGGGCCCACTCACCACCACCACTGTGTCTGCACTGGGCCCACTCACCACCACCATGTGCCTGCATTGGGCTCACTCACCACCGCCATGTGTCTGCACAGAACCTATTCACCACTACGACGTTTCTGCATTGGGACCACTCACCACGACCAAGTGCATGCACTGGGCCCACTCGCCACCACCATGTGTCTGCACTGGGACCACTCACCACCACCATGTGTCAGTACTGGGCCACACACCACGACCATGTGTCTGTACTGGGCCCACTCACCACCACCATGTGCCTGCACTGGGCCCACTCACCACCGCCATGTGCTTGAACTGGGCTCACTCACCACCACCATGTGTCTGCACTTAACCTACTCACAACCACCACGTTTCTGCATTGGGCCCACTCACCACCGCCTTGTGTCTGTACCAGCCCCAATCACCACCACCATGTGTCTGCACTGGGACCACTCACCACCACCATGTGTCAGTACTGGGCCCATTCACCAAGACCACATGTCTGCTCCAAACCTACTCACCACCACCACATGTCTGCACTGGGTCACTCACAACCACCATGTGTCTGCACTGAGCTCACTCACCACCATCACGTGACTGCACTGGGCCCACTCACAGACACCACGTCTCTGTACTGGGCTCACTCACCAAGACCGCGTGTCTGCACTAAACCGACTCACCACCACCATGTGTTTGTCCTGGGCCCACTCACCACCATCACTGTGTCTGCACTGGGCCCACTCACCACCACCACGTGTCTGCAGCGGACGCACTCAACACCACCATGTGTCTACCGGGCTCTCTCACCACCACCATGTGCCTGCTCTGGGCCCACTCACCACCACCACATGACTGCACCGGGCCCACTCACCACCAACATGTGTCTGCACTGGGCCCAGTCACCACCACCATGTGCCTCCACTGGGCCCAGTCACCACCACCATGTGCCTCCACTGGGCCCAGTCACCACCACCACATGTCTGCACTGGGTCACTCACAACCACCATGTGTTTGTACTGGGCCCACTCACCATCAGCATGTGTCTGCACTGAGCTCAATCACCACCATCACGTGCCTGCACTCGGCCCACTCACCGACACAAAGTCTCTATACTGGGCTCACTCACCAATACCACGTGTCTGCACCAAACCCACTCACCACCACCACGTGTTTGTCCTGGGCCCACTCACCACCAACACTGTGTCTGCACTGGGCCAACTCACCACCACCATGTGTCTGCACCAAACCCACTCACCATCACAGCGTGCCTGCACTTTGCCCATCCACCACCACCATGTGTCTGCATTGGGCTCACTCAAAACCACCATGTGTTTGCACTGGACCCACTCACCAAGACCACGTGTCTGCACCAAACCCACTCATCACCATCATGTGTCTGCAATGGGCCCACTCATTACCACCACATGTCTGCAGCGGGCCCACTCACCACCACCATGTGCCTGCACTGAGCCTACTCACCACCACCACATGTCTGCACCGGGCCCACTCACCACCACCATGTGACTGTACTGGACAAACCCACCGACACCACATGTCTGCACCGGGCCCACTCACCACAACCACATGTCTGCACCGGGCCCACTCACCACCACCATGTGACTGTACTGGGCAAACTCACCACCACCATGTGCCTGCACTGGGTCCACTCGCCACCACCATGTGTACACACCGGGCCCAATCAGCACCACCACATGTCTGCACCGGGCCCAATCAGCACCACCACATGTCTGCACTGGGCCCATCCATCACCACCACCACGTGTCTGCATTGGGCTCACTCAAAACCACCTTGTGTCTGCACTGGGCCCACTCACCAAGACCACGTGTCTGCACCAAACCAACTCACCACCATTATGTGTCTGCACTGGGCCCATCCACCACCACCACCACCACGTGCCTGCGCTGGTCTCACTCAAAACCACCATGTGTCTGCATTGGGCCCACTCACCACCACCATGTGCCTGCACTGGGCCCACTCACCACCGCAATGTGCCTGATATGGGCTCACTCACCACCACCATGTGTCTGCTCCGAACCAACTCACCACCACCATGTGTGTGCACTGGGCCCACCCACCACCACCACGTGTCTGCACTGGGCCAACTCAACACCACCATGTGTCTGCGCTTGCCTACCCACCATCACCACGTGTCTGCACTGGGCCCACTCACCACCACCATGTGCCTGCACCGGTCCCACCCACCATCACCATGTGTCTGCACTGGGCCCACTCACCACCACCATGTCTCTGCACCGGACCCACGTAACACAACCATGTGTCTGCACTGTGCTCACTCAAAAACCACCATGTGCCTGCACCGGGCCCACATAACACCACCATGTGTCTGCACTGGGCCCACTCACTACCATCATGTGCCTGCACCGGGTCCACTCACCACCACCATGTGTCTGTACCGGGCTCACTCACCACCACCATGTGCCTGCTCTGGGCCCACTCACCACCACCACATGTCTGCACCAAGCTCACTCACCATCAGCATGTGCCTGCTCTGGGCCCACTCACCACCACCACATGTCTGCACCGGGCCCACTCACCACCACTATGTGTCTGCACTGGGCCCACTCACGACCACCTTGTGTCTGTACTGGGCCCACTCACCAAGACCGCATGTCTGCACCGGGCCCACTCACCACCACTATGTGTCTGCACTGGGCCCACTCACGACCACCTTGTGTCTGTACTGGGCCCACTCACCAAGACCACTTGTCTGCACCAAACCCACTCACCACCATCATGTGTCTGCACTGGGCCCACTCAGCACCACCACAAGTCTGCACCGGGCCCACTCATCACCACCATGTGACTGTACTGGGCCTACTCACCAGCACCATGTGTCTGCACTGGGCTCACTCACCACCACCACGTGTCCGCACCGGGCACAAGCACCACCATCACATGTCTGCACCGAGCCCACTCACCACCGCAATGTGCCTGAAATGGGCTCACTCACCACCACCATGTGTCTGCTCCGAACCAACTCACCACCACCATGTGTCTGTACTGGCCTCACACACCATCACCATGTGTCTGTACTGGGCCCACTCACCATCACCATGTGCCTGCACTGGGCCCACTCACCACCGCAATGTGCCTGATATGGGCTCACTCACCATCACCATGTGTCTGCTCCGAACCAACTCACCACCACCATGTGTGTGCACTGGGCCCACTCAGCACCACCACAAGTCTGCACCGGGCCCACTCATCACCACTATGTAACTGTACTGGGCCTACTCACCAGCACCATGTGTCTGCACTGGGCTCACTCACCACCACCACGTGTCCGCACCGGGCACAAGCACCACCATCACATGTCTGCACCGAGCCCACTCACCACCGCAATGTGCCTGAAATGGGCTCACTCACCACCACCATGTGTCTGCTCCGAACCAACTCACCACCACCATGTGTCTGTACTGGCCTCACACACCATCACCATGTGTCTGTACTGGGCCCACTCACCATCACCATGTGCCTGCACTGGGCCCACTCACCACCGCAATGTGCCTGATATGGGCTCACTCACCACCACCATGTGTCTGCTCCGAACCAACTCACCACCACCACGTGTCTGCACTGGGCCAACTCACCACCACCATGTGTCTGCGCTTGCCTACCCACCATCACCACGTGTCTGCACTGGGCCCACTCACCATCACCATGTGCCTGCACCGGTCCCACGTAACACCACCAAGTGTCTGCACTGGGCCCACTCACCACCACCATGTGTCTGCACTGGGCTCACTCACTACCATCATGTGCCTGCACCGGGTCCACTCACCACCACCATGTGTCTGTACCGGGCTCACTCACCACCAGCATGTGCCTGCTCTGGGCCTACTCACCACCACCACATGTCTGCACTGGGCCCACTCACCACCACCATGTGTCTGCACTGGGCCCACTCACGACCACCTTGTGTCTGTACTGGGCCCAACCACCACCACCATGTTTCTGCACTGGGCCAACTCACCACCACCATGTGTCTGCGCTCGCCAACTCACCATCACCACGTGTCTGCACTGGGCTCACTCACTACCACCACGTGCCTGCACCAGGTCCACTCACCACCACCATGTGTCTGTACTGGGCTCACTCACCACCACCATGTGCCTGCTCTGGGCCCACTCACCACCACCACATGTCTGCACCGAACTCACTCACTACCACCATGTGTCTGCGCTCACCCACCCACCATCACCACAACTGCATTGGCCCACTCACGACCACCTTGTGTCTGTACTGGGCCCACTCACCAAGACCAGGTGTCTGCACCAAACCCCTCACCACCATCATGTGTCTTTACTGGGCCCACTCATGACCACTTTGTGTCTGTACTGGGCCCACTCACCAAGACCAGGTGTCTGCACCAAACCCCTCACCACCATCATGTGTCTGCACTGGGCCCACTCACAACCACCTTGTGACTGTACTGGGCAAACTCACCACCACCATGTGCCTGCACTGGGTCCACTCGCCACCACCATGTGTACACACCGGGCCCAATCAGCACCACCACATGTCTGCACCGGGCCCAATCAGCACCACCACATGTCTGCACTGGGCCCATCCATCACCACCACCACGTGTCTGCATTGGGCTCACTCAAAACCACCTTGTGTCTGCACTGGGCCCACTCACCAAGACCACGTGTCTGCACCAAATCAACTCACCACCATCATGTGTCTGCACTGGGCCCATCCACCACCACCACCACCACGTGTCTGCGCTGGTCTCACTCAAAACCACCATGTGTCTGCACTGGGCCCACTCACCACCACCATGTGTCTGCACTGGGCCCACCCACCACCACCACGTGTCTGCGATCGCCCACCCACCAACACCACATGTCTGCACTGGGCCCACTCACAACCACCACGTGCCTGCATAAGGCCCACGTAACACCACCATGTGTCTGTACCGGGCCTAATCTCCGCCATCATGTGTCTGAACTGGGCCCACTCACCACCACTATGTGTCTGCATTGGGACCACTCACCACCACTATGTGCCTGCTCTGGGCCCACTCACCACAACCATGTGTCTGAACCGGGCCCACTCACCACCAAGTGTCTGTACTGGGCTCACTCACCACCACCATGTGTCTGCACTGGGTTCACTCAAAACCACCATGTGTCTGCACTGGGCCAACTCACCACCACCATGTGTCTGCACCAAACCCACTCACTATCACCACACATCTGCACTGGGCCCACCCACCACCACCATGTGTATGCGCTCGCCCACCCACCATCACCACGTGTCTGCACCGGGCCCACGTAACACTAACATGTGTCTGCACTGGGCTCAGTCACTACCACCACGTGCCTGCACGGGGCCACCTCACCACCACCATGTGTCTGCACTGGGACCACTCACCACCACTATGTGCCTGCTCTGGGCCCACTCACCACAACCACGTGTCTGCACTGGGCCCAATCATGCCCACCATGTGTCTGAACCAGGCCCACTCACCACCAAGTGTCTGTACTGGGCCCACTCACCACCACCATGTGTCTGTACTGGGCCCACACACCACCACCATGTGTCTGTACTGGGCTCACTCACCACAACCATGTGTCTGTACTGGGCTCACTCACCAAGACCAAGTGTCTGCGTCAAACCCACTCACCACCTCCACAGCTTTGTACTGGGCCAGCTCACCACCACCACATGTCTGCATTGGGTTCACTCAAATCCACCATGTGTCTGCACAGGGCCAACTCACCACCACCATGTGTCTGTACTGGGCTCACTCACCACAACCATGGTCTGTACTGGGCTCACTCACCACAACCATGTGTCTGTACTGGGCTCACTCACCAAGACCAAGTGTCTGCGTCAAACCCACTCACCACCTACACAGCTTTGTACTGGGCCAGCTCACCACCACCACGTGTCTGCATTGGGTTCACTCAAATCCACCATGTGTCTGCACAGGGCCAACTCACCACCACCATGTGTCTGTCTCACAACCACCATGTGTTGGCACTGGGTACACCCACCACCACCATGTGTCTGCACTGGGCTAACTCACCATCACCATGTGTCTGCACTGGGCCCACTCACAACCATCATGTGTCTGTACTGGGCTCACTCACCACAACCATGTGTCTGTACTGGGCTCACTCACCAAGACCAAGTGTCTGCGTCAAACCCACTCACCACCTCCACAGCTTTGTACTGGGCCAGCTCACCATCACCACGTGTCTGCATTGGGTTCACTCAAATCCACCATGTGTCTGCACAGGGCCAACTCACCACCACCATGTGTCTGCACCAAACCCACTCACCATCACCAAGTGTCTGCACTGGGCCCACTCGCCACCACCATGTGCCTCCACCGGGCCCACGTAACACCAACATGTGTCTGCACTGGGCTCACTCACTACCATCACGTGCCTGCACCGGGTTCCCTCACCATCACCATGTGTCTGTACCGGGCTCACTCACCACCACCACGTGCCTGCACAGGGCTCACGTAACACCACCATGTGTCTGCACTGGGCCCACTCACCACCACCATGTGTTTGCACTGGGCTCACTCACTACCACCACGTGCCTGCACCGGCCCCACTCACCACCAGCATGTGTCTGTAACGGGCTCACTCGCCAGCACCATGTGCCTGCTCTGGGCTCACTCACCACCACCACATGTCTGCACCGCGCCCACTCACCACCACCACATGTCTGCACCGCGCCCACTCACCACCACCATATGTCTGCACTGGGACCACTCACGACCACCATGTGCCTGCTCTGGGCCCACTCACCAAGACCACGTGTCTAGATCAAACCCACTCACCACCACCACATGTCTGCACCGCACCCACTCACCACCACCATATGTCTGCACTGGGACCACTCACGACCACCATGTGCCTGCTCTGGGCCCACTCACCAAGACCACGTGTCTACACCAAACCCACTCACCACCAACACATGTCTGCACCGGGCCCACTCACCAGTACACGTGTCTACACTGGGATCACTCACGACCACCACGTGCCTGCACCGGGCCCATGTAACACTACCATGTGTCTGCACTGGGCCCACTCAGCACCACCACATGTCTGCACCGGGCCCATGTAACACCACCATGTGTCTACACTGGGCAGACTCACCACCATCATATATCTGGCCCAGGCCCAATTAGCTCCACCATGTGTCTGAACCGGGCCCATTCACCACCATGTATCTGAACCGGGCCCACTCACCACTATGTGTCTGCACTGGGCTGACTCACTACCACCACGAGCCTGTACTGGGCCCACTTAACACCACCATGTGCCTGCACTGGGCCCACTCAGCACCACCACATGTCTGCACCGGACCCACTCACCACCATGTAGCTGTACTGGGCCTACTCACCACCACCATGTGCATGCAGTGGGCCCACTCACCACTGCCATGTGCCTGAACCGGGCTCACTCACCATTATCGTGTGTCTGCTCCGAACCTACTCACCAGCACCACGTTGCTGCCCTGGGTTCACTCACCACCGCCATGTGTCTGCACCAGCCCCAATCACCACCACCATGTGTCTGCACTGGGTTCACTCAACACCACCATCTGTCTGCACTGGGCCCACTCACAACCACCATGTGTCTGTACTGGGCTCATGCATCACCACCATGAGTTTGCACTGGGCTCACTCACCAAGACCAGATGTCTGCATCAAACCCACTCACCAACTCCACAGGTTTGTACTGGGCCAACTAACTACCACCATGTGTCTGCACTGGGCTCACTCACTACCATCACGTGCCTGCACCGGGTCCCCTCACCATCACCATGTGTCTGTACCGGGCTCACTCACCACCATGTGCCTGCTCTGGGCCCACTCACCTATACCAAGTGTCCGCACTGGGCTCACTCACTACGATCACATGCAGCACTGGGACCACTCACCATTGCCATGTGTCTGTACCGGGCTCACTCACCACCATCAGGTGCCTGCACCGGGCCCACTCAACACCACCACGAGCCTGCACCGGGTCTACTTAACACCACCATGTGTCTGCACTGGGCTCACTCAAAACCACCATGTGTCTGCACTGTTCCCACCCACCACCACCACCACCATGTGCATGCACTGGGCCCACTCACCACCACCATGTGCATGCACTGGGCCCACTCACCACTGCCATGTGCCTGAACCAGGCTCACTCACCATTATCGTGTGTCTGCTCCGAACCTACTCACCAGCACCACGTGTCTGCACTGGGCCCACTCGCCACCACCATGTGCCTCCACCGGGCCCACGTAACACCAACATGTGTCTGCACTGGGCTCACTCACTACCATCACGTGCCTGCACCGGGTTCCCTCACCATCACCATGTGTCTGTATCGGGCTCACTCACCACCACCACGTGCCTGCACAGGGCCCACGTAACACCACCACGTGCCTGCACCGGCCCCACTCACCACCAGCATGTGTCTGTAACGGGTTCATTCGCCAGCATCATGTGCCTGCTCTGGGCTCACTCACCACCACCACATGTCTGCACCGTGCCCACTCACCACCACCATATGTCTGCACTGGGACCACTCACGACCACCATGTGCCTGCTCTGGGCCCACTCACCAAGACCACGTGTCTACACCAAACCCACTCACCACCAACACATGTCTGCACCGGGCCCACTCACCAGTACACGTGTCTACACTGGGATCACTCACGACCACCACATGCCTGCAGCGGGCCCATGTAACACCACCATGTGTCTGCACTGGGCCCACTCAGCACCACCACATGTCTGCACCGGGCCCATGTAACACCACCATGTGTCTACACTGGGCTGACTCACCACCATCATATGTCTGGCCCAGGCCCAATTAGCTCCACCATGTGTCTGAACCGGGCCCATTCACCACCATGTATCTGAACCGGGCCCACTCACCACTATGTGTCTGCACTGGGCTGACTCACTACCACCACGAGCCTGTACTGGGCCCACTTAACACCACCATGTGCCTGCACTGGGCCCACTCAGCACCACCACATGTCTGCACCGGACCCACTCACCACCATGTAGCTGTACTGGGCCTACTCACCACCACCATGTGCATGCAGTGGGCCCACTCACCACTGCCATGTGCCTGAACCAGGCTCACTCACCATTATCGTGTGTCTGCTCCGAACCTACTCACCAGCACCACGTTTCTGCCCTGGGCCCACTCACCACCGCCATGTGTCTGCACCAGCCCCAATCACCACCACCATGTGTCTGCACTGGGTTCACTCAACACCACCATCTGTCTGCACTGGGCCCACTCACAACCACCATGTGTCTGTACTGGGCTCATGCATCACCACCATGAGTTTGCACTGGGCTCACTCACCAAGACCAGGTGTCTGCATCAAACCCACTCACCAACTCCACAGGTTTGTACTGGGCCAACTAACTACCACCATGTGTCTTCACTGGGCCCATCCACCACCACCACATGTCTGCATTGGGTTCACTCAAAACCACCATGTGTCTGCACTGGGCCAACTCACCACTACCATGTGTCTGCACCAAACCCACTCACAATCACCACGTGTCTGCACTGGGCCAACTCACCACCACCATGTGTCTGCACTTGCCCAACCACCACCACCATGTGTCTGCACTGGGCCCACTCACCACCACCATGTGTCTGCACTGGGCTCACTCACTACCATCACGTGCCTGCACCGGGTCCCCTCACCATCACCATGTGTCTGTACCGGGCTCACTCACCACCATGTGCCTGCTCTGGGCCCACTCGCCTATACCAAGTGTCTGCACTGGGCTCACTCACTACAATCACGTGCAGCACTGGGACCACTCACCACTGCCATGTGTCTGTACCGGGCTCACTCACCACCATCAGGTGCCTGCACCGGGCCCACTCAACACCACCACGAGCCTGCACCGGGTCTACTTAACACAACCATGTGTCTGCACTGGGCTCACTCACCACCACCATTAGATTAGATTAGATTACTTACCGTGTGGAAACAGGCCCTTCGGCCCAACAAGTCCACACCGATCCGCCGAAGCGCACCCACCCAGACCCACTCCCCTACATTTACCCCTGCACCTAACACTACGGGCAATTTAGCATGGCCAATTCACCTAACCTGCACATTTTTGGACTGTGGGAGGAAACCAGAGCACCCGGAGGAAACCCACGCAGACACGGGGAGAATGTGCAAACTCCACACAGTCAGTCGCCTGAGGCGGGAATTGAACACGGGTCTCTGGTGCTGTGAGGCAGCAGTGCTAACCACTGTGCCACCGTGCCGCCCAGTGCCTGCTCTGGCCCACTCACCTACACCATGTGTCTGCACTGGGCTCACTCACCTCTATCACCAACACGTGCCTGCACCGGGTCCCCTTACCACCACCACGTGCCTGCACCGGGCCCACGTAATACCACCCTGTGTCTGCACTGGTCCTACTCACCAACACCATGTGTCAGCACTGGGCGCACCCACCACCACCATGTGTCTGCATTGGGTTCTCTCAACACCACCATCTGTCTGCACTGGGCCCACTCACAACCACCATGTGTCTGTACTGGGCTCACTCACCACAACCATGTGTCTGTACTGGGCTCACTCACCAAGACCAGGTGTCTGCACCAAACCCACTCACCACCTCCACAGGTTTGTACTGGGACCACGTACCACCACCATGTGTCTGCACTGGGCCAACTCACCACCACCACGTGTCTGCACCAAACCCACTCACAATCACCCCGTGTCTGCAATGGGCCCATCCATCACCACCACGTGTCTGCCCTGGGCCAACTCACCACCACCCTGTATGTGTCTGCGCTCGCCCACCCACCATCACCATGTGTCTGCACTGGGCCCACTCGCCACCACCACGTGCCTCCACCGGGCCCACGTAACACCACCATGTGTCTGCACTGGGCTCACTCACTACCACGACGTGCCTGCACCGGGCCCACTCACCATCACCATGTGTCTGTACCGGGCCCAATCTCCCCCACCATGTGCCTGAACCGGGCCCACTCACCACCTCTATGTGTCTGCCCTGAGACCACACACCACCAAAATATGTCTGCACTGGGCCCACGCACCACCACCATGTTTCTGCAAGGGGCCCTTTAACCACCACAACGTGGCTGCGCTCGGTGTACTCACCACCACCATGTGTCTACATTGGGCTCACACAGCATCATCACGTGTCTACATTGGGCTCACACAGAACCTCATACGTCCGCACTGGGCCAACTCACCACCACCACGTGTCTGCATTGGGACTCACTCAAAACCACCATGTGTCTGCACTGGGCCCACTCGCCACCACCATGTGCCTCCACCGGGCCCACGTAACACCAATATGTGTCTGCACTGGACTCACTCACTACCATCACGTGCCTGCACCGGGTTCCCTCACCATCACCATGTGTCTGTACCGGGCTCACTCACCACCACCATGTGCCTGCTCTGGGTCATCACCACCACCACGTGCCTGCACAGGGCCCACGTAACACCCCCATGTGTCTGCACTGGGCCCACTCACCACCGCCATGTGTCTGCACTGGGCCCACTCACCACCGCCATGTGTCTGCACTGGGCCCACTCACCACCGCCATGTGTCTGCACTGGGCCCACTCACCATCGCCATGTGTCTGTACTGGGCCCACTCAAAACCACCATTTGTCTGCACTGGGCGCACCCACTACCACGACATGTCTGCACTGGGCCCACTCACCACCATTATGTGCCTCCTACGGGCCCATGTAACACCCCCATGTGTCTGCACTGGGCCCACTCACCACCACCATGTGTCTGGGGTAAAAACAATGACTGCAAATGCTGGAAACCAGATTCTGGATTAGTGGTGCTGGAAGAGCACAGCAGTTCAGGCAGCATCCAAGGAGCAGCGAAATCGACGTTTCGGGCAAAAGCCCTTCATCAGGAATAAAGGCAGTGAGCCTGAAGTGGGGAGAGATAAGCTAGAGGAGGGTGGAGGTGGGGAGAAAGTAGCATAGAGTACAATGGGTGAGTGGGGGAGGGGATGAAGGTGATAGGTCAGGGAGGAGGGTGGAGTGGAAAGGTGGAAAAGGAGATAGGCAGGTAGGACAAGTTCAGACAAGTCATAGGGACAGTGCTGAGCTGAGCTGGAAGTTTGGTACTAGGGTGAGGTGGGAGAAGGGGAAATGAGGAAACTATTGATGGCCTGGGGTTGAAGTGTTCCGAGGCGGAAGATGAGGCGTTCTTCCTCCAAGCGTCTGGTGGTGAGGGAGCGGTGGTGAAGGAGGCCCAGGACCTCCATGTCCTCGGCAGAATGGGAGGGGGAGTTGAAATGTTGGGCCACAGGACGGTGTGGTGTGTCTGCACTGGGCCCACTCACCATCACCATGTGTCTGCACCGGACCCACTCACCACCACCATGTGTCTGTACCAGGCCCAATCTCACCCACCATGTGTCTGCACTGGAACCACTTACCACCAAAATGTGTCTGCATTGGGCCCATGCACCACCACTACGTGTCTGCACTGGGACCACTCACCACCACCATGTGCCTGCACTAGGCTCACTCACCAACATCACGTGCCTCCACCAGGCCCACATATATCCCCCACGTGTCTGAACCGGGCCCACTCACCACCATGTGTCTGTACTGGGATCACTCACTACCACCATGTGTCTGCACTGGGATCACTCACCACCAACGTGTGTCTGCAATGGGCCCTTTAACCACCACACTCATAACCACCATGTGTCTGCACCGGGCGCACTTACCAGCACCATGTGTCAGCACTGGGCCCGCTCACCAACACCATGTGTCAGCACTGGGCACACCCGCCACCACCACATGTCTGTATTGGGTTCACTCAACACCACCATCTGTCTGCACTGGGCCCACTCACAACCACCATGTGTCTGTACTGGGCTCACGCATCACCATCATGAGTTTGCACTGGACCCACTCACCACCACCATGAATCTGTACTGGGCTCACTCACCACAACCATGTGTCTGTACTGGGCTCACTCACCAGACCAGGTGTCTGCACCAAACCCACTCACCACCTCCACAGGTTTGTACTAGGCCCACGCACCACCACTATGTGTCAGCACTGGGCCCACTCACCAACATCTTGTGTTTGCACTCGGCCTATCCACCACCACCACCACATGTCTGCACTGGGCCTACTCACCACCACCATGTGTCTGCATCAAAACCACTCACCATCATCACGTGTCTGTACTGGGCCCATCCACCACCACCACGTGTCTGCATTGGGCTCACTCAAAACCACCATGTGTCTGCACTGGGCCAACTCACCACCACCATGTGTCTGCACCAAACCCACTCACCATTACCACATGTCTGCACTGGGCCCATCCACCACCACCACATGTCTGCACTGGGCTCACTCAAAACCACCATGTGTCTGCACTGGGCCAACTCACCACCACCATGTGTCTGCACCAAACCCACTCACCATTACCACATGTCTGCACTGGACCCATCCACCACCACCACGTGTCTGCACTGGGCCCACTCGCCACCACCATGTGCCTCCACCGGGCCCACGTAACACCAATATGTGTCTGCACTGGGCTCACTCACTACCATCACGTTCCTGCACCGGGTTCCCTCACCATCACCATGTGTCTGTACCGGGCTCACTCACCACCACCATGTGCCTGCTCTGGGTCATCACCACCACCACGTGCCTGCACAGGGCCCACGTAACACCCCCATGTGTCTGCACTGGGCCCACTCACCACCACATCTGTCTGCACTGGGCCCACTCACCACCGCCATGTGTCTGCACTGGGCCCACTCACCACCGCCATGTGTCTGCACTGGGCGCACCCACTACAACGACATGTCTGCACTGGGCCCACTCACCACCATGATGTGCCTCCACCGGGCCCATGTAACACCCCCATGTGTCTGCACTGGGCCCACTCACCACCACCATGTGTCTGGGGTAAAAACAATGACTGCAAATGCTGGAAACCAGATTCTGGATTAGTGGTGCTGGAAGAGCACAGCAGTTCAGGTAGCATCCAAGGAGCAGCGAAATCGACGTTTCGGGCAAAAGCCCTTCATCAGGAATAAAGGTAGTGAGCCTGAAGTGGGGAGAGATAAGCTAGAGGAGGGTGGAGGTGGGGAGAAAGTAGCATAGAGTACAATAGGTGAGTGGGGGAGGGGATGAAGGTGATAGGTCAGGGAGGAGGGTGGAGTGGAAAGGTGGAAAAGGAGATAGGCAGGTAGGACAAGTTCAGACAAGTCATGGGGACAGTGCTGAGCTGAGCTGGAAGTTTGGTACTAGGGTGAGGTGGGAGAAGGGGAAATGAGGAAACTATTGAAGTCCACATTGATGTCCTGGGGTTGAAGTGTTCCGAGGCGGAAGATGAGGCGTTCTTCCTCCAAGCATCTGGTGGTGAGGGAGCGGTGGTGAAGGAGGCCCAGGACCTCCATGTCCTCGGCAGAATGGGAGGGGGAGTTGAAATGTTGGGCCGCAGGACGGTGTGGTGTGTCTGCACTGGACCCACTCACCATCACCATGTGTCTGCACCGGACCCACTCACCATCACCATGTGTCTGTACCAGGCCCAATCTCACCCACCATGTGTCTGCACTGGAACCACTTACCACCAAAATGTGTCTGCACTAGGCTCACTCACCACCATCACGTGCCTCCACCGGGCCCACATAAATCCCCCATGTGTCTGAACCGGGCCCACTCACCACCATGTGTCTGTACTGGGATCACTCACTACCACCATGTGTCTGCACTGGTACCACTCACCACCAATGTGTGTCTGCAATGGGCCCTTTAACCAGCACACTAATAACCACCATGTGTCTGCACCAGGCGCACTTACCAGCACCATGTGTCAGCACTGGGCCCGCTCACCAACACCATGTGTCAGCACTGGGCACACCCGCCACCACCACATGTCTGTATTGGGTTCACTCAACACCACCATCTGTCTGCACTGGGCCCACTCACAACCACCATGTGTCTGTACTGGGCTCACGCATCACCATCATGAGTTTGCACTGGGCCCACTCACCACCACCATGTGTCTGTACTGGGCTCACTCACCAGACCAGGTGTCTGCACCAAACCCACTCACCACCTCCACAGGTTTGTACTAGGCCCACGCACCACCACTATGTGTCAGCACTGGGCCCACTCACCAACATCTTGTGTCTGCACTCGGCCTATCCACCACCACCACCACATGTCTGCACTGGGCCTACTCACCACCACCATGTGTCTGCATCAAACCCACTCACCATCACCACGTGTCTGTACTGGGCCCATCCACCACCACCACGTGTCTGCATTGGGCTCACTCAAAACCACCATGTGTCTGCACTGGGCCAACTCACCACCACCATGTGTCTGCACCAAACCCACTCACCATTACCACATGTCTGCACTGGGCCCATCCACCACCACCATGTGTCTCCACTGGGCCCACTCGCCACCACCATGTGCCTGCACCAAACCCACTCACCATTACCACATGTCTGCACTGGGCCCATCCACCACCACCACATGTCTGCACTGGGCTCACTCAAAACCACCATGTGTCTGCACTGGGCCAACTCACCACCACCATGTGTCTGCACCAAACTCACTCCCCATCACCACGCGTCTGCACTGGGCCCATCCACCACCACCACGTGTCTACACTGGGCCCACTCGCCACCACCATGTGCCTCCACCGGGCCCACGTAACACCAATATGTGTCTGCACTCGGCTCACTCACTACCATCACGTTGCTGCACCGGGTTCCCTCACCATCACCATGTGTCTGTACCGGGCTCACTCACCACCACCATGTGCCTGCTCTGGGTCATCACCACCACCACGTGCCTGCACAGGGCCCACGTAACACCCCCATGTGTCTGCACTGGGCCCACTCACCACCACCATGTGTCTGCACTGGGCCCACTCACCACCGCCATGTGTCTGCACTGGGCCCACTCACCACCGCCATGTGTCTGTACTGGGCTCACTCAAAACCACCATTTGTCTGCACTGGACGCACCCACTACCACGACATGTCTGCACTGGGCCCACTCACCACCATTATGTGCCTCCACCGGGCCCATGTAACACCCCCATGTGTCTGCACTGGGCCCACTCACCACCACCATGTGTCTGGGGTAAAAACAATGACTGCAAATGCTGGAAACCAGATTCTGGATTAGTGGTGCTGGAAGAGCACAGCAGTTCAGGCAGCATCCAAGGAGCAGCGAAATCGACGTTTCGGGCAAAAGCCCTTCATCAGGAATAAAGGCAGTGAGCCTGAAGTGGGGAGAGATAAGCTAGAGGAGGGTGGAGGTGGGGAGAAAGTAGCATAGAGTACAATAGGTGAGTGGGGGAGGGGATGAAGGTGATAGGTCAGGGAGGAGGGTGGAGTGGAAAGGTGGAAAAGGAGATAGGCAGGTAGGACAAGTTCAGACAAGTCATGGGGACAGTGCTGAGCTGAGCTGGAAGTTTGGTACTAGGGTGAGGTGGGAGAAGGGGAAATGAGGAAACTATTGAAGTCCACATTGATGTCCTGGGGTTGAAGTGTTCCGAGGCGGAAGATGAGGCGTTCTTCCTCCAAGCGCCTGGTGGTGAGGGAGCGGTGGTGAAGGAGGCCCAGGACCTCCATGTCCTCGGCAGAATGGGAGGGGGAGTTGAAATGTTGGGCCGCAGGACGGTGTGGTGTGTCTGCACTGGACCCACTCACCATCACCATGTGTCTGCACCGGACCCACTCACCACCACCATGTGTCTGTACCAGGCCCAAACTCACCCACCATTTGTCTGCACTGGAACCACTTACCACCAAAATGTGTCTGCACTAGGCTCACTCACCACCATCACGTGCCTCCACCGGGCCCACATAAATCCCCCATGTGTCTGAACCGGGCCCACTCACCACCATGTGTCTGTACTGGGATCACTCACTACCACCATGTGTCTGCACTGGTACCACTCACCACCAACGTGTGTCTGCAATGGGCCCTTTAACCAGCACACTAATAACCACCATGTGTCTGCACCAGGCGCACTTACCAGCACCATGTGTCAGCACTGGGCCCGCTCACCAACACCATGTGTCAGCACTGGGCACACCCGCCACCACCACATGTCTGTATTGGGTTCACTCAACACCACCATCTGTCTGCACTGGGCCCACTCACAACCACCATGTGTCTGTACTGGGCTCACGCATCACCATCATGAGTTTGCACTGGACCCACTCACCACCACCATGAATCTGTACTGGGCTCACTCACCACAACCATGTGTCGGTACTGGGCTCACTCACCAGACCAGGTGTCTGCACCAAACCCACTCACCACCTCCACAGGTTTGTACTAGGCCCACGCACCACCACTATGTGTCAGCACTGGGCCCACTCACCAACATCTTGTGTCTGCACTCGGCCTATCCACCACCACCACCACATGTCTGTACTGGGCCTACTCACCACCACCATGTGTCTGCATCAAACCCACTCACCATCACCACGTGTCTGTACTGGGCCCATCCACCACCACTACGTGTCTGCATTGGGCTCACTCAAAACCACCATGTGTCTGCACTGGGCCAACTCACCACCACCATGTGTCTGCATCAAACCCACTCACCACCACCACATGTCTGCACTGGGCCTACTCACCACCACCACATGTCTGCACTGGGCTCACTCAAAACCATCATGTGTCTGCACTGGGCCAACTCACCACCACCATATATCTGCACCAAACTCACTCCCCATCACCACGCGTCTGCACTGGGCCCATCCACCACCACCACGTGTCTGCACTGGGCCCACTCGCCACCACCATGTGCCTCCACCGGACCCACGTAACACCAACATGTGTCTGCACTGGGCTCACTCACTACCATCACGTGCCTGCACCGGGTTCCCTCACCATCACCATGTGTCTGTACCGGGCTCACTCACCACCACCATGTGCCTGCTCTGGGCCATCACCATCACCACGTGCCTGCACAGGGCCCACGTAACACCCCCATGTGTCTGCACTGGGCCCACTCACCAACACCATGTGTCAGCACTGGGCACACCCGCCACCACCACATGTCTGTATTGGGTTCACTCAACACCACCATCTGTCTGCACTGGGCCCACTCACAACCACCATGTGTCTGTACTGGGCTCACGCATCACCATCATGAGTTTGCACTGGACCCACTCACCACCACCATGAATCTGTACTGGGCTCACTCACCACAACCATGTGTCTGTACTGGGCTCACTCACCAGACCAGGTGTCTGCACCAAACCCACTCACCACCTCCACAGGTTTGTACTAGGCCCACGCACCACCACTATGTGTCAGCACTGGGCCCACTCACCAACATCTTGTGTTTGCACTCGGCCTATCCACCACCACCACCACATGTCTGCACTGGGCCTACTCACCACCACCATGTGTCTGCATCAAAACCACTCACCATCATCACGTGTCTGTACTGGGCCCATCCACCACCACCACGTGTCTGCATTGGGCTCACTCAAAACCACCATGTGTCTGCACTGGGCCAACTCACCACCACCATGTGTCTGCACCAAACCCACTCACCATTACCACATGTCTGCACTGGGCCCATCCACCACCACCACATGTCTGCACTGGGCTCACTCAAAACCACCATGTGTCTGCACTGGGCCAACTCACCACCACCATGTGTCTGCACCAAACCCACTCACCATTACCACATGTCTGCACTGGGCCCATCCACCACCACCACGTGTCTGCACTGGGCCCACTCGCCACCACCATGTGCCTCCACCGGGCCCACGTAACACCAATATGTGTCTGCACTGGGCTCACTCACTACCATCACGTTCCTGCACCGGGTTCCCTCACCATCACCATGTGTCTGTACCGGGCTCACTCACCACCACCATGTGCCTGCTCTGGGTCATCACCACCACCACGTGCCTGCACAGGGCCCACGTAACACCCCCATGTGTCTGCACTGGGCCCACTCACCACCACATCTGTCTGCACTGGGCCCACTCACCACCGCCATGTGTCTGCACTGGGCCCACTCACCACCGCCATGTGTCTGCACTGGGCGCACCCACTACAACGACATGTCTGCACTGGGCCCACTCACCACCATGATGTGCCTCCACCGGGCCCATGTAACACCCCCATGTGTCTGCACTGGGCCCACTCACCACCACCATGTGTCTGGGGTAAAAACAATGACTGCAAATGCTGGAAACCAGATTCTGGATTAGTGGTGCTGGAAGAGCACAGCAGTTCAGGTAGCATCCAAGGAGCAGCGAAATCGACGTTTCGGGCAAAAGCCCTTCATCAGGAATAAAGGTAGTGAGCCTGAAGTGGGGAGAGATAAGCTAGAGGAGGGTGGAGGTGGGGAGAAAGTAGCATAGAGTACAATAGGTGAGTGGGGGAGGGGATGAAGGTGATAGGTCAGGGAGGAGGGTGGAGTGGAAAGGTGGAAAAGGAGATAGGCAGGTAGGACAAGTTCAGACAAGTCATGGGGACAGTGCTGAGCTGAGCTGGAAGTTTGGTACTAGGGTGAGGTGGGAGAAGGGGAAATGAGGAAACTATTGAAGTCCACATTGATGTCCTGGGGTTGAAGTGTTCCGAGGCGGAAGATGAGGCGTTCTTCCTCCAAGCATCTGGTGGTGAGGGAGCGGTGGTGAAGGAGGCCCAGGACCTCCATGTCCTCGGCAGAATGGGAGGGGGAGTTGAAATGTTGGGCCGCAGGACGGTGTGGTGTGTCTGCACTGGACCCACTCACCATCACCATGTGTCTGCACCGGACCCACTCACCACCACCATGTGTCTGTACCAGGCCCAATCTCACCCACCATGTGTCTGCACTGGAACCACTTACCACCAAAATGTGTCTGCACTAGGCTCACTCACCACCATCACGTGCCTCCACCGGGCCCACATAAATCCCCCATGTGTCTGAACCGGGCCCACTCACCACCATGTGTCTGTACTGGGATCACTCACTACCACCATGTGTCTGCACTGGTACCACTCACCACCAATGTGTGTCTGCAATGGGCCCTTTAACCAGCACACTAATAACCACCATGTGTCTGCACCAGGCGCACTTACCAGCACCATGTGTCAGCACTGGGCCCGCTCACCAACACCATGTGTCAGCACTGGGCACACCCGCCACCACCACATGTCTGTATTGGGTTCACTCAACACCACCATGTGTCTGTACTGGGCTCACTCACCAGACCAGGTGTCTGCACCAAATCCACTCACCACCTCCACAGGTTTGTACTAGGCCCACGCACCACCACTATGTGTCAGCACTGGGCCCGCTCACCAACACCATGTGTCAGCACTGGGCACACCCGCCACCACCACATGTCTGTATTGGGTTCACTCAACACCACCATCTGTCTGCACTGGGCCCACTCACAACCACCATGTGTCTGTACTGGGCTCACGCATCACCATCATGAGTTTGCACTGGGCCCACTCACCACCACCATGTGTCTGTACTGGGCTCACTCACCAGACCAGGTGTCTGCACCAAACCCACTCACCACCTCCACAGGTTTGTACTAGGCCCACGCACCACCACTATGTGTCAGCACTGGGCCCACTCACCAACATCTTGTGTCTGCACTCGGCCTATCCACCACCACCACCACATGTCTGCACTGGGCCTACTCACCACCATCATGTGTCTGCATCAAACCCACTCACCATCACCACGTGTCTGTACTGGGCCCATCCACCACCACCACGTGTCTGCATTGGGCTCACTCAAAACCACCATGTGTCTGCACTGGGCCAACTCACCACCACCATGTGTCTGCACCAAACCCACTCACCATTACCACATGTCTGCACTGGGCCCATCCACCACCACCACGTGTCTCCACTGGGCCCACTCGCCACCACCATGTGCCTGCACCAAACCCACTCACCATTACCACATGTCTGCACTGGGCCCATCCACCACCACCACATGTCTGCACTGGGCTCACTCAAAACCACCATGTGTCTGCACTGGGCCAACTCACCACCACCATGTGTCTGCACCAAACTCACTCCCCATCACCACGCGTCTGCACTGGGCCCATCCACCACCACCACGTGTCTACACTGGGCCCACTCGCCACCACCATGTGCCTCCACCGGGCCCACGTAACACCAATATGTGTCTGCACTCGGCTCACTCACTACCATCACGTTCCTGCACCGGGTTCCCTCACCATCACCATGTGTCTGTACCGGGCTCACTCACCACCACCATGTGCCTGCTCTGGGTCATCACCACCACCACGTGCCTGCACAGGGCCCACGTAACACCCCCATGTGTCTGCACTGGGCCCACTCACCACCACCATGTGTCTGCACTGGGCCCACTCACCACCGCCATGTGTCTGCACTGGGCCTACTCACCACCACCATGTGTCTGCATCAAACCCACTCACCATCACCACGTGTCTGTACTGGGCCCATCCACCACCACTACGTGTCTGCATTGGGCTCACTCAAAACCACCATGTGTCTGCACTGGGCCAACTCACCACCACCATGTGTCTGCACCAAACCCACTCACCATTACCACATGTCTGCACTGGGCCCATCCACCACCACCACGTGTCTCCACTGGGCCCACTCGCCACCACCATGTGCCTGCACCAAACCCACTCACCATTACCACATGTCTGCACTGGGCCCATCCACCACCACCACATGTCTGCACTGGGCTCACTCAAAACCACCATGTGTCTGCACTGGGCCAACTCACCACCACCATGTGTCTGCACCAAACTCACTCCCCATCACCACGCGTCTGCACTGGGCCCATCCACCACCACCACGTGTCTACACTGGGCCCACTCGCCACCACCATGTGCCTCCACCGGGCCCACGTAACACCAATATGTGTCTGCACTCGGCTCACTCACTACCATCACGTTCCTGCACCGGGTTCCCTCACCATCACCATGTGTCTGTACCGGGCTCACTCACCACCACCATGTGCCTGCTCTGGGTCATCACCACCACCACGTGCCTGCACAGGGCCCACGTAACACCCCCATGTGTCTGCACTGGGCCCACTCACCACCACCATGTGTCTGCACTGGGCCCACTCACCACCGCCATGTGTCTGCACTGGGCCCACTCACCACCGCCATGTGTCTGTACTGGGCTCACTCAAAACCACCATTTGTCTGCACTGGACGCACCCACTACCACGACATGTCTGCACTGGGCCCACTCACCACCATTATGTGCCTCCACCGGGCCCATGTAACACCCCCATGTGTCTGCACTGGGCCCACTCACCACCACCATGTGTCTGGGGTAAAAACAATGACTGCAAATGCTGGAAACCAGATTCTGGATTAGTGGTGCTGGAAGAGCACAGCAGTTCAGGCAGCATCCAAGGAGCAGCGAAATCGACGTTTCGGGCAAAAGCCCTTCATCAGGAATAAAGGCAGTGAGCCTGAAGTGGGGAGAGATAAGCTAGAGGAGGGTGGAGGTGGGGAGAAAGTAGCATAGAGTACAATAGGTGAGTGGGGGAGGGGATGAAGGTGATAGGTCAGGGAGGAGGGTGGAGTGGAAAGGTGGAAAAGGAGATAGGCAGGTAGGACAAGTTCAGACAAGTCATGGGGACAGTGCTGAGCTGAGCTGGAAGTTTGGTACTAGGGTGAGGTGGGAGAAGGGGAAATGAGGAAACTATTGAAGTCCACATTGATGTCCTGGGGTTGAAGTGTTCCGAGGCGGAAGATGAGGCGTTCTTCCTCCAAGCGCCTGGTGGTGAGGGAGCGGTGGTGAAGGAGGCCCAGGACCTCCATGTCCTCGGCAGAATGGGAGGGGGAGTTGAAATGTTGGGCCGCAGGACGGTGTGGTGTGTCTGCACTGGACCCACTCACCATCACCATGTGTCTGCACCGGACCCACTCACCACCACCATGTGTCTGTACCAGGCCCAAACTCACCCACCATTTGTCTGCACTGGAACCACTTACCACCAAAATGTGTCTGCACTAGGCTCACTCACCACCATCACGTGCCTCCACCGGGCCCACATAAATCCCCCATGTGTCTGAACCGGGCCCACTCACCACCATGTGTCTGTACTGGGATCACTCACTACCACCATGTGTCTGCACTGGTACCACTCACCACCAACGTGTGTCTGCAATGGGCCCTTTAACCAGCACACTAATAACCACCATGTGTCTGCACCAGGCGCACTTACCAGCACCATGTGTCAGCACTGGGCCCGCTCACCAACACCATGTGTCAGCACTGGGCACACCCGCCACCACCACATGTCTGTATTGGGTTCACTCAACACCACCATCTGTCTGCACTGGGCCCACTCACAACCACCATGTGTCTGTACTGGGCTCACGCATCACCATCATGAGTTTGCACTGGACCCACTCACCACCACCATGAATCTGTACTGGGCTCACTCACCACAACCATGTGTCGGTACTGGGCTCACTCACCAGACCAGGTGTCTGCACCAAACCCACTCACCACCTCCACAGGTTTGTACTAGGCCCACGCACCACCACTATGTGTCAGCACTGGGCCCACTCACCAACATCTTGTGTCTGCACTCGGCCTATCCACCACCACCACCACATGTCTGCACTGGGCCTACTCACCACCACCATGTGTCTGCATCAAACCCACTCACCATCACCACGTGTCTGTACTGGGCCCATCCACCACCACTACGTGTCTGCATTGGGCTCACTCAAAACCACCATGTGTCTGCACTGGGCCAACTCACCACCACCATGTGTCTGCATCAAACCCACTCACCACCACCACATGTCTGCACTGGGCCTACTCACCACCACCACATGTCTGCACTGGGCTCACTCAAAACCATCATGTGTCTGCACTGGGCCAACTCACCACCACCATATATCTGCACCAAACTCACTCCCCATCACCACGCGTCTGCACTGGGCCCATCCACCACCACCACGTGTCTGCACTGGGCCCACTCGCCACCACCATGTGCCTCCACCGGACCCACGTAACACCAACATGTGTCTGCACTGGGCTCACTCACTACCATCACGTGCCTGCACCGGGTTCCCTCACCATCACCATGTGTCTGTACCGGGCTCACTCACCACCACCATGTGCCTGCTCTGGGTCATCACCACCACCACGTGCCTGCACAGGGCCCACGTAACACCCCCATGTGTCTGCACTGGGCCCACTCACCACCGCCATGTGTCTGCACTGGGCCCACTCACCACCGCCATGTGTCTGTACTGGGCCCACTCAAAACCACCATTTGTCTGCACTGGGCGCACCCACTACAACGACATGTCTGCACTGGGCCCACTCACCACCATTATGTGCCTCCACCGGGCCCACGTAACACCCCCATGTGTCTGCACTGGGCCCACTCACCACCACTATGTGTCTGGGGTAAAAACAATGACTGCAAATGCTGGAAACCAGATTCTGGATTAGTGGTGCTGGAAGAGCACAGCAGTTCAGGTAGCATCCAAGGAGCAGCGAAATCGACGTTTCGGGCAAAAGCCCTTCATCAGGAATAAAGGCAGTGAGCCTGAAGTGGGGAGAGATAAGCTAGAGGAGGGTGGAGGTGGGGAGAAAGTAGCATAGAGTACAATGGGTGAGTGGGGGAGGGGATGAAGGTGATAGGTCAGGGAGGAGGGTGGAGTGGAAAGGTGGAAAAGGAGATAGGCAGGTAGGACAAGTCCAGACAAGTCATAGGGACAGTGCTGAGCTGAGCTGGAAGTTTGGTACTAGGGTGAGGTGGGAGAAGGGGAAATGAGGAAACTATTGATGTCCTGGGGTTGAAGTGTTCCGAGGCGGAAGATGAGGCGTTCTTCCTCCAAGCGCCTGGTGGTGAGGGAGCGGTGGTGAAGGAGGCCCAGGACCTCCATGTCCTCGGCAGAATGGGAGGGGGAGTTGAAATGTTGGGCCACAGGACGGTGTGGTGTGTCTGCACTGGGCCCACTCACCATCACCATGTGTCTGCACCGGACCCACTCACCACCACCATGTGTCTGTACCAGGCCCAATCTCACCCACCATGTGTCTGCACTGGAACCACTTACCACCAAAATGTGTCTGCATTGGGCCCTTGCACCACCACTATGTGTCTGCACTGGGACCACTCACCACCACCTTGTGCCTGCACTAGGCTCACTCACCAACATCACGTGCCTCCACCGGGCCCACATAAATCCCCCATGTGTCTGAACCGGGCCCACTCACCACCATGTGTCTGTACTGGGATCACCCACTACCACCATGTGTCTGCACTGGTACCACTCACCACCACCATGTGTCTGCACTGGGCTCACGCATCACCATCATGAGTTTGCACTGGGCCCACTCACCACCACCATGTGTCTGTACTGGGCTCACGCATCACCATCATGAGTTTGCACTGGGCCCACTCACCACCACCATGAATCTGTACTGGGCTCACTCACCACAACCATGTGTTTGTACTGGTCTCACTCACCAGACCAGGTGTCTGCACCAAACCCACTCACCACCTCCACAGGTTTTACTATGCCCACGCACCACCACTATGTGTCAGCACTGGGCCCACTCACCAACATCTTGTGTCTGCACTCGGCCCATCCACCACCACCACATGTCTGCACTGGGCCTACTCACCACCACCATGTGTCTGCATCAAACCCACTCACCATCACCACGTGTCTGCACTGGGCCCATCCACCACCACGTGTCTGCATTGGGGTCACTCAAAACCACCATGTGTGTGCACTGTGCCCACTCACCGCCACCATGTGTCTGCACTGGGCTCACTCACTACCACTCACTTGCCTGCACCGGGCCCACTCACCACCACCGTGTGTCTGTACCGGGCCTAATCTACCCCACCATGTGTCTGCACTGGGACCACTGTCCACCACCACATGTCGGCACTCGGCCCACTCACCACCACCATGTGCCTGTTCTTGGCCCACTCTCCACAACCACATGGCTGCACTGAGCCCAATCACCCCCACCATGTGTCTGAACTGGGCCCACTCACCACCATGTGTCTGTACTGGGATCACTCACCACCACCATGTCTCTATACTGGGCTCACTCACCACCACCATGTGTTTGCAATGGGACCAAACACCACCACCATGTGTCTGCACTGGGATCAAACGCCACTAAAATATGTCTGCACTGGGCCCATGCACTACCACCATGTGTCTGCACTGGGACCACTCACCACCATCACGATCCTGCACTGGGCCCACTCACCACCACCATGTGCCTGCTCTGGGCTCTCTCACCAAAAACATATGTCTGCACTGGGCCCAATCACCCCCACCATGTGTCTGAACCGGGCCCACTCACCACCATGTGTCTGTACTGGGCTCACTCACCACCACCATGTGTCTGCACTGGGCCCACTCGCCACCAACACATGTCTGCACCGGGCCCACTCACCAGTACACGTGTCTGCACTGGGATCACTCACGACCACCACGTGTCTGCACCGGGCCCATGTAACACCCCCATGTGTCTACACTGGGCCCAGTCACCACCATCATGTGTCTGCACCAGGCCGAATCACCCCCACCATGTGTCTGAACCGGGCCCACTCACCACCATGTATCTGCACTTGGCTGACTCACTACCACCAAGTGCCTGCACCGGGTCCACTCACCACCACCATATGTCAGCACTGGGCCGACTCACCACCACCATGTGTCTGTGCTCGCCCACCCACCATCACCACGTGTCTGCACTGGGCCCACTCATCACCACCACGTGCCTCCACCGGGCTCACGTAACACCATCATATGTCTGCACTGGGCCCACTCACCACCACCACGTGCCTGCACCGGGCCCACGTAACACCACCATATGTCTGTACCGGGCTCACTCACCACCACTATGTGCCATCTCTGGGCCCACTCACCACCACCACATGTCTGCATCGCGCCCACTCACCACCACCATGTGTCTGCACTGGGCCACTCACGACCACCTTGTGTCTGTAATGGGCCCACTCACCAAGACCACGTGTCTGCATCAACCCCACTCACCACCATTATGTGTCTGCACTGGGCCCACTCACCACCACCATGTGCCTGCTCTGGGCCCACTCAGCACCACCACATGTCTGCACCAGGCCCACTCACCACCACCATGTGTCTGTACTGAGCCCACACACCACCGCCATGTGTCTGTACTGGGCCCACTCGCCACCACCACGTGTCTGCACTGGGACCACTCACCATCACCATGTGTCTGTACTGGGCTCACTCACCAAGACCACGTGTCTGCTCCAAACCCACTCACCACCATCATGTGCACTGGGCCCACTCACCACCACGTGTCTGCATTGGGTCACTCACAACCACCATATGTTTGTACTAGGCTCACTCACCACCAGCATGTGTCTGCACTGAGCTCATTCACCACCATCAAGTGACTGCACTGGGCCCACTCACCGACACCATGTCTCTGTACTGGGCTCACTCACCAAGACCTAGTGTCTGCACCAAACCCACTCACCACCACCACGTGTTTGTCCTGGGCCCACTCACCACCACCACGTGTCTGCACTGGGACCACTCACCACCACCATGTGTCTGTACTGGGCTCACTCACCAAGACCACGTGTCTGCTCCAAACCCACTCACCACCATCATGTGCACTGGGCCCACTCACCACCACGTGTCTGCATTGGGTCACTCACAACCACCATATGTTTGTACTAGGCTCACTCACCACCAGCATGTGTCTGCACTGAGCTCATTCACCACCATCAAGTGACTGCACTGGGCCCACTCACCGACACCATGTCTCTGTACTGGGCTCACTCACCAAGACCTAGTGTCTGCACCAAACCCACTCACCACCACCACGTGTTTGTCCTGGGCCCACTCACCACCACCACTGTGTCTGCACTGGGCCCACTCACCACCAACCTGTGTCTGCAACGGGCCCTTTAACCACCACAACGTGGCTGCGCTCGGCCCACTCACCACCACCATGTCTCTACATTGGGCTCACACAGCACCATCACGTGTCTGCACTGGGCTTACTCACCACCACCATGTGTCTGTACAGGGCACACTAATCACCACCATGTGTCTGCACTGGGTGCACCCACCACCACCCTGTGTCTGTACTGGTCCCACTCATCAACACCATGTGTCAGCACTGGGCGCACCCACCACCACCATGTGTCTGCATTGGTTCTCTCAACACCACCATCTGTCTGCACTGGGCCCGCTCACCAACACCATGTATCAGCACTGGGCACACCTGCCACCACCACATGTCTGTATTGGGTTCACTCAACACCACCATCTGTCTGCACTGGGCCCACTCACAACCACCATGTGTCTGTACTGGGCTCACGCATCACCACCATGAGTTTGCACTGGGCCCACTCACTACCACCATGTATCTGTACTGGGCTCACTCACCACAACCATGTATCTGTACTGGGCTCACCCACCACAACCATGTGTCTGTACTGGGCTCACTCACCACCACCATGTGTCTGTACTGGGCTCACTCACCACAACCATGTATCTGTACTGGGCTCACTCACCGCAACCATGTATCTGTACTGGGCTCACTCACCACAACCATGTGTCTGTACTGGGCTCACTCACCACCACCATATATCTGTACTGGGCTCACTCACCACAACCATGTGTCTATACTGGGCTCACTCACCACAACCATTTATCTGTACTGGGCTCATTCACCACAACCATGTGTCTGTACTGGGCTCACTCACCAAGACTAGGTGTCTGCACCAAACCCACTCACCACCTCCACAGGTTTGTATTGGGCCCACGCACCACCATCATGTGTCTGCATTGGGCTCATTCAAAACCACCATGTGCCTGCATTGGGCTCACTCAAAACCATCATGTGTCTGCACTGGGCTTACTCACAAACACCCTGTGCCTGCACCATGCCTACTTAACACCACCATGTGTCTGCACTGGGACCACTCACCACCACCGCGTGTCTGCACCGGGCCTAATCACCACCACCACGTGTCTGGACTGGGCCCACTCACCACTACATGTCTTGTCTGGGCCCACTCACCACTGCCACATGTCTGCACCGGGCCCACTCACCATCACCACATGTCTGTACTGGGCCCACTCATCACCACCATGTGTCTGCTTTGGGCTCACTCACCACCACCACATGACTGCACTGGGACCATTCACTACCACCATATGTTATATGGGGCTGGGTCATTATCATCATGCGTCTGCACCAAACGTACTCACCACCACCACGTGTCTACACGGGCCCACTCACCATCACCAAGTGTCTGCACTGGGCCCACTCACCATCACCATGTGTCTGTACTGGGCTCACTCACTACCACCATGTGTCTGCACTGGACCCACTCACTACTACCATGATTTGTACTGGGCCCCTCACCACCGTTATGTGTCTGTACTGGGCCCATTTGAGTCCACGCTGGGCTCACTCGCCATCACCGATGTAGTCACCATGACCAAGCTCTTCAATAAGAGATAAGTCAAATAAAAGAGAAAATAACAAAAATAAGAGAAATGAAAGAAAAAAAATGAAAAGAAACAAGGTTGAGTAGATTGGGTGTACAAATTGGAAGTTAGAAGAATGAGAAGGTTTTGAAACTTTCAAGGTATTTTGGGGAATTGACAGAGTTTCCCCTTTTACGACAGCCTAGTGCCAAATGGCATCATCTCATGATGAGGCTCACATATTTAAGACAGAGATGAGGAGGAATTTCTTCTGTGAGTCCAGTGATTCTGTGGAACTCTACTACAGAAAGCCAACAAGGTTGGGTCATCAAGTATATTCAAGGCTGAGAGAGAGAGGTTTTAAATCAATAAGAGAATCAAGGCTTAAAGGGAAATGGTAGGAAAGTGGCATTGAGGATTATCAGATCAACCATGATGTCATTGAATGATGGAACGGCCTCAACATGCTGAATGGTCTATTTCTACTCATATATCATTTTGTCTTACAGTCTTATCACACAACTGAGTGACATTACCTGGACTTCATTAGATTTAGTCATGTCACAGTGGTGCATTTGTAAATTGTAAGTATGAAATAAACTTGTTTCTGCTAAAATTATGCAAGATTCTGCAATCTCTACCAGGACTCAAGGGGTGGATTTCCTCCATCGGAACATTTCACAAAAGACGCACGTTCTGATGAAGGAACGCCATTATGATGGAGGTACTTGAGGATGAGAAAAAAGGCAGTTCAGAAACAAAATTGAAGAGTGAGGTACAAAGTTAGGAATTGATAGTTTGAATTGTGTCAATATAGGTTTGTGTCCCAATTTCCTCAGCCTCTTTCTTGTTAAAACCTGCTTCTCTGTTACTGACATATTCTAGCAACTATGGGTCAAATTCCAATTTTGCATGCTCCACAACACTCTATTTAGATTTCAAGCACAGATTCCCACTGAGCCTAAGAATTAAGTCAGTTTCAATGTGAGGACAAGCTCACAAACAGTGCCAAGGCAGCACTGACTTTACAGGTTCTTCACATCAACAAGTACAACTTCAGTGTACCTCCATCATAATGACATTCCTCCATTACCAGCTGTGTTTGTTGCTCATTGCTTTGTTTATACGTGCAGCAGGGGATTTAGCTGCACGTATAAACAAAGCAATGAGCAACAAACACAGCTGGTAATGGAGGAATGTCATTATGATGGAGGTACTTGAGGATGAGAAACAAGGCATCCTCAAATGCCCAGGTCTCTCTTGACAAGAGTTCTACCCACTCTCAAATACTGACCCACTGCTTCTCTGTTCCCAAAGACTCCTGGCTGTATTCTGAATTCTTACTGATGATCTATGCTGATCACCCTAGATCCTGGGACCTCCTTTACCCTGCTGCCAGATGTAAGGATCGAGTCCACATTGATGTCAGGTTCCAGGACATGCCACAATTTTCCCAGAGATGTTCTTTGCAAATTGTCAAGAATCCTGAAATCTCATTCAAACTGTTGCTGTGCCACAATATCCCATTTTAGCTTTGTCAATTCTTTTCAGCACCGATTCTGCTTAGGTTGCCTCTGTGTGTGGAAAAGTCATTGACCCTGATCGTAATAAATGGGCAAATGCCCAAATTCATAACCATAGAACTCATTGTTAGCAATGCCATGAACAACTGCCAGCAGTTATAAAAAAATGTAGGAAAGGTTTCCTCTAATGACTAATACGTATCAATACTGCAAACATTGAATTTGAAAGATTCTGGAGTATTTCTGTATATTTTATTCAACATGTAATTTGTTCTTTTCTTAAATTAACTCATTAATTGTTGAGGATTTGTCTTGATTCATCCTGTATGCACAGGGGGATAACAGAGGGTTTTACTAAATTGGGACCATGTAATAAATGAGTCAACCAAATGTCATGCACAGGACCTACTGTTGGTGTCCTCTGGCCTGTCAGGGTTGCATTCTGTGACTGTATGGATCATTCCGCACTATCTATTGATTGCATAATGAACATAGAAAAGGGGACAATTTTCATCCCATACACCTTGCTGTTTGGATTACTGTTCAAAATCTATAAATGACCTGCAGGAAAACCCTAAGAAGAGGAAGTCTCCCAATCAGCACACGAGAAATTGAATTTGTTTACACATATAGCAGGGGATTTAGCTGATCTCCCACTGAAGTTGTACTCGCTGATGTGAAGAACCTGTAAAGTCTGTGTTGCTTTGGCACTGTTTTTGAGCCTGTCCTCACATTGAAGCCGATTTAATTCTTAGGCTCAGTGGGAACCTCTGTTTGACTTGATGTGATGAAATCACTTATGTTTTAACAGCAATAGCTTGGAATTTACTATTCTTCAATCAATGTCAGCAGCTCATTGCTGGACACTTCATAAAATATTTACTTTCTGATATTTTCATGTAGCTAGTAGTTAATTTACAATAAATGAAAATTTGTTAAAATCTGCATAAAAAAGAACAAACATGATAGATGGGATTTTTGGACCCTGCTAATGTTGGGAACTGTTGCCAACAGATGGATTTCCCAATCTCGTTCCTGATATTGGCCTTTTTTCGACAGGGAGGATGTGGGTTTTCATGGGTACTCTATTGTACCTGAGTTTCCAGATGGAATTTGACAAGATCAGGGTTATTGTAATATGGTAGAATTTCTAGAATTTCACACATAATCTGGAGTGAGAAAATCTGTCTCAAACTAACATATTAAACTTAAACAATGGTAATCACTTGTCCAGTGAGACAGAGATAACTCAAGTAGGTTAAAAGGTAATTGGCTAAAATGTAAAGTTTTAGAAAAGCAGAGATAGACAGTTAAGATGATACTTCATCAAAGATATAGTCCATTGAGAAAGAAAGATTGTGTCAGAAGGATACACGATCTGTATCTAACTAGGAAATTAAGGATGGTTGGAAAATATTGATGCTCAGTAACAACACTATGTACGAGTTAATCTGCAGAAATACACCAAAACCCCTTAGACAGCACCCATGATCACTGCCAACTACAAGAATAGCAGATACACGGCAACACTACACTTGTAAGTTCATCTCAAAGCCACTCACTATATTGACTTGGAAATAAATCATCATTCCTGCAGTGTCACTTGGCCAAAGTCCTAGAAGTCTCTCCTTAACAACATTATAGATATACCTTTGCTAAATGGACTGCAGTGGACCCAGAAGGCAGCTCACTATCACCTCCTTGAGTGCAACCAGAGATGGCCAGTAAATGTTGGCCTAGCTAGCAACACCCACATTCTGAGTTAATATGAAAAATAAGAAAGAAAGATGTACATTACTGCAAATTTAAGTGGCGGCTCAGAAGATTAGGCAAAATTTAGAAATGATCAAAAGAAGACATAAAAAGGGATAAATTGAAATATGAGACTTTCCTTTTCTCCTTCAATCCCTTTACTGAACACTTTTATTAAGCACCCATTCTTCGCTATTTTGAACCCATGTTTCCATTTTTGCAACTATATTGTTGTAACTTCACGCAGATATTTACAACTGTAGCTCACCAGTTTTATGCACTGCAGTTTGTGTATTTACATACCGACATTCTAAGCCTATCTTTGCATCCCTTACTGTCCTTGTTCGTCTGCTTTTATCTAATATGATTTCATTGATATGTTTGTTTTGTTGGTTTAGATGTTGGTAGTTTTATTTTGGCATTATTTTGAACAAATTATGTGATGGCCAGTGAGAAATGGAAGATCATTTATGGAGCTGTGTGAATGAGGTCTTAATGTGCAGCTTGAGATGAAAGCTAAAAATCACACAACACCAGGTTATAGTCCAACAGGTTTAATTGGAAGCACTAGCTTTCGGAGCGACGCTCCGTCATCAGGTGATTGTGTCGCTCCGAAAGCTAGTGTGCTTCCAATTAAACCTGTTGGACTATAACCTGGTGTTGTGTGATTTTTAACTTTGTACACCCCAGTCCAACACCGGCATCTCCGAATCATGAGATGAAAGCAGTTGTCTAGTTTGCCTCCTGCTTCATTTGTTCCTCTTTCTGTTCACATTCTGTGTCTCAGCTGTTGATTGTAAGATGAGCCTTTACGTTGGCGATATGATAAGAGTACGCACAGATCAACAGGAATCTTGTCTTCCATTTTACCAGGTGCTGCAGGGCTCCTTCGATGCAGTACACACATTGGAAACATTGTTTTGGGAAACCAGTTGCCTGCTTTGTTATGACCTGTGCAACAGCATGACGTCCATTATAAACAAGCTCAACATTTTACAATGGAATAGTATGTGTCTCATCACATTGAACTGAACTTTACTTAAATTTAGACCCCGGTAGCTGTTTGAATTTATTTCTTTCAAATACTACATTGAATTTGATGATATCAAGCTTGACACTAAATCAATAATTCATGTTTTGGCTGTTAATTGGTTCATTGTTCATTTCTAAACATACTGTGAATTGCATTTCTAATAAAATAATAATATGGTAATTGCAAATACATATCACATGCCATTGTATATATGAGTTGCACACTAGGATCATAATTCCTGTTGTCAGAAGAGAGCATGGTTACGAAACAGACATTCTTTGGTTTGGAGTGATGACTTAAATGCAGCTGACAAAGATCTGCTACAGAGTGAAGGCATCATGACTATTGTCAGGATTCTGAGCATTGAACTTCATGATTCACTGCCTATGGTCATACACCAGCTGGGCATTAAGAGAGTGGAATCTCTTTTGTTTTCAGTATGGGGCACAGATAACACATGAAACCATTAAAATGATGTTTGTGTAGTCACTGGAACTCTGCATCATGAGGAAGCCTGCAAACTTAGTGAAATTGTATGTTCACTCTTAACTGTCTCTGGTTAGAAGGAATAAATGCTCTTAACTCTGTTAGATTTGAGATCTTCCACAATGCTGTGGGTGTTGCAAAATGTTGCAAATATCCCCAGTACCAGCCTTAAAGAACTACACATATAAAAGATAATCTGCACAGTGATCATTTGAGTAACTGGCAATACGGTACTTACTCTGCTCTAGGGTGCAGTGAGGCTGCAGCAGATGGCTGAGCTCAGTAAGGACATTATTGAAACATAGATGTCTTAAACACAATTCCTCACCAAGATATCAATAGAAGAATGCTTGCCTCTGGGTGGATATAATGTTATATTTCTGATAGCCGGTTGGTGAAGGAAGAAAACTAAGGCAGTTTTTATCTGCAATAGCAGCATCTGTAGGGAGAAAACCAGAGTTAATGGATGGATTCCGATATGATTCTAGTGAATAGCTGGATTCTTAAAAAGTCATATTGGAGTCAAAATGTTAACTCTGTTCCTCTCTCTGCAGATGCTACCAGACCTGTAGAGTTTTTCCAGCATTTTCTGTGTTTTAGATTTTCAGCATCTGTGATATTTTGCTTTTATTTACTTGAAATAGATTTATTCACAAAGTGAAACATTGCAGGTTTCACTCCTAACTCCAATCATGTGTAGGTATCTCTTGATAGTTTCTCAAGTAACTATCCAATCAACGTCCTTTGCTTGTATTTACTTAATGGAGAAAGTGAGGTCTGCAGACGCTGGAGATCAAAGCTGAAACTTTATTGCTGGAACAGCACAGCAGGTCAGGCAGCATCTAGGGAACAGAAGATTCGACGTTTCGGGCACATGCCCTTCTTCAGGAAAGGCATGTGCCCGAATCTTAATTGTATTTACTTAATCTCAATTGATGAATTAATGTGGCCTCCAGCAGAGAGCCCTTCTCCCCCTCTTTCTCCTCCATTATCTACTGTCTTATGTTGATCTGTGTAGTCTCTGTCCAAATCATGGTATATATCATGAAATACTAATGTATCCATATCTGGGACTAATTGGTTTGTGTGGAAGCCTTGATGTCAGGTCAGAAACTTTCAGCATCTGCTACACTCTGTCAATCTTTACAACTTGAACCAGCAATAGAAAAGACTAAGCAATTGTTGAATCATAGCAAGAGCCAGAAGATATCAACCAGCAAATAGCCTTCATGTAGTTGAAGAATACTTGAAATAGCTTTTTCCTGTTGCTGAATACAAATTCAGCTGTGCAAGATCAAGAGAGGGCTGAGCTTCGAGTCCACAATGACATGGCCTCAAATCAGTGCTCTAAACTTACTGATATCACTATCTATCTGCACCCTGTATATTTAGTACTGCAGTTTGCTTCATTAGATTGTACTTATAACCATAAGTATAATGAAGGAGCTTTGAAGGCTATTGTAGTCCCCAGAACACAGCCAGTAACAGCCACATTCACACCCAACATCTCTTCTTCATGAAATTTTCAGAGAAAATCAGTGAATGAAATAAAATAAAGAAATTTCACCTTTATTACATATTTCAAATGGTTCTCATATGGTTAAAAGACAGCAGTAAACTTTGCATATTCGAGACAGGCAATTACAGGATATAAATAGCTCCATAGGGAAATGGGAGCACACAGTGCTCCCATTTTACCATTAAATGATATGTAATATGTGTTACAAAATGCCCTCAAGTTGTGGTATGGCAAAAAAATGAATTGCTGAATCTACACACTACACCATCTGTCTGATTGATTTGTTGTCCTGTCCTTTAATGGTGAGGTTGTAACAGGTTTTTGATTGATTACTACTGCGAGCAACGACTTCTCTGTTACATTGAAGACTTGTTACTTGTATGCTGGCTCAGTGAGCTGAGGAATTGTGAACTCAGGAGACAAAGGGTATGCTTGTGCAGAGGTTTATAATAACCAGGAATTTGCTCAATCACGTACCTGTCTGTTGGCTTAACTCTTTCCAGGCTGATCACCGTACATTTTATAAGTCATTTGTTATAAGGAATGACTTTGCTCATTTACCTGTTGGATTTAGATCTAATCATATGCTATTGTGCAGCCTATTTTTATGCATCTTATTAAATATTATTTCAACATCCCACTCTTACAGCTGGGAGAGATGAACAATGAGCAACTGAATCAATATCCATTGTTTATACTGTCACTCAAGGTCAAACTAACCCCAGTAGGTTTCAAAGTTCATTAACATAGAGAATTTTTCAAATTCATGCTGGAGCAAAAGTCACAAAGTACTGAAGATTAATGGTTGAAAAGCTATCCACACCATTTGCCTGAATCTGGTGGGTGAAACTCCAAGCCTAATTGAAAAGTCATAAAAATGATCCTTTTGCCTACTTTCTTACCAGACAGCAAGAATATTTGAAAAATCAGAAAACAAGTAGGAAGTCAAGTGCAAAGGAGGGGCAAAGGGGAGGGGTGGGTGGCTCTGGTGTTGGGAGCCGTGGAGAAAAAACATTATTTGTTTAGCTAATGTCATTTTGAATTCCAGGATCAGTCAGCACACAATGAATTTTACCAACAGGTGGAACCTAGTGAAAGGTTAATATCTAAAACATGTGGCACTTGTCTCTCAAGAGTAAAGAGTTGCAGTGAAGTGGTTACACTATACAAAGCACTTACAAAGGAATTATTGTTGCATACCACATGAATGTAACTTTACAATTCAGAAAGACCAGAAGCAGATGCCCAAGAAGAAGGAGCTGGGTCTCTGATCAAGAAACAACTGCACAGGAGGGACAGAAGTAGCGTAACATAACTCTCTGACTGCAGTTTGAAGAAGAGGCAGTAAAAAGTCAACAATGGCTTTCAATAAAGCTTATTCAAGAAATGCTTATTCAAGTATATTTCTGTTTGGGTGATAACTCAGAGGAGATGAGTGGGCAATAAGGGATAGGCAATGAATGCTAGCTGAACCAATGGTGGACCACATTTTATAAATGAATTTTTAAAACATTTCCTTTTCCATTGCCTCTATTAAATATTACTCTGCTCCCAAGCCATAAATCTCAAGGACTTACAAATTGTGTTCCTATCATGCAAAACTGCTAGATTTTCTTACTTAGAGGAGAAAGTGAGGGCTGCAGATGCTGGAGATCAGAGCTGAAAATGTGTTGCTGGAAAAGCGCAGCAGGTCAGGCAGCATCCAAGGAACAGGAGAATCGACGTTTCGGGCACAAGCCTGAAGAAAGGCTTGTGCCCGAAACGTCGATGCTCCTGTTCCTTGGATGCTGCCTGACCTGCTGCACTTTTCCAGCAACACATTTTCAGATTTTCTTACTTAGCCTAGATAAAATAGAATAAATAGTGGTGGTCTTAGAAGCAATGTCATCTGGTTTACCCAAGTATTGCTTTCTTGCCCTGACCAGGATTTTGCCTTCCCCCATTAAACTCTTGTTACATGAAAGTGGAAATGTAGTCACCTCAGGTTGGAGGCAATAGTTGTGGTGCTTAGACCATCTGCAATTTTTACTCATATTCTTTTATAGGTTGTGTTCTCTTTACTTGAGTATCTGTGTTCATAGCTTTGTTCCAGCAGCCATTGTATGGGAAGAACCAGAAGTCTCTCCACTCGATAACCTTTCTTAATGTAGTAATCAAAATTTTACCAATAATAGTATTATCAGTTCAATTTCCATGGCTTACAATTATTTAATGTTGAAATAAAGGCTTACATCAACTTTGCAAATGTAAATAGCTGGAAAAACCAAGCAAGTCTGGCAGGATCTGTGGAGAGAAAGCAGAGTTAACGCTATTAATATCCATAACCGGACTGTGTTCAAATCTAACTCTTACTATTGGAAGGATGTTGTTAAATTTGAGGGAGTGCAGAAAGGATTTACCAGGATGTTGCTGGGACGGAGGGTTTGAGTTATAAAGAGAGGCTGAACAGGCTGGGACTTTTCTCACTGGAGCATAGGATGTTGAGGAGTGACCTTATAGAAGTTTATAACATCATGAGGGGCAAATATAAGCTGAATAGCAAAGGTCTTTCCCCTTGGGTAGGAGAATTCAAAATTTGAGGGAATACTTTTAAGGAGAAAGATTCAAAAGGAATCTGAGGGGCAACTTTTTCACACAGGGGGTGGTTCATACTGTGGCCGGATGGGCTGCTCAAAATGACAGACTTACGAAACTGGATAATAAAGCATGATGGGAAATCAAGCCAAGCACTGGTCAAAAGTACCTGTGCTAAAAGCACTGAAATAAACAAGCTACAGACCCAGACAGACTGCAGCTGCAGACAGCACAATACAGTATACAAGTCATCCAGCCCATCCCCAGGACAATAGGAACCATTTACTTGTTTTCCAGAGCAAAGGGGTGCCTCACAACCCTTATGTGGGAAAGGCTACCTGACTTATGTGTCTTTAACACCTTCAGAAGTGGAGGACCTGATTGGGCCTGATTGATCAGAGTGATCAAAGCCCTGATTGATCCATTGGTAGGAATCAAAGACCCTATCAAAAGGGCACAAAAGCTTCCAGGTGTAAGAATTGCCACAACACCACCCTCGGAAGCAGTAACCTGAGACCAACAACCGTAAAGAGAAGATGGCCCTTGGACCACCAGAAGAAGAAGGAGACCAGACGATCATCGCCATGTGGATCAAGGCCAAGTTGTCGTGTAGTGCCATTTGATCATTCAAAGTTAAGTTAAAGTTTAAGATATTTAATTAGATTTACAGCATTAATTGTTAGTTTGTAGTGTATCTGTTATTATGATATTAATTGAGATAGAAAAGGATAATTTATTATTACTGCTGAGAGTTGATTTGCAGTTCTTTGTGGCAGGTGGAACAGTACTTTGAATGAACTGCCAAAGGAAGTGGTGGATGCAGGTACAGTTACAACATTTAGAAGACATTTGCACAGATGCATGAATAGGAAGGGTTTAGAGAGATATGGCTATAATAATTACCCCCTACCTGCAACCACCGATTGCTTTCCCACCTACCTTCCTCCCAGCCCTATCCCCACACTCCCATTTATCTCTCAGCCTCCTTCCCCTCCACATTCCTGATGAAGGGCTTATGCCCAAAACTCTCCTGCTCCTCAGATGCTGCCTGACCTGCTGTGCTTTTGCAATGCTACCCTTTTCGACTCTGGTTCTCCAGCATCTACAATCCTCACTTTCTCCTTAGAGAGATATGGTACAAACAGTGGTAAATCGGACTAGTTTAGTTGGGAAACTTGATTGGCATGGACAAGTTGGATCGAAGGGTCGGTTGCTGTGCTGCATGACTCTTAGAAGTAAAATTGAGTGTTGGAAGATGAGAGACCCAATCCTGGGGGGTGGGGGGAAGGGTGGTGGTGGAATTGGCAGAAATAGAAATGTGGGATAAAAAAATCACCTGTTCTGAAGAAGGGTCACTGGACCTGAAATGTTAACTCTGCTTTCTCTCCACAGATATTACCACAGTTGCTGAGATTTTCTAGCAATTTCTGTTTTTGAAGGTGAGATAAACCTTTATTTCAACATTGAATAATTATAAACCACAGAAATTGAGCTGATGATAGTATCATTGGCAAAACTTTGATTACTATATTAACAAAAGTAATAGAATAATTCACCAATAATAGTAATAGAATAAGTCACTAATTGTAATGGATATGATGATTTGACAACTTGTCTTTGACTAGTGGAAATCCTGCAATAAACCAGTCATTTTCAGGTTGACAGGTGATAACTAGTGGGAAGCCACAAGGAGCAGTGTTTGGGAGTTATCTATTTGCAATGAGTCAATGAATGGACCAAAATGTAGTGTTCTAAATGACAAAAGTAAGTGGGACCATACATTGTAAGGGGGACAGAAAGAGGGTGAAAAAGAATTCAAACAAACTCAGTGAGTAGACAAGAGAGTGGCAAATGAATTTTACTGTAGGGAAATGAGAAATTCTCCAATTCTATAGCAAGAATGGAAAAGCAAATAATTTGTTGACAGTTGAGACCTGACTAAATGTTAATGAACTCAGGAGTTCAGGTGGTATGAATCACTAAAACAAAACATGTAGGGGCAGCAACGATCACAAGGCAAATGAAATGATAGCTTATTCTCTTAGATAATTAATGGATCTTATAGAGTTGGGATATATACTTTTCATGGTTACGTTATAAATTGGTACCAGCCAATCTGAACCTTTATAAAATGAAATGTGTGATATTGTGAATGTCCAGCAGTAATTGTAATTTTGGCAGCAGAAGATGACAAAATTTAGTGAGCACCTCCTCAGTGGGGAAGAGTTGGATTTGAACACAGTCTTTATTTACTCCTTACAAAACCTAATTGTATAAACTATCACCCTATGGGGCTTCTCTCAATGATCAGAAATAGGATGGGAGGGATCATCAACAGAACTCCAGAGGTGAGTTGAAGCTGACTGCCCTAAATATCAAAGCAGCATTTGACCAAGAATGGGATCAAGGAATCCTATGTCAAGGAATCGGGGGATAACACTCCAATGTTTGAAGTCATACTTAGAACAATAGAAGATGGTTGTTGCTGTTGGATGTCAGTCATCTCAACCCCAGGACATTGCTACAGGAGTTCCTCAGGTTAATGTCTTAGACCCAACCATCTTCAGCTTCTTCCTCAATCACCTTCACTTCATCATAAGGTCAGAAGTAGGGATGTTCATTGATGTTCACAATAAGATCAGCACCATTCCCAGCTCCTCAGATACTGAAACTCTCTGTATGCCATGCCCAATTATAGCAATACATAGATGATATCCAGTGGCAAGTAATATTCCTGTCCCATAATTGCCAGGAAATAACCATCTGCAACCAGAGAGAATCTAACCAATATCCAAATGTTGTTCATTGGCTTTACCATTGCTGAATTCCCCCACTATCAATATTCTGGGGGTTATCATTGAGTTGGAGCAGCCATATAAATACTGGGCTGAAATAACCCTTTCTCATCACCAAGTCACCCTTTATGTGCAAGTGAACAGTCTTTGACTGTAGGACCGCCTTATACAGTATACGGCACCAGAGCGTAAGTATCCTTGACAAGCAACCTTTTTATGTAAGCCAGGGCTCTTGATTGGTTCAGCCTCAATCAGGGGGATCATATTCAGTGAGGTCCAACTGCTTGATAAAAGGTTCTGACCTGAAACATCGACTCCCTTTCTCCTCTGATACTGCTCGACTTACTGTATTTTCTCCAGCTTAACTTTCTATCCACTCTGACCTCATTACAATTATTACAGTGGCTACAACAACAAGTGAAAGGCTAGGATTCTTGCAGTGGCTAACACATCGCTTGTCTGTCCACCACCTACAAGACTCAAGTCAGGATTGAGATGGAATATTGTTTAATTGCCTGAACGGTGCAGCTCCAACGACACATGAGAAACTGAACACCCTTGTTGTTGTTGGTGTCAATATGAGATGGATGTCTCCATGCAGTTTTAAAAGCTATGGGTAATAATCACCTTCACATTGTAATTATTCACACTGAGAATGTTAGTATACAAATGAGGATCAAAACACTTTTGGCTATAGTGATTTGTATTTATAATGTGCTTAACTGTGACATACATAAAATAATTTGATATGAAACCACATTGAACCCATCAGTAACCGAGGTGACAGGGCACTCTATTTGTGAGTGTTCCTCTGTAATGTCCCCCCAGCCCATGTTGCCTCAAAACAGATTACTCAACTTTAATGTTTTCCGGTATTGAGGAATGTGGTGATCAGGCTTATTGCACAGGGATACATTGGGAATCTACCTCAGACTTTGGCCTCTTCATTTATTCAGGAGTCTCCTTTTTTACAAGGACATGAAATGCATACAAATGCTCTACCAGAGAGGCTGGGCAGTTCGAAGAAGATAAGTGTGCTGATCTGCACTCAGATCTTTCATGGTCCCCACTAATCCCCACAGTCCAAGATTGGCCATTGGGTGTTTTGGGTGGGGCCATCCATTCCTTTGCCTGTTGTGCCATCAGTGCCAACATCCTGTTAAGTCTGCATCCTATAGCTTCTCATGTATTTCACAGATGTCAGTGCTCATACACAAGTGGTTTGCTGCAGACTAATGAGCGAGCATTATGCCCTTTGCTGCATTTTCATTCCATGATTTTGGCCATTTTCTCATGGTTGGAGCTAATGCTGTCAAACTTCAAGCCAAAGTAGAGCTCATCACAACTGTGGAATTCTTTATTTTTATTGTGTGAGTTTACATTGCCTCTGGGAACTCCTCCAGATTTCCATACCACGGCTGCTTTTACTTCATACTGTGCCCAAAACTAACTCCTGCAGCCGTATTTCCATGCTTAATGGACCATCATTGTGACTTCCAATCCCCTTTCAGAGAGGGTCTGTACACAGTCATCTCTGATTCAGACACCTTTGCCTGCATTCTGATGTGGTCCACTTCATGTTCTATGGGCTTCACACTCTTCAGGTTTAAGAGCTCATCGCCCTGAAACTTGAGCTTGCACTCCTTGAGCTGAGTGCCCTTCTGCATATACAGTTGTCCAAGAAACAAGAATCATCCTGGAGTACCCACAAGACATAGAATTGCATCAGACCACCTTCTCCTTTCTACTAACTAGATATATCAGAAATAAATTTAAGATTTAAGTATCTTAACATTTAAAGCAAAACCCTAAAATTTATTAAAACTGGGTTACTTAATTTAGTTGCTCATGTTAGATTCTAATTTCAATATTACCACTGATCATAATCTTACCGTGAGTTTAGCTCCTGCAGTTTGATTGAGATAACAATTGTTCACTTTTTCACTCGGTGTGTTTGGGCTGCTTCAAAGAACCTCTATAAGTGATTTTGGAGTTAACATTCTGTGGCCTTTCTAATGCATATGATGATGATTCAAGCAAAACAATAGTAAAAGGTTGGAAAAGAAGTTGGAATTTCACCCGGATATCATCCTGAAATCTGTTTGGGAGCAGGTCCTCTGCATGGCTCAAACAAGGCAATTGAATGAAGAACAGGGTGGGAAAGGTCTGTTATTCCCAACTGAAGCTTTCAAAATTCTCCTATTTCTAAACGAAAGGTGTATATTGTGTGTGGTCACTGCAGACGGGAGGTGATCTTACAGACTAAAAGGAATTGCCTGGCATATTGCACTCATGGGCACTTAGGAAATAGGTGCAATGCAATTTTGTTTTTTTCTATGCTCGCAAATATGTGCAATAAATCAGGTAACTTCTTAATGAAATATACCAGAACCACTCCCAGTATTTCCATCTACCGTCAATATTTTATTTCTAGTAGAAGTCATCAGGCTTATAGTGTCTGAGTTTTCTGTGAATTTAATAGAATGCTGTTTTAGTCATATTCCTTTGAGTACTGTGAGTAATGCAAATACGTTTTATGTTACTCAGCAAAAATACCTTATGCTCCAGATTTCTGATTACAATTTTAGTCTAGCCACACCACCCTAAACAGTGTTAAATTCCTTTAATACTCTGTCACATTTCTATTCGTTAGTGCTGGCTCAACTTCAAGAATAAAATACCACTTTATTTTGTATGTCTGCAGAAACTCACTCATGTTGGCAGATAGCACAAAGAATGCTGTAGAAATGTTATACACAAGCACCATTGTATGCTAATTGACACATCTAAGGTTAGCTAAGGGGTTTCCATAGAACATTTAAAAATAAAATAACTTCACCAGTCGTCTAGAGTTGAAATTTAATGGAGTAGACATTTTTTCATACATTCTAAAGGGATAGAACTTCTTAAAAAATATTCATTCATAGGAAATATACATTATAGGCGAGGATGACATTTATTGCTAATGCTTAATGATGCTTGAGAAAGTGGTGTTGAGCTTCCTTCTTGAATTGCTGTGGTGATGAAGGAGTTGTTCAGAAGGTAATGCTGTTTTTATGGAATTGTGATAAAGCAGTGGCAGTATAATTCCAATTTAGATTCCTGTGGAAGGGTGAATTGATGCTCCCACACCAGCTGTCCTTGTTCTTCTTGATAAAAGAAGCCATGCATTTGGGTAGTGCTTTTGCAATGCTTAATGCACATGATATACTGTTGCAACTGTACACTGATGATGGAGGTAGTGAGTGTTTAGTGTGTTTGATGGGGTCCTGGTCTGACCTGCATGGTGTCAAGCCTCCTGAGTGTTCTTTGTAGCTGCATTCATCCAGGCAAAAGAAAGGTATTCCATCATCATCTTGACCATTCAGATTATTGTTAGATTCTAGTGTTTGAGGGCGACTGTTACATTTTTTACATTATACCAGGGATTACACTTCAATAGTGAGCCTGTGAGAAGTAAATGCAAGTATTGCACTTTATTTATTTGATTGTGTCAAAATAGTGCCCTTACAGCAAATGGCAGTGAGATGTAATGCTTGAAATGATCACAAATATGATCCATTATTATATGAAAATATAAACATAAGTTTGGCTGTGTGGGCATTTGTTTTATTTGTACATGAGATATGAATAACACAGACCAGCATTTATTGCCCATCCCAAATTGTCGTGGCAAAATCCTTCAGAAATATGGGACCAGCAAAGGTCAGAATTGATATTTCTTGTTCCTGCATAGGGGGACTCAAGAAATAGCTCAGTTTTTTTGCCTGAATTTTATAAATTACTGTGAGCCTGAAATTTTGGACATAGTTAGGGTCTGAGCGCAAGTCTCATCACTTGGGGAAAAAGTACTGAGCAAACAATGGAACAGAAGACCATAAAATCCCTGTGTCTTGATGGCTTACATCTTAAGGTCTTAAAGGACGGGATACCAGAGACAGTGGATCCATTTGTTATAATATTCCAGAATTCCCTAGGTGTGGGAAGGTTCCAGTATGTTGGAAAAATGTTAATTTAACACCTCTATTCATAGGGGAAGGGAGGCAGGAAATAGGAAGCTACAGACCAGCTAATTTAACACATCATAGAGACATAGAGATGTACAGCAAGGAAACAGACCATTCAATACAACTCGTCCATGCCCACCAAATATCCCAACCTAATCTAGTCGCACTTGCCAGCATCCAGCCCAAAACCCTCCAAACCTTTCCAATTCATATACCCATCCAGATGCCTTTTAAATATTGCAATTGTATCAGCCTCCACCACTTCCTCTGGCAGCTCATTCCATACACGTACAACCCTTTGCTTGAAAAAGTTGCCCCTTAGGTTTCTTTTATATCTTTCCCCTCTCACCCTAAACCTATGCCCTCTAGTACTGGACTCCCCCACCCCAGGGAAAAAAGCTCTGTCTATTTATCCTATCTAAGGCCTTCATGATTTTATAAACCCCTATAAAACACTCCTCAGCCTTCAATGCTCCATGGAAAACAGCCCCAGCCTATTCAACCTCTCCCCATAGCTCATATACTCCAATCCTGGCAACATTTTGTAAATCTTTTCTGAATCCTTTCAAGTTTGACAACATCCTTCCGATAGCAAGGAGACCAGAATTGCACGCAATATTCCAACAGTGGCCTAACCAATGTCCTGTGCACCCTCAACATGACCTCCCAACTCCTGTACTCAAAACTCTGACCAATAAAGGAAAGCATACATAACACCTTCTTCACTATCCTATCTATCTGTGACTCCACTTTCAAGGAGCTATGAACCTGCACTCCAAGGTCTCTTTGTTCAGCAACAGTCCCTAGGACCTTACCATTAAGTGTATAAGTCCTGCTAAGATTTGCTTTTCCAAAATGCAGCACCTCGCATTTATCAAAAGTAAACTCCATCTGTCACTCCTCAGCCCATTGGCCCATCTGATCAAGATCCCGTTGTAATCTGAGGTAACCTTCTTTGTTATCCACTGCACGTCCAGCTTTGGTGTAATCTGCATGATACCTCTTCTGTTTACATCCAAATCATTTATATAAATGATGATAAGTAGTGGGCCCAGCACCGATCCTTGTGGCACTCCACTGGTCACAGGCCTCCAGTCTAAAAACAACCTCCACCACCACCCTCTGTCTTCTACCTTTGAGCCAGTTCTGTATCCAAATGACTAGTTCTCCCTGTACTCCGTGAGATCTAACCTTGCTAATCAGTCTCCCATGGGAAACCTTGTTGAACGCCTTACTGAAGTCCATGAGTACCACGTCTACTGCTCTGTCCTCATCAATCCTCTTTTTTACTTCTTCAAAAAACTCAATCAAGTTTGTGAGACATGATTTTCCACACACAAAGCCATGTTGACTATCCCTAATCAGTCCTTGCCTTTCCAAATACATGTACATCCTGTCCCTTAGGAGTCCCTCCAACAACTTGCCCACCACCGATGTCAGGCTCACTAGTCTATAGTTCCCTGGCTTGTCCTGACCACTTTTCTTAAATAGTAGCACCACGTTAGCCAACCTTCAGTCTTCTGGCACCTCACCCGTGACTTTGATGATACAAATATCTTAGCAAGTGGTTCAGCAATCACTTCTCTTACTTCCCATAGAGTTCTAGAGTACAGCTGATCAGGTCCTGGGGACTTATCCACTTTTATACATTTCAAGACATCCAGTGCTTCCTCCTCTGTAATAATGGACATTTTTATTGGGAAATTGTTGGAATCCATTATTAAGGAAGTAATAACAGGTCATTTGGAAAGTCAAAATGCATTCCATCAGAATCAGCATGGTTTAATGGAGTGTAAATCATACTTGAATAATTTGGTAGAGGTCTTCATATATGTAACAAGCAACATGGGTAAGTGGGATCCTGTAGATGTAGTGTATCTAGACTTCCAGAAGACATTTGATAACATGTTGCACTGAAGGTTTATACACGATGTGAGGCCATAAGCTTTGGGGTAATTTAGTAGCTTGGAAAGAGGATTGATTAACAAACAGAAAGCAGAGAATTGGGATAAATTAGTCCTTTTTCTCACTGGCAAGACGTAATGAGTGGGGTACCACAGGGTTTAGTCCTCAGGCCCCTAACTATTTAAAATCTATATCAATAACTTGCATGTGGGGATTGAAAGTACTATATCCAAAATTGAATATGACACTAAAATAGGTGGGAAAGTTAGTTGCCAAGTCGAAATAAGAAATTTACGAATGTATACTGTTATGGACCAGACCAGATTCCCCTCAAAATGTGTTAAGAGGGTAGCCCAGACCATAACTTTTTCTTATTTTAAAGGTAGGTGTGAAGTGCGCCTTCCAGATATGATGTGACTGATCGAAGAACTCAATGTTAAGCAAAACACAATTTATTTAAACAGTATAGTTAAAATACAAACAAAAGAAAGAGGAATTTAGAATAACTTAACTATTGGAAAACTTAACTGAATAATAGGGACAGTACCCATTACTAATTAACTGTTCCAATATAGTAACTCCCATATACTCACTCCCTTGGCAAAAAGACAAATTCAGACACAGGTTCTACATGCAGTTCTCCAATCCAGAAGGAAAGAAAAAATCAAGAGAGATTTCAGAGAAAGTAGCAGCTAGGAATCATTCACTAAAGTTCCCAACTCTTCTGAGACCCCAAGCAGCTTCTGATGTTACTGAAACAAAATACAGAAATCCTGATCTGTGAGAGCTGCCCACACCCATTCAGGCTATTAAAAAAAAACAAGGCCTCTTAAGTTGTGAACTTAAGCCATTTTCAGTAGTCTGTTCTTCACCACTGCTTTCACAACATCTCCTCAAAAAACCCAGGACAAAATAACCTGTTTAAAGTGGCAGCATTGTCGTGATATGGATAGGTTGGGGGAATTGGCAAAAACTTTGGTCCACGTTGCTCGGAGGAATAAAAAGGCAACTTATTATTGACCTGGAGAGAAATGTAGGAGTTCTTTGGTTCAGAGGGATCCCCTTGTGCATAAATCACAGAAAGCTAGTATGCAGCTATAGCAGGTAATAAGGAAGGCAAATTGAATTTTGGTATTTGTTGCTAAAGGAATAGAAGAATAAGAAGAAGAATACAGTGCAGTACAGGCCCTTTGGCCCTCGATGTTGCGCCGATCCAAGCCCACCTAACCTATACTAACCCACTATCCTCCATATACCTATCCAATGCCCGCTTAAATGCCCATAAAGAGGGAGAGTCCACCACTGCTACTGGCAGGGCATTCCATGAACTTACGACTCGCTGAGTGAAGAACCTACCCCTAACTTCAGTCCTATATCTACCCCCCCTTAATTTAAAGCTATGCCCCCTTGTAATACCCGACTCCATACGCGGGAAAAGGTTCACACTGTCAACCCTATCTAACCCCCTAATCATCTTGTACACCTCAACCAAGTCACCCCTAAACCGTCTTTTCTCTAATGAAAACAGCCCCAAGTGTCTCAGTCTTTCCTCATACGATCTTCCTTCCATACCAGGCAACATCCTGGTAAACCTCCTCTGCACCCGTTCCAGTGCCTTCACGTCCTTCCTATAGTATGGCGACCAAAACTGCACACAATATTCCAGATGCGGCCGCACCAGAGTCTAATACAACTGCATCATGACCTCAGGACTCCGGAACTCAATTCCTCTACCAATAAAAGCCAGTACGCCATATGCCTTCCTCACCGCACTATTTACCTGGGTGGCAACTTTCAGAGATCTGTGTACATGGACACCAAGATCCCTCTGCTCATCCACACTACCAAGTATCCGACCATTAGCCCAGTACCCCATCTTTTTGTTATTCTTCCCAAAGTGAATCACCTCACACTTAGCTACATTGAATTCCATTTGCCACCTTTCTGTCCAGCTCTGCAGCTTCTCTATATCCTGCTGTAACCTGCCACATCCTTCCTCACTGTCAACAACTCCTCCGACTTTCGTATCATCCGCAAACTTGCTCACCCAACCTTCTAACCCCTCTTCCAGGTCATTTATAAAAATGACAAACAGCAATGGTCCCAAAACAGATCCTTGCGGAACACCGCTAGTGACGGCACTCCATGAAGAAACTTTGCCATCAACTACTACCCTCTGTCTTCTTCCATCCAGCCAATTCCTAATCCAAACCTCCAACTCACCCTCAATGCCATATCTCCGTATTTTCTGCAGTAGCCTACCATGGGGAACCTTATCAAACGCCTTACTAAAATCCATATATACCACATCTACCGCTTTCCCCTCATCAACCTCCTTCGTCACCTTTTCAAAGAATTCAATAAGGTTTGTGAGGCACGACCTGCCCTTCACAAAACCATGCTGACTATCCTTGATCACATTATTCCTATCCAGATGTGCATAAATCCTATCCCTTACAATTCTCTCTAAGACTTTGCCCACAACAGAAGTGAGACTCACCGGCCTATAGTTACTAGGGTTATCCCTACTCCCCTTTTTGAACAAGGGAACCACATTTGCTATCCTCCAGTCTTCTGGCACTACTCCTGTAGACAAAGAGGACATAAAAATCAAGGCCAATGGCTCTGCAATCTCCTCCCTTGCTTCCCAGAGAATCCTAGGATAAATGCCATCAGGCCCAGGGGACTTATCTATTTTCACCTTTTCCAGGATTTCCAACACCTCTTCTCTACATACCTCAAAGCCATCCATTCTACTTATTTGTGACTCAGTATTCGCATCGACGACAATGCCCTGTTCCTGAGTAAATACTGAAGAAAAGTATTCATTCAGTGTCTCCCCAATCTCTTCCACCTCCACACGCAACTTCCCACTACTATCCTTGACTGGACCTATTCCTACCCTAGTCATTCTTTTATTCCTAACATACCTATAGAAAGCCTTAGGGTTTTCCCTAATCCTACCGACTAAGGACCTTTCATGTCCCCTCCTTGCTGCTCTTAGCTCTCTCTTCAGGTCCTTCCTGGCTACCCTATAACTCTCAATCGCCCCAATTGAACCTTCACGTCTCATCTTGAGATAGGCCGCCCTCTTCCATTTAACAAGGGATTCCAATTCCTTATTAAACCACGGCTCCCTGGCACGACCCTTTCCTCCCTGCCTGACAGGTACATAATTATCAAGGACACTCAATAGTTGCTCCTTGAACAAGCTCCACATATCATTTACACTCTTGCCTTGGAGTCTACTTTTCCAAGCCACACATCCTAAGTCATGCCTCACCGCATCATAATTTCCCTGACCCCAGCTATAACTCTTGCCCTGTAGTACACACTTATCCCTCTCCATCACGAGAGTAAAAATCACCGAATTATGGTCACTATCCCCAAAGTGCTCACCTACCTCTAATTCTAACACCTGGCCTGGTTCGTTACCCAGAACCAAATCCAGTATGGCCTCACCTCTTGTTGGCCTGTCTACATATTGTGTCAGGAAACTCTCCTGCACACATTGAACAAACACTGACCCATCTAACGAACTTGAGCTATAGCTTTCCCAATCAATATCAGGAAAGTTAAAGTCCCCCGTAACAACCACCCTATTACTGTCACTCATCTCCTGAATCACCTTCCCTATCCTTTCTTCAATGATTCTAGGACTATTAGGAGGCCTGTAAAAGACTCCTAACAGGGTGACCTCACCTTTCCTATTCCTAACCTCAGCCCAAACTACCTCAGATGGCAAGTCCTCATCCATCGTCCTTTCCACCACTGTAATACTATCTTTGACAAGCAATGCCACACCTCCCCCTCTTTTACCCCCACCTCTGACCCTACTAAAACATTTAAATCCTGGAACCTGCAACAGCCAATCCTGTCCCTGTTCTAGCCATGTCTCCGTAATAGCCACAACATTGAAGTCCCAGGTACCAACCCACGCTGCAAGTTCACCTACCTTATTTCGTATACTTCTTGCATTGAAGTATACACACTTCAAGCCACTTTCCTGTTTACAGGCACCCTCCTTGGAAATTGATGCCATGTTCCTAACCTCCCTACACTCCAGGCCCTGCACCCTGAAGCTACAATCTGGGTTCCCATGCCCCTGCAGAGTTAGTTTAAACCCCCCCCAAGAGCACTAGCAAACCTCCCCCCAAGGATACTGGTGCCCCTCAGGTTCAGGTGCAGACCATCCTGTTTATAGAGGTCCCACCGTCCCCAGAAAGAACCCCAGTTATCCAAAAACCGGAATCCCTCCCTCCTGCACCATCCCTGTAGCCACGCATTTAACTGTTCTCTTTCCCTATTCCTCGAATCTCTATCACGTGGCACGGGTAACAAACCAGAGACAACAACTCTGTTCGTTCTAACTCTGAGCTTCCAACCTAGCTCCCTGAAAGCCTGTCTAACATCCTCGGCACTCCACCTACCTATGTCGTTGGTGCCAATATGGACCACGACTTCGGGCTGCTCCCCCTCCCCCTCCAGGACCTGGAAAACACGATCAGAGACATCACGTACCCTTGCACCTGGGAGGCAACATACCAAACGTGAGTCTCTCTCGTTCCCACAAAACCGCCTATCTGTGCCCCGAACTATCGAGTCCCCAATTACTACTGCTCTGCTCTTCTTCACCCTTCCCTTCTGAGTAACGGGGACAGGCTCCGTGCCAGAGACCTGAGCCCCGTTACTTACCCCTGGTAAGTCGTCCCCCCCACAAGTATCCAAAACGGTATACTTGTTCTTGAGGGGAACGGCCGCAGGGGGTCCCTGCACTGGCTGCTTCCTCCCAGTCCCCCTCACTGTCACCCATCTATCTGCCATCTTTGGAGTTACTACTTCCCTATAACTCTGATCTATGACCCCCTCTGCCTCCCGAATGATCCGAAGTTCATCCAACTCCAGCTCCAGTTCCCTAACACGGTCTTGGAGGAGCTGGAGATGGGTGCACTTCCTGCAAGTGTAATCGGCAGGGACGTCGATCGCATCCCTCACCTCATACATGTTGCAGGAGGAACATTGCACTGCCTTCACTGCCATCCCTCTAAAGCTAACTTTTATTTAAAAAAAACTGGGTCTAAAGAATACAACAAGCAAAATTCAGCACTTACCTACTTACCACAACAGGTGTTATTATTAGGTTAGAGGAGGAGGGCGGGTGCGAGGCACTACCCGTGTAGTGCCTCGGGTTCCTCTCCTTCGCGCTTTTAAAGGGGGAAAAAACCTACCCAGGTAAGCTTACACTAACTGCTTCCGGGTCTCGGCTGCCCCTCTGGTCGTCGTCACTTCCCCCTGGTGCTCCCGCTCTTTCTGTGAAGAGAGAGTGAAAGAGAAAAAAAACACCGCTGCCCGCTACCGGTAAGCACTTTTAAAACCAAACGGTCTTACCTTCGCTGCTGCTCGCACTGGAAATGACCGACGGCTTCGAAGGGTGAGTATAAATACTCACCGCTTTCCTTCCCGGCTGCCCCTTTGGTCGTCGTCACTTCCCCCTGGTGCTCCCGCTCTTTCTGTGAAGAGAGTGAAAGAGAAAAAAAAAAACACCGCTGCCCGCTACCGGTAAGCACTTTTAAAACCAAATGGTCTTACCTTCGCTGCTGCTCGCACTGGAAATGACCGACGGCTTCGAAGGGTGAGTATAAATACTCACCGCTTTCCTTCCCGGCTGCCCCTCTGGTCGTCGTCACTTCCCCCTGGTGTTCCCGCTCTTTCTGTGAAGAGAGAGTGAAAGAGAAAAAAAAAACACCGCTGCCCGCTACCGGTAAGCACTTTTAAAACCAAACGGTCTTACCTTCGCTGCTGCTCGCACTGGAAAATAAGTAGATCTTGCCACATTTTACAAAGCATTTTGGGCGGCATGGCGGCACAGTGGTTAGCACTGCTGCCTCACAGCGCCTGAGACCCGGGTTCAATTCCCAGGCAACCGTCTGTGTGGAATTTGCACATTGTCCCTGTGTCTGCGTGGGTTTCCTCCGGGTGTCTGGTTTCCTCCCACAGTCCAAAAGATGTGCAGGTTAGGTGAATTGGCCATGCTCAATTGCCCGTAGTGTTTGGTGAACGGGTAAATGTAGTTGAATGGGTCTGGGTGGGTTGCTCTGCGGAGGGTCGGTGTGGACTTGTTGGGCTGAAGGGCCTGTTTCCACGCTGTAAGTAATCTAGAATCTAAAAATCATTAGTGAGACTGCACCTGGAGTTTGCATATACATTTGGTCCCTTCATTGAGGGGGAATATTGTTGCATTGGGAGCTGTTTCAAGGAGGCTCGTTAGATTGATTCCAGAGGTGAGGGAAGAAGATGAAGAAAGATTTGAGCAGATTAGGCCTAAACTCTATAGAGTTTAGAAGAATGAGAGGAGATCTATTTAAGATATAAAAGATGTTAAAGGAGATTCACAAAGTAGATGCAGAGAGGATATTTCCACTTGTACAGCAATGTAGAATAAGCAATCATATTTTGAGGATAAATGGTAACAGATTTAAAACAGAGATGAGGTGAAATTACTTCTCTGAAAAGTCATGAATTAGTGAAATTCACTACCCCAGGATGCTGGGGCATTGAGTGAATTTAAGGAAGAGATGGGCCGATTTTTAATATGTAATGGGTTGAAGGTTATAGAGAGCAGGCAGGAAAGTGGTGTTGAGACTGAGATGAAATCAGCCATGATTGTATTATATGGCAGAGTAGGCTTGAAAAGCTGAATTGCCTACTCCTGCTCCTAAATCGTACATTCTTAAGTCTCAGTTTGCCCCAAGAAATCTGTTCCAGACACAATTTATTCCATGATAGGCATATGTTAATAATTCCCTAGAAAAATATTAATATCCCACCTGGATATTCCTGATTAAATTATTAAAAAGTACTGGTTGTTTGTGAGAAGCTTACTCAAGTACTCCAGCTTCACATCTGCCTGGTGGTGGCCATAAGCAAAACCATTGGAGGTCCCTTAAGTTTAATTTAAAAGTGGAATAGTGGCTAAAGCAGAATTTGTTTTTATGAGTTTTTGTGTTGGCATGTACTGGGAAAAGGAAAACTACTTTATGAAGGGAAAGGTCATCCTTGCATTTCACAGGAAAGCCTTCTTTGAGCCAAAATATCACATTACTATCCGAAAAGACAACAAATCCCATGTCACAGTCTAAAGTCATGTTAACATCTCATTAAAGTGAAAGATTATTTACCATTACAAACAATGAGTTAAGTGTTCTATTAAATGCAACTTTTAAATCAGCAATCTTATCTAGATGTGAAAAGTGCATGTCTACAAGAAAGGAATTAGCTTATCAAAGTAACTCCAGTGATCAGGTATAACGTAATCCAGACAGACATCAGTGATTTAACTAAACAAGTTTAGGCATATTTAAGAAAACATGCAGTTATCTTTGAGGTAATGATCACAATAAAGTTCATTGAGTTCACTTAACTCTCTTCCCAAAGGATGATAGAAGCTAGAACAGCAAAGAATTAAATTAAGTTAGTAAAATATATATTCAGGAATAATTAACCCCAATATCAGTTGAAATAGGAATTACACTGTCAGTCACTGAGACAAGCAGAAAGGCTTCCAAACATTCCAGAGTTTGGAATAAAGCAGGTCAATCTCAACATCGACCATCATAGACAACCGCATTTTGGATACTGACACTCCATAGTGTCAAGAGAGTTTTTTTTTATTAATCCATAGGATGTGGGCATCATTGGCTAGTCTGCATTTACAGTACATTCCTAATTGCTGTTGAGAAAGTGGTGGTGAGTTATATTTTTGAAGTGCTCCGTTCTGTGTGCTGCAATTATAACCACAGTGTTGTAGGAAGAGCGTTCCAACATTTTGACCCAGTGATATCAGAGGAAAAACAATAACTTTCTAAGGCTAGATGGTGAGTGGCTTGAAACTAACCTTGTCAGTGGTGGTATTCCATGTTTCCTTGTCATTTTCACTGGTAGTGTTTTGCAGGCATGAACTATGTTGCCCAAGGTGCCTTGGTGAATTTCTGTAGTGTGTATCAGCAGTGTAGATGGTGCACACTGCTGATATTGTGTGACATTGATCGTGGAGGAAATGAATGTTTATGCGTATGGTGACAGTCAAGTAGGCTGATTTATGCTGGATAGTGTTGAGCTTGAGTGTTGTTCAAGTTGCACTCATCCAGGGAAACGGGGAGTGTTCCACCACACTCTTAACCTGTGCCTTTTAGATTGTGAGCTTGCTTTGGGAAGTCAAAAAGTGAGTTAGTTGACGTAAGGATTTCTAGTCTCTGACCTGCTATTTTAGCTACAGTACTGATATGACTAGGCCAATTCAGTCTCTGGTCAATGGTACCATTCAGGATGTTGATAGTGGACTATTCAGAGATGGTCATACCATTGAATACCAAGGGGCAGTGCTTGACAAAGCGGAAACGTTTCTTACCAGTTATTAGTTCAAGTCTAGATATTATCTGGGTTTTACTGTATTTGAATGCAGACTGTTCTGTATCCATGGACTCATGAATAGTGCTGAACATGTGCAATTGTCAGTGAACATCTCCATTTCTGCCCTTAAGATGGAGGGAAGGTCATGGATGAAGCAGCTGAAGATGTTTAAGTTACTGGGCTAGCAGTTGGTAAAACATCTACATATCTGTGTGATAGTTCACAAAAAAAGACATGCAAAACGAGTTCCATTTCTACCTAGCTAAAGACATGACCAGGAAACTGGCTCATTTTCATCTGCTCCCCACTCTGCCTTTCCCACTTGTGCCACAAGCTCATCTATCCTCGGTGCAGGAACTAATATTGTGTGGCTTGTTGCAAATAGCTTAAGTTTGCTTTACAGATTTTCAGGTGGATGAATTATCAGTGTTGACATTTTCTTGAGCATGGTATTTGCCATTCCTATCATCTCCTCTATTTCCTGGGTGCAGTGATCTTAGGCGAATCTCTTCTAAGAACTCAACACCAATATCAAAACTCCTAGGTTTTCAAAGTGATTTAGAAGCACTTCCTTTCACCACCAAGCCCTGCATGGGCCATTCACCTTTGTAAGCAAATGTCAGGTATTCTGGTTACAAGCCCAGCCTGACTCAACTACGTCTATCTCCTTGTGGTGTGGACATAGCAGCTCAGGTGAATGTCTCAGTGTTTGGTTCTTTTGTCTTGTTATCTGATCTTCAGCTTTCAAAGGCAGCTCAAGTGAAAGTGGTTGTACTGCTTGGCTTGCAATGCTCAGAGTGGCAGGATTATTGCTCCATTGACTTCCAGTTTGCTAAGCTAACTTGCTACTTTTTGTTTCCAGATTGAAGTTCAATATCTGCTGGAAGTCTATAGCTGCTTTTGAAATGTGATTTATATGTGACTTATTGTTATTATGGACAGCTCAAGGGAGTGTGATGTCATTGGACGTGGATTTACGAACCGAAAATAGATTCTGGTCATGGGCTGAAGACGTGGACCCATCCTAGGACTTCCGGCAATCAGGCTGGTACACTGTTACATTTCCTTCACGCAGGGCATACTGTTCAAGACAGGACATGAACAAGTTCATGCTACATTACATGTGCAGTTCTGAATCAGCAACTAATATACAGTCATCAGCAGGCAAGAAATTGTGTAGTATTCGTGGAAATTGTCTGGAGTCTTCTTGGATTTAGTCACTTATAAACACAATATCTGATATTGATGCCACGATCACCAGCACTTTCGAGAGCATGGCAGAGAAAAACATGCTGAAGAGGGTTGGCATTAGTATGCAGTCTCTTTATCTTCATTACTTGTTGGAACTGAAGTCAGAAACGCACCATCATCAAGGACACATGTGAACACGTTGTCATGGAATAATGAACCATTCTGATGCATTTCTCCATTATCTTCCAAAGGATCTCACAGTTGTCTGTGTCAGAAGCTTTGATAAAGTCAACAAAGATGGTGCTAAGATTCACGTTCTTGGCATTTCTCCTTCAGGTCTCTAACCACAAAGTGGGGAAAGTGAGGACTGCAGATGCTGGAGATCAGAGTCAAGATTAGAGTGGTGCTGGAAAAGCACAGCAGGTCAGGCAGCATCCGAGGAGCAGGAAAATTGACGTTCCAGGCAGGAGCCCTTCATCAGGAAATTCCTTGGATGCTGCCTGACCTGCTGCGCTTTTCCAGCACCACTCTAATCTTGACTCTCACCACAAAGTGGCAGCTGATACTATATCATAATAATGGATTAGAACCCCCAAAGTACCATCGATAATTAACTTGTAATTCCAAAATGTGCTGTTTAAAAGAAGTCTGCTACAGCCAAAAAAAGACTACCAAAGTAAATCCAGTTGTTGTCTGGCAAAGTGCTGGTGGGATCCATGGAACATTGAACCTGTTGAGTGTCAGGGAAGTTTCAAACAGAGAGAAAAGTATAACAAGATGAGATAGTGCAGAGATTGACTATGTGCTCCATCTCAAAAGAAAGCCACCTTTTGCAAAATGTTGTGACCTAGGCTTCCAGGAAGACACAAGAAAGGGGGTTAAAAGCCTACTGCAAAATTAACCTCTCTGTGTTACTGTCTTTACCTACTCTTATGGGGATGAGCGTGCCTTGAAGTTCAGAACTTTGTGAACCACTATTAAATACCCCTGCAGTGCAGGTAGAGAGAATGAATGTGTGAAAATTGTGATGGAGTGACATACTATCTGGTTGAAAGTTCTTTAACCTTTTTAGCTTTTTGACTTTTTCTTTGCTAACCCTATCACAATGCTTATTTAACTTCTTAAATTACATTAAAGGTCAAGCTGCACAACCTAACATTTTTGCATCAGTACTTAACTGCTTCATCTTTAACTTAAAACACCCCGTACACTTTATTTATAAACAGCTTTTAAAACTCTATCCTTTCTGCTGATAGGCCATTTTGTCCGAAAATCAGCTGCCTGCTGCTACAGAGTGAAACTTTTCAGATCATTGGTTCTGTGTACTGTGTTGAATTTTCTCTTAAAAGAAGTCTATCTTGTAATACCTTGGAGAGGCAAGAGACTGCAATCAGTCGCCTCAATATTTGCAAAGTAAAGGGAGCAATCAATGCAGCTGCTTCTGTGTCTGCAGGAGATGGTCACATTTCTGAGCTGGTATGTTCCAAACAGCTGCCTAGGCAACGTGCCCGGTTTGTCATTAACCAAAGACTTTCAAACGCACTGCATAATTTCCCACCTGTTATGATTTTCTTTTGCTTCGTAGTGGACCCTGAGTTTTGTTCACTGAACAATATAATTAGTTCCCTGATGATGGGGCCTGCTGAAGGCGTCTTCTTGTCCAAAGAAAAAATAAAGTTTAATTACATGAGGTGAGAACTCTGAGTAAATGAAAGACAGCAGAAGGATACAGTTACATCTAGGCCTAGTATACTGAAAATGTCAAATACCTGACAAGTTGATGTTGGAAAGCAAAGTGATTATTTTTGTACTATCAGTTCTATCTTTGCCTAACAATAGTAAATCAGAGATCTTTCTCCCTCATTACCTTTCTTTCAAGTTGCACCACTAGCAAGCTACTCGATAAATTCAGTTTTGTGATATTCTTTTGTGAACCTGCTAAGGCAAACAGTACTGACACACGCAAACTCACTGAATAACCATATAAAACAAAGTAAGATAATTGTGTTGTACCAATATGGGACCGTCATACCCATATATGAAACAAAATCAAAAGTCAACAGTATTGCATAATTTAGGACTTTTCTTCCAGTCAGACATCTTATTTTCCACATTCTTTCAAGTACAGTGCGTGGTTAACTCCACATTCACCTTTGCACAATCATATCCCATGACCACTGGGTCCTGTGTCTTTATTTCATCGGTTACCTTTCTTTCCTGTTGAGAACATTTTGATATGGGCTGATCTCATCTGCAGTGATTTGATGGGTTTCTATTGTGTGGTTAATGTTTTCCTATTTTCAAAATTAAACATTTCTTAATTGGACTAATAAAAATGCATGCTGTAGCTGGTAGATACACTGATTAAGACTGATTCTACAATAGAATTAAAGTTGAGTTGTAACTAGTTGGTCACTTGTGCAATAGATGCACTGCATTTAATCTCTAGCAAAGTGCTCCAAGTCAAATTATGCTTTCCTGAAGGAAAAAAGGAACTCAAATTTAATACAGTAGAATTCTATGTAGATATAAAATACCTAATGTTTCTTTGCTTATATATGCATCCTACCTTTTTCTTAATTCTGTTGGATATAAAATTTCTTGACTAAATCAATACCTTTGTTTCTATTAGTGAATGTCTTTTTGCTGGAATTTCTTTTAACTGAAAAGGGAAGTGCTTGGCAAATGCCAGCAACTGTGTGTGACTTACCTTGTGTTTCTTAAAACAAGGAGAATTCTAGTTCTTGAGCTGCAAGTGTTAAATTGACTTGGAATGGCTTCTCCTTATACGTTGGTTTAAGTTAAGTGCATTGCTTCTCATAATGTGTGGAGAGGGAGCTCTTGGTATGTGTACACGTCCTTTGGCTCAAACAGCTGCATGTCTTGACACATCAGTTACAGAGGCATTTTACAGCATCATGTGCTTTGATCCAAAGCTGTGCCCCTTCCATGGCTGATGGACTAGTGTGGTATGTTATTGTTAAATCCAGGCGAGAGCTACGGTTGGTTGGGTCAGGAATGTGAGAGGTATTGCCAATTAAAATATTTTTGTAGCTGAAACCAGTCTAAGCATAGCACCTGCCCAGGAGAGGAAAGTAAATCTCACACCGGCCAACCTTAACACATTAGTGTTAAACTAACACTGTTAGCCCCTATCTATAGTAGACATTAAAAGAACTATGTAATGCAATTCACCAATTGTACAAAAACATCATGCCTTTGTTGCTGCTTAGACACGTGAATGATCTTTATTCAAAGAAATTATGAAATGAACAAAATTGACTATTTGTAAAACCAGTCACATTTCATGTGATCTGAATCATTCAATTGAATTGCTCTATGTGTGAGATGCACCAATTTAGCAATTTTGGTGCTTTAGCATTGGAAGGTGTAACAAAGAATATATTTGTCCATTGTTGCCAAGTAAAACAATCATTTGAAGACAGTGGGAAGACTGCGCTTGAAGTAAATTTTTTCCTTGCATTAAATCTGTGCCTGAGTTCCCTGATGGGATAAATCAGGATGGGGAGAATCGAATTTATCTGGCAGACTGAAGAGGAGCTGTCCATTCATTTGTTTTGTCTTCAGGCTATGAATTGGATCACAAAAATTCCAGAGGCTTGAATCCAAAACAAATTGACTATTCTTAACTCTCCTTCATGTTCATATCTGTGCACACTCCTCTTTCACAAAATGCATCTGGAATCCCGCAATGATATATCTAGCTTTTGGCATTCTGATCTGTGGCTGTGGATTGACGGTCCAGGTGAAAGATGCTTCAATCTGCAACCTTTTATCAATTTTATCAGTTATTTTTATCTTTGTACTCTGAAAGAGCTTAGAAAAAAATCTTACCCTGAGCTCCGTTGATAAAAGCAACATTGCATAATACATTACTCACCAGTCTATGTGATTAACTGAGAATCTAGATCTGCTTAGCGCCATCAAAAGTTTAAACATTACAATTTTCATTTACATATTGCTCCTAAAATGCTCAAGGAGCCTTATAAGAATGTTGCAGAACAGAATTTTAGACCAAGCCACAAAGAGATTTTTGGTGAGATGACCAAACAATGGCCAAAGAGACAGATTTAAAATAATGTCGCAAATGAAGAAGTTGGTAGTCGGAGTTTGGGAGTGGCTGGGTGGAATAGGTATAGGAAGGAAACTCCAGGCTGATGGTATGATATGAGAATGGTAGAGAATGGAGAATTTACATTGAAGGACAGAAAAAAACCTCAGCTCTTTGCTTTGTAGAAGAAAAGATTTGACAGAGGTTTTCAAAATCATGATGGGTCTGGACAGAGTAGATAGGGAGAAACTATTCTGATTAGTGGAAGAGTAAGAACTAGAAGGCACTGATTAATAGTAGAAAGAGGAAAGAAGCAATGGCAGCATGTGGAAAAAACATTTACGGAGCAAGGAGCTAAGATCTGGAATACATTGCCAGAGAACATGTTGGAGGCAGATCCGATTAAGGCTTTCAGAAAAGAAGGATGATTATCTAAAGAGAAGAATTTGCAGTACAGGAATGAGAAAGAGAGTGGGATAGGTGTGTCCCTCTTGCAGACAGCCAGTATATGGACAATGGCCCATTTTATGATTCTTTGATATGAATTCAGCATTTGCCAGTCAGTTAGCTCATTGGCAGGACAGCTGGTTTGTGGTGCACAGTGATGCCAACAGTGTAGGTTCAATTCCAGCATCGGCTGAGGTCACCACAAATGTTCTGACTTCTCAACCTTGTTCCATGCCTGAGATGTGATAACCCTTAGGTTAAACTCACCACCACTTCTCTCTCTCTCTCACTCTCTCTGTAATTAGACAGCAACTCAATGGTTCTTTGGGGCTTTGACTATGACTACTATTTGCTGAGGATGGAGATTTCATGGGGTTATAAGGCTCACTAGATAACAGAAGTAGAAAGGGACCACATCCAGAAAGAAACTGAAAACAAGAATGATGTTCTTAAAATTGAGATGTTGATTAATCAGGAACACTAGAGATCAGTGAGCAGAGGAGTGATATGTGAACAGAACTTTGAGTTAGGGTGGAGTGTGAAGTCTCGCCAGAAAGGCAATGGAATAATCGAGTCTATGGGTTACAAAGGCATGGATAAAAGGTTCAACAGCACATGAGCTGAGATAAGGGTGAAGCTGGGTATTGGTACGGAGGTGGAAATAAGCAGTTGTAATGATAATGCAGATTGGTAATTAGAAACTCATCTCGGGTTCAAATATAGCACCCTGGCCTGATTCAGTTTTGAGCAGGGAGAGGGATGAAGTTAATAGACAGAGAAGAGTTTGTTCAGTGAACTGAAGACAATAGATTTGGTCTTCCCAATATTTAATTGTAGGCAATTTTTGTTCATCTAACACCAGATATTTAACAAGTCATCTGGTAATTTAGAGGTGATTGCAAAGTTGAGAGAAGTGAAGCATGAAGATATTTATGCAAAATATTCTCTCATTAGGTTAAATAGATTGAATCCATGAGGGATTGTCAAGGAAATGAGACTTGGACCAAATGGGCTATCCAAATGGAATGGTGTCCTGTAATAGAAGGTAACAAGATTTCCTTTTCCCATGTTTACACCTGAAAGTAAAATCTGTTGCTGGTACAAATGCTTTTTTATCTGAACATAAACATCCTTCATTTATATCCATATGAGAAACCAATGGGCTACTAAAGATTAATCTAATCATAATGTTGCTAATGCGATCAGAATGCAATATATTGACGGCATTACAATCCAACGATATAACTCCAGTTTTTAAAAAAATCTGATAGTTCACACTTTAACACTGGCATTTTCTTCTGACCCTTCCACTGTGGTCTTCCTTTATCCCAGTGATTACCACCAATCATTATTGAAAACCTAGCCACATTATTGACAATAATTCCATTCTGCTTCAGCACACAAAACCCTTATTCATTTAAGATGCAATGTTTAAATTATTGCATTTTTGTCATCTCCATTCCTTTTAGCTGGACAATAATAACGTTGTTTCCTTCAATCCTTTAAAGAAGCATTCTCTTGCAAGTGCAAGTAACTGCTGCAATCTTTTACATTTGATAACTCCACTCTTGCGTTCCTTTGTTGATCATGCCTGACCTCAAGTGGAACCCTGAGTTCTTCATTACTTAAAACTGCCTTGAAGCAGCTTGCCTTTCTTTTCCATGTGACACCCGTTTTTGATTGCAGCAGATCTGCACTCTTTATGAAGTACAAGTCCATATCCAGTGATGGTTTTGTACATTGTTCTTGCATTCTTTGACAAGATTGAACAAAAAGCATGCCAGCTGACAAACAACAGCTCTTTTTATAATTCGCCTCCCACATCTCCAACAACATTACATCAATGGTAAAGTCAGTAAGCACTACGAAAGAAAGAAATGTGAAGCTGACTGAGCTTGGCAGCCTCTAAGTAAGGTTAATGTGAGTCAGTGCTATTGAAAGCAAACTAAGGTCCATAAGGTGCATTTGTTATTGTCAGGTGAAAGAAACTTAGAGGTAATGAATGGAGGAGCAGCATTAGGCCATTCAGCCCTTTGAATCTGCTGTGCCATTCAATGTGACCATGGCTGATCATCCAACTCAGTACACAGTTCCCACTTACTCCCAACATCCTTTGATCTCTTTAGTCCTAAGAACTTTACCTATATCTTTCTTGAAATTTTTCAGTATTTTGGCCTATGGCAGAGAATTGTATAGGCTCGCCATTCTCTAGGTGAAGACATTTTGTCTAATTTCTATCCTAAAAGGCCTACAGCTTACATTTAGAAAGTAACCCCCTGGTCATCAAGAACATGCTTTCTGCATCTACCCTGTTTAATCTAGTTAGAATTTTGTACATTTTTATGTGAACCCCTCTAAACTCTAGTACATATAGTTCTATTCAAAACAGTTTGCCCCACACATCATAGAACATAGAACATAGAAGAATACAGCGCAGTACAGGCCCTTCGGCCCTCGATGTTGCACCGATCCAAGCCCACCTAACCTACACTAGCCCACTATCCTCCATATGCCTATCCAATGCCCGCTTAAATGCCCATAATGAGGGAGAGTCCACCACTGCTACTGGCAGGGCATTCCACGAACTCACGACTCGCTGAGTAAAGAACCTACCCCTAACATCTGTCCTATACCTACCCCCCCTTAATTTAAAGCTATGCCCCCTTGTAATAGCTGACTCCATACGTGGCAAAAGATTCTCACTGTCGACCCTATCTAAACCCCTAATCATCTTGTACACCTCTATCAAGTCACCCCTAAACCTTCTTTTCTCCAATGAAAACAACCCCAAGTGCCTCAGCCTTTCCTCATACGATCTTTCTACCATACCAGGCAATATCCTGGTAAACCTCCTCTGCACCCGTTCCAGTGCCTCCACATCCTTCCTATAGTATGGCGACCAAAACTGCACACAATACTCTAGATGCTGCCGCACCAGAGTCTTATACAACTGCAACATGACCTCAGTACTCCGGAACTCAATTCCTCTACCAATAAAAGCCAGTACGCCATATGCCTTCTTCACCGCACTATTTACCTGGGTGGCAACTTTCAAAGATCTGTGTACATGGACACCAAGATCCCTCTGCTCATCCACACTACCAAGTATCCGACCATTAGCCCAGTACCCCATCTTTTTGTTACTCTTACCAAAGTGAATCACCTCACACTTAGCTACATTGAACTCCATTTGCCACCTTTCTGCCCAGTTCTGCAGCTTATCTATATCCTGCTGTAACCTGCCACGTCCTTCCTCACTGTCTACAACTCCTCCGTCTTTCGTATCATCTGCAAACTTGATCACCCAACCTTCTAACCCCTCCTCCAGGTCATTTATAAAAATGACAAACAGCAATGGTCCCAAAACAGATCCCTGCGGAACACCGCTAGTGACGGCACTCCAAGATGAACCTTTGCCATCAACTACTACCTTCTGTCTTCTTCCGGCCAGCCAACTCCTAATCCAAACCTCCAACTCACCCTCAATGCCATACCTCCGTATTTTTTGAAGTAGCCTACCATGGGGAACCTTATCAAACGCCTTACTAAAATCCATATACACCACATCTACCACTTTCCCCTCGTCCACCTCCTTCGTCACCTTCTCAAAGAATTCAATAAGGTTTGTGAGGCACGACCTGCCCTTCACAAAACCATGCTGACTATCCTTGATCACATTATTCCTATCCAGATGTTCATAAATCCTATCCCTTACAATTCTCTCTAAGACTTTGCCCACAACAGAAGTGAGACTCACCGGCCTATAGTTACTAGGGTTATCCCTACTCCCCTTCTTGAACAAGGGAACCACATTTGCTAGCCTCCAATCTTCCGGCGCTACCCCTGTAGACAACGAGGACATAAAAATCAAGGCCAATGGCTCTGCAATCTCCTCCCTTGCTTCCCAGAGAATCCTAGGATAAATGCCATCAGGCCCAGGGGACTTATCTATTTTCACCCTTTCCAGAATTTCCAACACCTCTTCTCTACATACCTCAAAGCCATCCATTCTACTTAATTGTGACTCAGTATTCACATTGACAATAATGTCCTGTTCCTGAGTGAATACTGACAAAAAGTATTCATTCAGTGTCTTCCCAATCTCTTCAGCCTCCACACGCAACTTCCCACTACTATCCTTGACTGGACCTATTCCTACCCTAGTCATTCTTTTATTCCTGACATACCTATAGAAAGCCTTAGGGTTTTCCCTAATCCTACCAACTAAGGACCTTTCATGTCCCCTCCTTGCTGCTCTTAGCTCTCTCTTCAGGTCCTTCCTGGCTTCCTTATAACTCTCAATAACCCCAATTGAACCTTCACGCCTCATCTTTACACAGGCCGCCCTCTTCCATTTAACAAGGGATTCCAATTCCTTATTAAACCACGGCTCCCTAACACGACCCTTTCCTCCCTGCCTGACGAGTACATACTTATCAAGGACACTCAATAGTTGCTCCTTGAACAAGCTCCACATATCAATTACGCCCTTGCCTTGAAGCTTACTTTTCCAAGCCACACATCCTAAGTCATGCCTCACCGCATCATAATTTCCCTGCCCCCAGCTATAACTCTTGCCCTGCAGTGCACACTTATCCCTCTCCATCACTAGAGTAAAAGTCACCGAATTGTGGTCACTGTCCCCAAAGTGCTCACCTACCTCTAATTCTAGCACCTGGCCTGGTTCATTACCCAGAACCAAATCCAGTATGGCCTCACCTCTTGTTGGCCTATCTACATATTGTGTCAGGAAACCCTCCTGCACACATTGGACAAACACTGACCCATCTAACAAACTTGAGCTATAGCTTTCCCAATCAATATCAGGAAAGTTAAAGTCCCCCATAACAACCACCCTATTACTTTCACTCTTCTCTTGAATCATCCTCGCAATCCTTTCTTCTACGTTTCTAGGACTATTAGGTGGCCTGTAAAAAACTCCTAACAGGGTGAGCTCACCTTTCCTATTCCTAACCTCAGCCCAAACTACCTCAGATGGTGAGTCTTCATCCATCGTCCTTTCCACAGCTGTAATACTATCTTTGACAAGCAATGCCACACCTCCCCCTCTTTTACCCCCACCTCTGACCCTACTAAAACATTTAAACCCTGGGACCTGCAACAGCCAATCCTGTCCCTGTTCTACCCATGTCTCCGTAATAGCCACAACATCGAAGTCCCAGGTACCAACCCACGCTGCAAGTTCACCTACCTTATTTCGTATACTTCTTGCATTGAAGTATACACACTTCAAGCCACTTTCCTCTTTACAGGCATCCTCCTTTGAAATTGATGCCATGTTCCTAACCTCCCTACACTCCAGGTCCTGCACCCTAAAGCTACAGTCTGGGTTCCCATGCCCCTGCAGAGTTAGTTTAAACCCCCCCCCCCCCACCCCAAGAGCACTAGCAAACCTCCCACCAAGGATACTGGTGCCCCTCAGGTTCAGGTGCAGGCCATCCTGTTTATAGAGGTCCCACCTTCCCCAGAAAGAACCCCAGTTATCCAGATACCGGAATCCCTCCCTCCTGCACCATCCCTGTAGCCACGCATTTAACTGTTCTCTCTCCCTATTCCTCGACTCTCTATCACGTGGCACGGGTAACAAACCAGAGACAACAACTCTGTTCGTTCTAACTTTGAGCTTCCAACCTCGCTCCCTGAAAGCCTGCCTAACATCCTCAGCGCTCCTCCTACCTATGTCATTGGTGCCAATGTAGACCACGACTTCGGGCTGCTCCCCCTCCCCCTTAAGGACCCGGAAAACACGATCAGAGACATCACGTACCCTTGCACCTGGGAGGCAACATACCAAACGTGAGTCTCTCTCGTTCCCACAAAACCGCCTATCTGTGCCCCGAACTATCGAGTCCCCAATTACTATTGCTCTGCTCTTCTCCACCCTTCCCTTCTGAGTAACAGGGACAGGCTCCGTGCCAGAGGCCTGAGCCCCGTTACTTACCCCTGGTAAGTCGTCCCCCCCACAAGTATCCAAAACGGTATACTTGTTCTTGAGGGGAACGGCTGCAGGGGGTCCCTGCACTGGCTGCTTCCTCCCAGTCCCCCCCACTGTCACCCATCTATCTGCCATCTTTGGAGTTACTACTTCCCTAAAGCTCCGATCTATGACCCCCTCTGCCTCCCGAATGATCCTAAGTTCATCCAACTCCAGCTCCAGTTCCCTAACACGGTCTTGGAGGAGCTGGATGCACTTCCTGCAAGTGTAATCAGCAGGGACGTCCATGGCATCCCTCACCTCAAACATGTTGCAAGAGGAACATTGCACTGCCTTCACTGCCATCCCTCTAAAAGTAACCTTTTTTTAAAAAAAAAAACTGGGTCTAAAGAATACAACAAGCAAAATGCAGCACTTACCTACTTACCACAACGGGTCTTATTATTTAGGTTAGAGGAGGAGGGCGGGTGGGAGACATTACCTCTGTAGTGCCTCGGGTTCTTCTCCTGCGCGCTTTTAAAGGGGAAAAAAAACCTACCCGGCGGCCCCTCTGGTCTTCGTCACTTCCCCCTGCTGCTCCCGCTCTTTCTGTGAAGAGAAAAAAAACACCCCTGCCCGCTACCGGTAAGTAATTTTAAAACAAACTGTCTTACCTTAGCTGCTGCTCGCACTCAAAGTGACCGTTGGTGTCGAAGGGTGAGTATTTATACTCACTGCTTTCCTTCCCGGCGGCCCCTCTGGTCTTCGTCACTTCCCCCTGCTGCTCCCGCTCTTTCTGTGAAGAGAAAAAAAACACCGCTGCCCGCTACCGGTAAGTAATTTTAAAACAAACTGTCTTACCTTAGCTGCTGCTCGCACATCATTCCCACTGTCCTAGCAATCAATCCAATAAAGCCTCTTTGCATTTCTTCCATAGCTAGAACATCTTTCCTTAGATAAGGTGACCAAATCGGCACACAGTACTCTGGGCATAGTCTTTTCAATGCCCTGTATGGTTACAACAAAATATTCTGGCTCCTGTACTTTAATGCTCTTACTTTAAAGGCCAACATACCATTTCCCTTCTTCACCACTTGAAGCACCTGCATGCTAACTTCCAATGACTGGTGTACAAGGATATCCAGATTTCATTGCACGTACCCTTTTCACAAACCATGCCATTGGATAATAATCTGCCTACTTGTTTTTATTAACAAAATAGATAATCTCATTTTTATTCACATTATAAAATATCTGCCATGTATTTGCCCACTTATTTACCTTGTCCAAAACACACCCCCTATCCTTACAGCATACCCTCCTACCCAGCTTTGTGTCATCTGCAAATTTGACGATATGATGAGTAGTTTCCTCATCTAAACCATTCATATGAATTTCTGGAGTCCAAGCACTGATCCCAGTGTGACCCGGTAGTCACTGCTTGTCACTCGCAAAAAAAACCCCATCTTTTCCTACATGTTTTTTCCCTGTTTACCAATCAGTTATTATTTGACACAACTACCAATGCCATGCACTTCAATTTTGATGCGAATCTCTTGTATGGGACCTAATCAAAAGCCTTCTGAAAATCCAAGTACAGGTAAACCAAATCCACTTGTTCCCCCTTATCCACTCTAATAGTATGCTCAAACTCTACCAGCAGATTTGTCTAGTGTGACTTCTTCTTGTAAATCTATGCTGACTCTGTCTGATCTTGTCACTATCTCTCAAGTTTCTGCTATTACATTTTTTAAAATGGACTCTAACATTTTTTCTATTACTGCTGTCAGGCTAACAGGTCTATAATTTGCTGTTTTCTCTCTGCATCCCTTCTTAGATCATGAGGTTACATTAGCTCCCCTTCAATCCATAGGAACTATTCCAGAGTCTACAGAATTTTTGAGGATGTCCACTGCTGTTTCCAGGGCCACTTCCTTAAGTACTCTGGGGTGAAGCTTACCAGGTTCTAATGATTCATCTGCTTTAAATCCCATTAGTTTCCCCAATGTAATTTCCCCACTAATATGATCTTTGTTCAATTCCTCCTTCCCATTAGGCCCTGTATTGCCAATATTTTTTAGGATGCTATTTGTGTCTTCTGTTGTGGCATGTGGTTAATTGGCTTGCCACCTATTTGTTCCCATTATAGTTTTCCCTGTTTTTGACTGTGAAGTATATATATATTTGTCTTGATTGATCTTTTTCTTTTCACATACCTATATAAGCTTTTACTATAGGTTTGCATGTTCTTTGCAAGCTTACTCTCATACTCTACTTTCCCCTCTTAGTCATTCTCTTTGTCTCTCTTTGCTGGAATCTAAACTGCTCCCAATCCTCAGCTCTGTTTTTTTTTTGGCCAATTTGTACATCTCTTCCTTGGATTTTATATTATCCCTAATTTCCCTTGTTATCCATGATCTGACCATGTTTCCCATTTTATTTTTATGCCAGAGTAAGATTAATAATTTTTGTAGTTTATCCATGCACTCTTTAAATGTTTGGCATCGCCTATTTACTATCATTTCTTTCAGTAATGATCCCCAGTCAATCAGAACTTTCTTGCACCTCATTTCATCACAATTTATTTTATTTAAATTCAGGACCCTAGTTTCAGAAACGACTATGTCACTCTCCTTTTTTAATGAAAAATTCTATTCCACTGTGGTTTCTCTTCTCTGAGGGCCCACTTGCAACTAGATTGTTAATTATTCCTTTCTTGTTACATAATATTCAGTCAAGGATGGCCAATGAATTGCTTCGCAAAACTGTCCTGTATACACTCCAGCAATTCCTCTTTGACTATATTGCTACAAACTTGATTTGCCCACTTTCTATGCAGATTGAAGTCGTCCATAATTACAGCCATATTTTCATTACTTTTGTCTCTAATTTCTTTTCAATGCCTTATCAAATATTACTAATACAGTGTTGGGGTCTCTATATAACTCCTACTATCATTTTCTGCCCCATGGAGATACTAAGCTCACCTCAAACACTTCTCCAGCTAATAACCCTCCTTACAATCACACTAATTTCCTTTTTGATCAGCAGCGCTCCCCTACCTCATTTTCCTTTATATCTGTCCTATACTCACTGTTCTGTGCTTCATAGGGTCTGGCTCTGACTTTTCTCACCAGTAAGCATCCTGTGTAGATACATGAGACATGTACTGGTCCCTGTTCCCAAAACAACCTGGCAGAAGCATGCACCCCATACGTGTCTATCAGCTCCAAAGGAAAGTGTTGATCTGGTGGCTGAATTGGTCAGAGACAGGCATGATGATGGTTCAAGCCCATTCTCTCATGGGTAACTAAGCACCAGCAGGAAAGCTAGTCATACCCTGGGAAGCCCTGACAATGACAAGTAAACCCTTCCTTTTGAAACCATGGATTAAATGAGGAGAGTCAGTTCAAACAACTCCTTGAAACTGTTAAAAGTTAAGACTTCATAATATCAACTTCTCACATGAGGTGACTTTTCATTTTTATGTACTCTCTAAGAGGCCTGTCCCATTCAGAAACCCCATCATATTTATAACCCTATAATATCTTCCCAGTATTGGATTCTGGGGTGGTTTGTTACATTTCACTAATACACTCTCCTTCAGTGAAACATAGATATTGAAACGTACAATATAGGAATAAAAGTTGGTCTGTTGGCCCTTCAGGCCTGTCTGACATTCAGCGTGATCATACCTGACCATCCAACTCAACACCCGGTTCCTGCTTTCTCTCTACTCTCTTCGATCCCTTTAGCCTTGATAACTATTTCTCACTCCTTCTTGAAAATATTCAATGTTTCACCTTCATCTACCTTCGATGGCAATGAATTCTATATGCTTCCCACTCTCTGGGTGAAGAAAGTTTTTTCTCATCTCAATTCTAAATGGTCTGCCCCATCTCCCTAAAATGGGACCTCTGGTTCTGGACTCCCATGTAATTGGGAACATCTTTCCTATATTTACCTTGTCTAGTCCTTTTAAAATTATACAGATTTGTGTGAGATAATTTAGTGATTCTGCTAAACTGCAGTGAGTATAATCCTATGGGCGGCACTGCTGCCTCACAGCACCACGGTCTCAGGTTTGATTCTAGCATCGGATGACTGCCTGTGTGGAGTTTTCACATTCTCCCCGTGTCTGCGTGGGTTTCCTCCAGGTGCTCCGGTTTCCTCCCACAGTCCAAAGATGAGCAGTTCAGGTGAATTGGCCATGTTAAATTGCCCATAGTGTTAGGTGCATTAGTTAGAGGGAAATGGGTCTGGGTGAGTTACTCTTCAGAGGGTCGGTGTGGAGTTGTTGGGTCGAAGGGCCTGTTTCCACACTGCAGGGAATCTAATCTAGTCCTAACTGACCTAGTCTCTCTTTCCTAACATTGACTGGGACTCCCTTACTGCCAGTGGCATGGATGGGGCAGAATTTGTTGGTGCATCCAGGAGAGTGTCTGAAACAATATGTAAATAGTCCAATGAGGGAAAGAGTCTTACTAGATCTTGTACTGGGGAATGAGCCTGGCCAGGTGATCAAAGTTTTAGTAGGGCAGCATTTTGGGAACATGATCACAGTTTCGTTAATTTTAAATTGTTATGGATAAGGATAAGACTGGTCGTCAGGTGAAAGTGCTTAATTGGGGAAAGTAAAATTACAACAGTATTAGGGAGGCACTAGAGAAATTAGATTGGGGTGTCTATATGAGGTTAAATCCACATCTGACATGTGGGAGTCTTTTAAAAGTTCAAGACCAACATGCTCCTAAAATGACAAAAGATAACAATGGCAAATTCAGGAACTCTGGACAACAAAATATATTGAAAGTTTGGACAAAGGGTAAAAAGAAGCATATGTAGGATTCAGAAAACTGAAATCAGACACAGTACTTGAAGAATGTGAAGGAAGCAGAAAATAACTTAAATGAGGAAATAAGAGGGCCAAGAGGCACTATGAAATGTCCTTGACAAGAAGGATTAAGGAGAATTCTAAAGCATTTTATATGTAAGTTAGGAGCAAGACAGTAAGTAGGGAAAGGATAGGACAACTCAAGGACAAAGGAGGGAATTTATGCATGGAGCCAAAGAAAATGAGTGAGACCCTTAATGAATATTTTGCATTGTTATTCACCAAGGAGAAGGACATGGATGATGGTAAGTTTAGGGAGGGGTATATTGATATTCTAGGGCATGCCATTAAGAAGAAGGAGGTGTTGGTATCTTCAAAAACATTGAATTAGATAGGTCCCCAGGGTCCAGTGGGATCTATTCCAGAATACTAAGAGAGGCAAGGGAGGATATTGCTGGGGTCTTGATAGACATCCTTGTATCCTGTTTAGTCACAAGCCAGGTTCCAAAAGACTGGAGAACAGTGAGCTTTATTCCTTTGATGAAGAAGGATAACAGAGACAATCCAGGAAGTTATACACTGGTGAGTCTTACCTTAGTGGCAAGGAAATTATGGAGAAGATGACATGGAAATTGGTGAAGTTGTGGATAGTGAGAAGATTTTCGAAGGATACAGCACGATGTAAATCAGTTGGAAATTTGGGCAGAGTAATGACTGATGAAGTTCCTTCAAGACAAGTGTAAGGTGATATATTTTGGGAGGTTAAATGCAAGAGGAAAGTATACAGTAAATTGAAGGATTCTTAGGAGCACTGATATACAGAGGGATCTTAGGGTGCCAGTCATAGCTCTCCTGGAAGGGGCAACCCTTGTGGATAAGGTGGTAAAGAAGACGCACAGCATGCTTGCTTTCATTGGTCAGGAGATTAATATAAAAGTTGGCAAGTCATGCTGCAGCTGTATGACACCTCAGTTAGGCCACATTTGGAGTTTTGTGTGCAGTTCTGATTGCTACACTATTGCAAGGCTGTGGTGAGGGTGCAAAAGAGGTTTACCAGGATGTTGCCCAGATTGGAGCGCATTAACTATAAGGAGAAGTTGTCCAATCTTGGATTGTTTTCACGAGAGCATCAGGGGCTGAGGAGCGACCTGATAAAAAGTATAGAAAGTAATTAGAGGCATGGATAGGGTGGGTAGTTGGATTCTTCTTCCCAGGGTGAAAATATTAAAGAATAGAGGACATAGGTTTAATGTAAGAGGGAGGAAAATTTAATGGAGATGTGAGAGTCAAGTTTTTTTATTCAGAGGGTGGTAGGTGTCTGGTGAACTAGAAGAAGCAGATGTTTAAGAGTCATTTAGATAGACACATGAACAGACAGGACATAGAGGAAATTAGGAGAAAGTGAGGACTGCAGATGCTGGAGATCAGAGCTGAAAATGTGTTGCTGAAAAAGCGCAGCAGGTCAGGCAGCATCCAAGGAGCAGGAGAATCGACGTTTCGGGGCATGAGCCCTTCTTCACGAATGAGGAAAGTGTGCCAAGTAGGCTAAGATAAAAGGTAGGGAGGAGGGACTTGGGGGAGGGGCGTTGGAAATGCGATAGGTGGAAGGAGGTTAAGGTGAGGGTGATAAGGTGAGGGTGATAGGCCGGAGTGGGGGTGGGGACGGAGAGGTCAGGAAGAAGATTTCAGGTTGGAAAGGTGGTGCTGAGTTCGAGGGTTGGGACTGAGACAAGGTGGGGGGAAGGGAAATGAGGAAACTGGAGAAATCTGAGTTCACCCCTTGTGGTTGGAGGGTTCCTAGGCGGAAGATGAGGCACTCTTCCTCCAGCCGTTGTGTTGCTATGGTCTGGCGATGGAGGAGTCCAAGGACCTGCATGTCCTTGGTGGAGTGGGAGGGGGAGTTGAAGTGTTGAGCCACGGGGTAGATGGATTAGTTGGTCCAGGTGTCCCAGAGATGTTCTCTGGAACGTTCCGCAAGTAAGCGGCCTGTCTCCCCAATATAGTGGAGGCCACATCGGGTGCAGCGGATGCAGTAAATGATGTGTGTGGAGGTGCAGGTGAATTTGTGGCGGATATGGAAGGATCCCTTGGGGCCTTGGAGGGAAGTAAGGGGGGAGGTGTGGGCGCAAGTTTTGCATTTCTTGCGGTTGCAGGGGAAGGTGCAGGGAGTGGAAGTTGGGTTGGTGGGGGGTGTGGACCTAACGAGGGAGTCACGGAGGGAGTGGTCTTTTCGGAATGCTGATAGGGGAGGGGAGGGAAATATATCCCTGGTGGTGGGGTCCGTTTGGAGGTGGCGGAAATGACGATGGATGATACGATGTATATGGAGGTTTGTGGGGTGGTAGGTGAGGACCAGTGGGGTTCTGTCCTGGTGGCAATTGGAGGGGCGGGGCTCAAGGGCGGAGGAGCGGGAAGTGGAGGAGATGCGGTGGAGAGCATCGTCGATCACGTCTGGGGGGAAATTGCGGTCTTTGAAGAAGGCGGCCATCTAGGTTGTTCGGTATTGGACTGATCCTCCTGGGAGCAGATGCGGCGGAGACGAAGGAATTGGGAATATGGGATGGCATTTTTACAGGGGGCAGGATGGGAGGAGGTGTAGTCTAGGTAACTGTGGGAGTCGGTTGGTTTATAGTAAATGTCCGTGTTGATTCGGTCGCCTGAGATAGAAATGGAGAGGTCTAGGAAGGGGAGGGAGGAGTCTGAGATGGTTCATGCCCACACCTCCCCCCTTACTTCTCTCCAAGGCCCCAAGGGATCCTTCCATATCCACCACAAATTCACCTGCACCTCCACACACATCATTTACTGCATCCGCTGCACCTGATGTGGCCTCCTCTATATTGGGGAGACAGGCCGCCTACTTGCGGAACGTTTCAGAGAACACCTCTGGGACACCTGGACCAACCAACCCAAACACCCCGTGGCTCAACACTTCAACTCCCCCTCCCACTCCACCAAGGACATGCAGGTCCTTGGACTCCTCCATTGCCAGATCATAGCAACACGACGGCTGGAGGAAGAGCGCCTCATCTTCCGCCTAGGAACCCTCCAACCACAAGGGATAAACTCAGATTTCTCCAGTTTCCTCATTTCCCCTCCCCCCACCTTGTCTCAGTCCCAACCCTCGAACTCAGCACCACCTTCCTAACCTGCAATCTTCTTCCTGACCTCTCCACTCCCACCCCCACTCCGGCCTATCACCCTCACCTTATCACCCTCACCTTAACCTCCTTCCACCTATCGCATTTCCAACGCCCCTCCCCCAGGTCCCTCCTCCCTACCTTTTATCTTAGCCTGCTTGGCACACTTTCCTCATTCCTGAAGAAGGGCTCATGCCCGAAACGTTGATTCTCCTGCTCCTTGGATGCTGCCTGACCTGCTGCATAGAGGGAATTAGACACTGTTCAGGCAAATGGGATTAGGTTAGAATAGTATCATGGTTGGTACACACATCAAGAAGGGTTTGAGCTATAGAGAGAGGCAGAATAAGCAAGGGCTGTTTTGCGTGCAGCATTGGACGCTGAGGGGTGATGTCATAGAGATTCATAAAATCATGAGGAGCATGGATAGATTAAACAGACAAGGTCTTTTAGAGATGGGGGAGTCCAGAACTAGAGGGCATATGTTTAGGGTGAGAGGGGAAAGATTTAAAAGGGATCTAAAGGGCAAATGTTTCACACAGATGCATGGAATGAGCTGCCAGAGTAAGTGGTGGTGGGTGTTGGTATAATTACAGCATTTAAAATGCATCTGGATGGGTATATGAATATGAAGGTTTAAAGGGATATGGGCTAAATGCTGGCAAATGGGACTAGTTTAATTCAGGATATTTGGTTGGCATGGATAAGTTGGACTGAAGGGTCTGTTGCCATGCTGTACATCTCTCCGACTCTATGACTCTATGAAAGGCTGAAGATCCTGTTCCTGTGCTGTACTGTTCTATGTTCTATGTTGCTGAGACTGGTAGCTTGATGATGATATAATGCAGATGGTTTAAATGGTTTTTATCTATTTTATTGTGAGAATTTGGAAGTTTCCATTAAAATTCAGTAAGTAGTTACTCAGGAAAAGTTAGATTATTAAACACCCAGTCTAACACATTTGTAACTACTAACCCAACCCCTGTTCTCATATGTTCTCAATTACACCTCCCCGAGCCTGACACAACATTGCCTTGCTCCCCTCCCCCCCTCCTTCCCCCACCAATGGTTGTGAAAGCAGCCCCCTTCCCGCACCGCTCAGGTACCAACCACCCCTGCCTCCAACCAACACACCCCCTCTCCCCCAGCCTTCTCCCATGCCCTGTGCTGGCCCTGACTCCTCTTCCCCATTTTGGACCTGGCCCCAACTTCCTCCACACTTTGACCTGATTCCCCCTCCCCCATCCCACCCACTCCAGAGTGGACAACCTTTCCTACTGCCACTTGCTAGTCCCTGAGCCAGTCCATGACCTGAAGCCACCATTAGTAACTCCACACCCTGGAGACTTGGCATCCTCCCCATCCCATCCCCCACCCCTGTTGAACCTGATATCTCCCACATTTCCAGACCTACACTGAATACTCCATCACTTACCTGATTCCATTGCTACCTTGCACCATGGCACTCTCCCCACTTAGTGCCTTACCTACCTGACAATCCACCTAGAATCCTACCATCACATCATCCTAACCTTGCAGTTAGCTTAATTCTTTGGCAGCAGCTATCAAAGAGCTGCCCATGATTCAGGACTTTAACATTTCAGAATTCAGCAGCTGACTGCTTTGAGAAAGGGGGTGTGATTCACCTTCCCCTGGCTCTTCTACGTTGTGAGAGAACCTGTCTGAATGAAAGCACACCTCTGTATTTCTGAAGGAGCCCTGATTGGAAATTCCTGTCAGAAATGTGGAGCTCTTTTTTATATCAAAATGAAAGAACAAAAAATTTGGACCCAAAGTTTCAGTGGATAATTGAACAAATACTTGCATAAATGTGTGGCATACACCCCATTGGACAATTAATCACCTCAGTCTATATTGTTAAGTATGTCTCTACATCCTTTCCCCATGTATTGTTCCAGCTATTTTTCAAAGCAGTCCAGTGTTTTCTATCTTCCCAATAATTTTACATATCTATATCAGAGTGAGATGAATATATCTAATCACTTATCTTGCCTGGAAATCTTCATTTTAAATCCCTATCTTCTTTTTTAAAATTTGTAGTTAATGGTATGTTAAAATATCTTCCTGAATTTTAATGTGCCAATCCATCTTCTTTTTACTAAAGAAGGAGTAGAAGTTTGATGTTCTACTTTCAGAGATTTATGTCCAGGAAGCATTCTTTCATTTGAGCCTATATCAATGTCTGCTGAGAGACAGGATGTCATAAGTTGCATATAGCATTCCAAATATGGTCCACACAAAATCTTGTTTTGATTTTTTTAGTCGGTTCAGCTTCAGATGTATCCTAGGGTTCCACCTGAAATGTTGACTTCTCCATCTCCTGACACTGTCTGGCTTGCTGTGTTCTTTCTGCCTGCTGCTTGTCAACCTTGGATTCCAGCATCTGCACTTTTTTTGTCTCCTATCATTTGGTTGTCATGTATGTTTTCAAAATTTCAAAGAAGTTGTGACATAAAGTGGCTGAGAAGCATGTACAATCCTCATTTTGCAAAGATACGTGAAGAGTTTTACCACCCAATAATGAAAGGATTGGTAGCATTGCATAATGCAGATTGCTTAACTTCTAGGCATTGTGCCAAATATTACATGATGGAAATAATAATTCTCAATATTAATATAACCACGAATGACAACACAGGAGCTTCCTCAGTACATTAAGAAATACCCATGAAGCAATGTGTTACCTAAAGGCTGGTTTTGTTGTTTGATGGTGGTCTCTATTTGTGATTGTTGCTGTATAAGTCCGATTTGCTTCCTTAGGCTTGGATTCCTTCTTAACATAAAGCATGATACCCGTGGATTCCTACAATTAAGAGCTGGTTTACCTAGGCTGAAAAGTTGTTTTCAAGGGGAAACAAAAATAGATCAAATTATAAATAGACTATTCCGGAGCAAACCTTTTTTTTCACACATAGGACAGAATTCCATAGGTTGGCATATGGATTGGTGCTGTAAAGCAGGTAATAATGCCATGTGCTCTTCTCCTAGTGGTACCCACCCTGGACGCCACCATCATATTATACGCAGCCGAGGTGGCATCGAGCTGTCCCCTCACCTTTAGGTATGTTCAGGCCTTTAAGTGGCCAACCAATGGTTACTTAAGGGTCACTTCCCACTTGCAGTAATTCTTCCTGCAGTAGGTGGGGGCTGGAGCCATGTTTGAAATTTCAGTCGAGAGTGTGGTGCTGGAAAAGCACCACGGGTCAGGCAGGATTCGAGGAGCGGGAAAATTGACGTTTCGGTCAAAAACTGTGCTTTTCCAGCACCACATTCTCGACTCCAGCATCTGCAGTCCTCACTTTCACCAAGTTTGAAATTTGGCAGGTCCTCCGCCTTGGTGTATTAGTTAGAAGTTGGGGACGAGTTACCTTCTTTATTATTTATCTAGGTCCATTGAATGTTCTCCTAAAATCTGTTTCCAAAGGAATTTTTCCTATGTCCTTGGCCCCGTCATAACAGCCTCCAATACTTCTTATCAATCTTACCCAGGAAGCTTAACCTGCACTTTTGAGAGTTTTCAACTTACCTCTCCATCTGGCTTCATCAAAGTTCTGGAGGTGCCTGCTGTAGTTCGAGTAGTAGCCACCTTCCAAGAGGCACTGCTGAGACCAGAGAGTTAACAACCATTTGATTGGCTGGCAGCTTTCAGCGACAGGAATTCCTATGTGAAAGAGGCCTGTGGTCTTGCCTTGAGCTGAATACTATTCCTCTAAGCACAGTTTCTCTAGCAATGTCCCACCAGTACAGAATCCTGGTGAATTGTTAAATCCTGCCCAAAGCACAGTGATAATCTGGAAGCATAAAAGATCAATGAAAAGTGGAGATATTTTTATTCAGTACAGTTAATAAAAGATATAAAACAAATTATATTATAGTAACTGGAATGACTTGAGCCAGGTGGATCTCAATGGCTATGAGTTTTCTGATTGCGGGGCTGTTAACCTGGGTAAATCAGGCTGACAGATATAAACAGGAGTCTCAGGAATTCTCCTCACCCCAGGGACTGGCTCCGATCTAGCTAGTCAGAATCCATGTAGGTGCACATGCCAGTAAAGGGTGACTTGGTGATGGAATACCAACATTAGTGGAGTTATTTCAGATATAGAAAAAATGCAGAGGAGAGAATATAGTTGAATGATAGAACAAGTTGGAGGTTGAATAGCCTACTCATGTTTCTCAACAACATTTTTGTTGTTTAATCCGTCTCCCACCCTATTACAGGCTTCCCTTTCATTATGTTCTCCACTGTCCACTTGCTTAAAACTTATCAGTGCAAAAGATGAGACTGAATCATTTTCCATAACCTTCTTCCAGAAGTGCTGAGAGGATGATCCACCTCAGCCTCTCCAGAAGGTCCTCACCATCACAGAAGCCCATCTTTAGTCAATTGAATTCACCTCATATCATATCAAGAATTGGTTGAAAGTACTGAATATTGCAAAGGCTGTTGCACCTTCCAATTCTGCAAACTACATTTTAGTTCCTTTCAAGCAACTCACCATCTCACTTGGAAATACATCACTGTTTCTTCAGT